>NC_043761.1:6571600-6882850 GCF_902148845.1 Salarias fasciatus | reverse complement strand
CATCATTAGGGATTGTGGGAGCACCTCTGCTCTGACTCCTGAGAGGATTCTGGACGTCCACCGGACTGGCGCTCAGCGGAATGAGAGTCTTGACACCTTTAATTTGATCCTGAGTTCAGAGTAAAATTATTCAGCTCAGCTGACCTTTAAGTAAGACGAAACACCGAAGAGCACCTCCGACCAACAAATGTCCGAAAAGGAAAACACTGGCTGATTTAAAGTGGTCATCGATGAGTCCTGACAAACTTCCAGTCGAACAGCTTTTAAGATGAGTGAGATCTGCACTGCGTCACAAACCTGTGAAATCAAGACGCACTTAAAGGTCGACGCTGCTGCCACGGTGCCTACGAGCAAGTATGAGACATACTGTCAACAAATGTGTCCAGGAATACATTTTAATTTCACTTTGTTTTTCATTTTTTTTCAGACAAAGCCACTGTTTTGTTTTCCACAACTTCTCGGTAGTTGAATCTATATTCTGAAAAAGAGAAAAAATATATTCTAAAATTGAAATTTCATCCGTTTGCAGTTTCAAGAGGATTTCCCCTCGATCTTTACACACTTTAATTATTTAAATTAATCAATAAAAGCATCTAAATTTCATGATAGAGTACAACAGCGTCCTCAAACATTTCTATCTGCAGAAAAAAAAAAAACGGATGTTAACGTCAATATTTGCTGCCAATGCTTAAAATGTTTGCGCCGCGCTGTAAATCAAATAACGACACACTTGGCTGCCCTGAAGGTCAGGGTGAATACAAAGACGCTCCGACACAAACAGGGTCCATTATGTTTCACTCAGGAGCTCTTATTCTGCGGAGACGAGACCTTTTCAGCGGATGAGAGGAAACAGAAGGAAATTGTCAAGGTGAGGTTTGTGTGGGAACGCTCCGTCCTTCCTGTGCGCCTGCTTTTCTTTATGTCAACTGAAGCGTCAGAACAAGTTAAAACTTTCATGGTTTTGAAATCAAATTTTGAAAAAAGGAAAGATCGAGGGAACTATGGAAAGTTATGTAAGATCAAAACTGCAACAATACTCCCACATCGGGCTTTCACAGCGTGAAATGGATGAGGAGTCTGAAACCACTCAGAGGGCCGAGAAGCAAGAAAAGCAAGAAAAATATACCGAAAATCCAAAATCTTGTATTATTTTAGGTTCTAAAGGAGTTGAAGTGGCATTGCATTGCAGTGGAGTCACTTCAGCGGCCCGTGTGTTGCAGCTCGATTTGAAATATTGCACGAAATCTCCCGATTGGGTCTATACTGGTTCTCTTCTACCTGCACACACACACACACACACAAACACACACGCAACAGCCAGTCCGGCGTCCTTATGCACCGCTACACCAGGTAAGTCCAGTCGCTGGGCGTCCGGCCGCGCTGCAAGAAAACAGAGGTTGTCAAGAGTTAATGGTCCTCCCGTTAAAAAAGAAAAAAAGAAATCTCCCACAACGAAGAACTAAACTTCTGCTTAATTGCGAGCAAAACACAAATCAGAGAAGGAATGCAAATATCCATGAGCAAATCTGCAAACTCAGCCACCAACAGAACACAACACAACACAACACAACAGAGGGGAATAAACTATAATAAAAAATCAAAACAAAATGTTCCCCAATCCGTGACAGCCGTGGAGACAAATCCAATTATTTGCGTCTCATGTTGCAAATTTGTTCTAATGGTCGAAGTGAGAAAGTAAATAAACGTCTGCGGAGGGGAAACAAAAGAATGTGATTTCTAATTAACTTGAAAGAGGAACAGCAGGGCGACTTAGCAAACCCATCTTTCATCTGCTGCCTCAGACCACTCGTTTGTTTGTTGCACAATGTTGTCTTCAAGAGGGGCGGGTGTGTGTGTGTGTGTGTGTGTGTGTGTGTGTGTGTGGTAACACTGCACTGCGTTCCTCCAAATGAAATGTCAACAGATTTAGCAGCGCTGCAGAAGGAGCGGAGCGTTTTCCAGCGTTTTGTCGATTTTATTGTTCATTAAGCTTCGCTTCCTCCCCAGCTCCCCCGCTCCAAATCTTCCTCCTCCTCCTCCTCCTCCTCCTCCTCCTCCTCCTCTTCTTCCACTTGTTCAAGGCTTCATTTGCAGCATCTTGGCTTTGAAGATCACAAAAGGCTGAGGCAATAATTGGGTTTGTGCAATTACAACAAGCTTAATGAGAGAATTCAGGAGTTTGTCTTGCTTCTATCTCTAACTCTCCATGCTCCACCAATAAGCCACCAACTCTCTCCTCTCTCTCCTCTCTCTCTCTCTCTTTCTCTCTCTTTAATGCCGATGCTGCTGACTCTCTGAAGCGCTGTGGAAGGAGGACGTTATCGCATTATAAAGATTTGAGCAAAAAAGCATTCATGGCACATATCAAGACTCCTTTCAAGGGCCGTATGATGGAGAGAGGAGATATGCTAATCGCCGGACCCGCCACACACAGGACGCACAAAAGACAAGACAAAAGACAAGAAGATCACAGAAAGTAAAGAAAAGACGAGAAAAACAAAGCGAGAGGGAAAAGGGCCAGTTCAACAGATAAGACGCAAATATTAATCAAAAGTGTTTGGAGGACATTTAGGAGGTCAAGAAGGCAAACAAGAATTACACACAATCTGCTCATATAAATGAAGACATTGATCTTCATCTGCTTTCATTCAAGTTAGACTAAATCAGAGACATCAAACTCATTTGGATTCAGAGACCACATACAGCCCAAAGTAATACTGCTTTAATAACCTTTAAATTTACACTAAAGTTTTTCTTTGTTGTTTAAAATCTTCACACTCAGTACCAATCCAGAGAGGAATAAAACAAATTGTTTTGCTCTCATGTGCGTCTTCATTAATTTTCAAGTCATTTGTTAAAACGCACACCACTTGGAACAATAAAGACAAAAAATATCTCTCTTTTTTTGTCAGATTTAAGCCGCTTTTCGTCTAATGGCACTCACGCCCATTCAAGGCATTTCCAGCATAAGTGAGAAAATAAGGATTGTACTAATAAGCTGGTTGCACAGCACAATAACAGAGAGTCGGCAATACATAACACAGCCATTAGCACAAATCAGGCCTCTAGCAGAAAACATTATGAATCTGTTTAAACCTGCAGTGCTAAGTAGATTGTAAATGTGATACATTAGGCCATATTATCAAGTCCTTACCCCATTACCCAATGAGATATTACACTTTGTGTGTAGTTACAGGAAAAACGCCAGATGGCGGGTGTGTGGTTAATAACAATCAGTGAAGATCTGTCCAAAGAGTAACATGTAATTTCATGTAATGGGGTTAGAAACTAACCGTTTGTTATCGTGACACATCATTCACTTCTGTTTTTTGTGTGCGTGCGTGTGTGCGTGCACCAACCTGTATATCTGTGAGCTCCTTTGCCAGTCGTGAAGTGATCTGTTGATCCTGACAGGGTACATGCAAATTCTAGAACAAACAATTTCAAGTATTTACTCAACAATATGAATTAAAGGTGCTGTAGGCAGGATTCGGCGATTTGACCCATCTAAGATGGCGATTTGAAACCCAGCACAGCCAATCCTGTCATGTTTTCTCTGACATCACGCCCTTACGCAAGTTAAGCCCCTCCTACAAGATCGTGCGACAAACGCCCCTCGACCAATCACGGTTAGAGCCTCAGGGGCTCTTCTGATTGGTCAAAGATACCTGGAGCTGTCCAGATTCCTTTTCAGGTCAGAACAGAGACAGATGGAAACACTGCGCCCTCGCGGTAGTGCAATTATGCTACACTCCTAAAGGATTATCAGTGGATACTCTAACATTTAATCCAAATAAAACACTGAAAAATTAGCATTGACTAGCAAAATCCTGCCTACAGCACCTTTAAATAAACCTTTATTATCATTTTATATGAAACAACTAAAACCTTAATCCTAATAAAAGTGCACTTTGTGTGACTTAGTACCTGTAAATCAAACATTGACCTACTAAGGATTTAAAAATGGACTCAGTCATAAGTAAACAACAGATAAATAGAGTCTGTTGCTCATTTAAGTCTCACATATCAACTGCTGTTATGGAGAACGTTTAGCTGCTGGAGATTAGCAAACCCAAAGTCTTCAGTGTTGTTGAAGTTGTTGTCAAAATTTGCCATTTTGAGATTTCATTGTTCTCCTCCTCCTCACCTCTCCTTGGTAGAAAATGTGTCCTATGGGGCAGATCATGGCGGCAGTGCCGGACCCAAACATCTCTCTGACTCGCTGCTGTCTGAGAGCCGAGCACAGCTGGGCCATGGTGAGGTAGCGCTCAGACACCAGAAACTCATTCTGGAAAGCACAGCAGCATCAATTCAAAAATATAAATAAAGAAATTCATATATAGGAAAATGGAATGTTCACATAGAGAAGAGCTCACATGAAGATGTTTTCAAGCAAGAATTCATAGTTAAACCACTGCAAAGGATTTTATTCTGATTTAATTTGAATATATGATACAATTAGAAGTTGTTTTATGAGATCAAATTGTACATGTGTGAATTTCTTACCCATTCTCTAGTGATATCCAAGATGCTTTGTCGTGTTACACCTGGAAGAATGATCCCATCCAGAGGTGGAGTTGCAAGCTCCTCCTCTAATAGAAACAGAAAATCATATAATAACTGCAAGAATACAACAAAACTGAATGAAATGGAAAAAATAGACAGATATAGTGAGGCTGTAATGAAGCTGGGTGGCCAGTAGAGGTCAGAATAGATCTCTGGCAGAGAAGAGCTCATTCCCAAACCTCCGTCTTCATTGATCCAGTGCAGGAAAATGTTCATGGTTCCTGCTTCAGTGATCTGCTGGTCGTCTCCGTACAGCCACAGCACCTGCTGGCACCCATAATCCTCTGCTTCATATTGGGCGAACAGGGAACATCCGTAATTCCTGAAAAACAGCCAAAGAAACTGTCTTTACATTGGGTTCACTTGAGTATGGTTATCAAAGCCTACTGCGATGAAACGTGTAACATTAAAGTTACTTTTAAAGACAGAAGAAAGAATCATTTTAATCTTCCATTAGTAAATCAAAACACGTTTCTTATACCCTCCCATCTTGCAGTCTCCACTTCCTCCTTTCCAGGCCCGTGTGTACTTTGGATCGGCCCAGAGCGACACAGCTTCGTTCTTGGTGTCAAAGTAGGAACCGGCTTGACACAAAATCACATACAGCAAGGCGCGGGCCGGCTTTTTCACGCCCAGCGAGGGCTTTGGAGCACAAAAACACAAAATAGCAGTCTTAAGGTTAAAAATAAACCTTCCAACTACACCAAAGATTACAGCACTTCATAATCCTCCTCACCTCGGTGCCGATAAAGGTCGGTCTGATGTACAGACTGGCTGAGTTTGAGTGAGGGACCCAGTCCTGCTCGATCTCAACGAGCCTCCTGATACACTCCAGCAGCTCTGACTGATCGAAGGCCTGGATGGAGACGGCAGAACCCAGGGTAAGATACCCCCTGTCCTCTCGCTACCCCACTGGTTCCTTCATTTAGCCTCATCTTACAGGCAGACAGGCTCTCTTGGCGGAGCTCGCCATGCGCTTCATGTTGAGCGTCGGTCTGAAGAGGCGCAATCGGCCGTCGTCTCCGCGGTACACCTTCAAACCTTCAAACAGCTGAGGAGGCGAAACACAGGAGAGGCTGCACCACATCAAAAGCCAGGAATTGTGTCGGGAGACGACTCCATTTACTGAAAGTGTGCGAATAATCAGGCGAACTGGTGTACCTGGATGCCGTAGTGCAGCGACGAGCAGGCCGGGTGCAGCGACAGGTTGCCGAACGGCCGGATGAGCGGCGCCTGCCAGCCCTCCGTCAGACTCCACTCCACGGTCAGCATGTGGTCGGTGAACACGCTTCCGAAGTCCACCTCAGCGGGTTTGGACTTGGGAGCAGGGGAGAGCTGGACCACGAGGTCAGCCGCCTGGTGGGAAGACACACGCGCGAAGATCTTACTTTTGATTCACCACACATTTATAGTGACATTTAAAAGCAGGGAATTGCTTACTAGAATAAAAATATTTGAATGAAGCTGTCAGGGAAAAAAAAAAAACGGAAATGAGGGAATGTCAGTAAGTCATGAAAATCACAGCTTCATTTTCCCCCATACTTATGTTTGGCCAGCAGAGGGCGCTGTCACGCCAGGCAGGGTAAAGTTCTCCTGCAGTGATAAAACTGAAAGCAAAGAAAAACCTTAAATATTATCACGACTTTCACTGAAGAACTTCAATAATAATGAAAAAAAAGAAACCTGAACGTCATTTATTACACTTTCCTGCACTGCAGCCATTATTTTCAACTATCTGCTAAAAGGTCAAAGGTCACACAGTACTGACCAAATGAAGCCTTGATTCTGAGTCGTTTCTATTCTCTCAGGTGCCTAAGTGAGATTTACAAAGAAGTGTGTGAAAACAGAAACAGGTGGGAGGACTGTCCTTCACTATTACTCTTAAATGATCCTTCTTTTTAAAGAGACACCTCGTCCTGGCGAGCAGACAGCGGCTGTGAATCGGCCGGGATTAGACTAGACTGGGATTAGGCTGTCCCTTTATCTTCTCCCTCCTGGCGCTGAAGGTTGCTTGCACCATAATCCCAGATTACAGCACTGGGAATCGGTACTTTTAAAACTGTACATTACTGCATGGTACTGGTTTCACTTCCTGGTATTTTGAATTTTATTTTATTTCATACTTTTTGGATAATTTCATTCCTGTGTCAGTGGATCAATACGTAAACTCTCCATCTCTTTCGAAGGAAGCAGAAGTTGGCAATCATCCTGGACTCCTCTGAGCAAGGCGTGCGCCTGTGTGCGTCGGCACATGTCCGTCTTAATCCCCACCTGAGCCTACTGTCTACTGTTCAGGCGTTCAGGGTCAGAAAACAAGCAAAGCTGCAGGTGCCTGGCGTGAGCGGGGAAAGTGGATTCTGCTGAGCAGGCTGCAGAGGAGGAGCAGATCATGCTCCCACCTCCTTGAAAAATGACTGCAGCATGGACGGATTTCTGCTTGGGATGAAATTCAGAGCTGAAGCCAAAGGGAAATGTTGACAGGGAGTGGAATTTCTCAAGTGGTGGAATTTACGTGGGATTAGTTTAAAAGACTGTGGCTCCTCCAGGCCTTTCAGCGCTGCTTTTGGAAACATGAGGACGAGCAGCAGCGCTGAAATATCATCTATATGGAGCTACAGGAGGCATTTTTGAGTGTTGAGAAGCCAGGGAAACACCAAGATGCTACATCTGGAGCAGCTACTGAGGGTACGTCAGTATACTTTGCACACAATTCACTCTACAATCTAAAGAACTAACTAACTAAAAACACACTTTTCTGGAAAAAAAAATTACCTTGAAGCTTGAGATACTGCTGTCGGCCATTGGGATGGAGATCAGGCAGCTGCTTCTCTAAAACTGAGCAATAAATTTAAAGATGCTCCTTTGATATTCTTCAATGCAAACTTTGAATATGCACAAATGATCTACAGTGTTGGATATCATACAGATCTGCTTTTGTATATTAGTTTCATATATGAAGGTATTTAAAACTATCCTATTTGAAAGTAAGTAAAGAAAATCTGCAGAAACTTAATGGACTATTTTTCCTTATAACCAATGGTGCATTTTTTTTTCTCTAGAAAGCATAAGTACAACTGTCTTTACAAACTTTCACCGTGATTTGCCACTCACAAAGGCATCAGATGTGTTCTGAAACGCAGGTGTTAATAGAAATACAGTACTCCACAGCACATGGCTTTAATGACTTCATTAATACACAGAATATTCGTCAGCACAGGAGTGCGTAGCTGAGTGTGTGTGCACACAGTGGCACGTTACCTGCGGTGCAGGAGAGACGTCTGATCCAGGGAGGCTGTGCTGGGAATGACAGGCGCACCTTCAGCTTCTCCCCACTAAACCGCTTAAAGTTCCCCCGGAGAGAAACCGCACAGCGTCGCTCTGGCACCAAAAATCAAAAGACAAAGCAAATCTGTGACGAAAACAACAGTATTCAACAGAGCTGTGATGTTTTTTTCCCCACTTCTTCGTTTTTTATATTTATTTATATTTTACGCAATAGAGAAATTGGCCATCTGTGAGAATAAACTTTATTTTTTCTTTATCCTGTGAAATGTGGTGTTGTGTCTCCTTAAAGCCACGCGGAGGTGATGCTGACTCACTTTTAGAATCAAAAACACCCACTCACTTTTTTCTTCCTTTTTTTTTTTTAACCCTTTGCGTCGGCGTGCGCTCAGATCAGAGTGGTTACCTGCGCGCGCGCTCTCGCCCGTGTGCATGCGCTCTCTCCGACTCCTGTCCAAACATTTCGTCGTT
The DNA here is from genome assembly GCF_902148845.1 of Salarias fasciatus. Classification (NCBI taxonomy): domain Eukaryota; kingdom Metazoa; phylum Chordata; class Actinopteri; order Blenniiformes; family Blenniidae; genus Salarias; species Salarias fasciatus. The sequence continues at coordinate 6,874,531 of NC_043761.1, read as the reverse complement.
GGATGTTTGCTCAAGATAAAAAGGTACAGGATGCATATGTTACAGGGGAAGGAGTGATTAATTGCGTAATGCGGTTGGTGTGCGTTTCTTCTCTTCCCTCTGCGATCTGTGCGTAATGTTTGCGTGGTAACTCCGTTTGGTTTGAGGCGCGGATGAAGGACATGTTGACGTTTCTGTGCTACACCTGGATAATTGCATCTTCGAAATCTTCAGGGAGTTTTTAGGTAGATATTTTTTCTTCATAGAAATGCATTTTTTTTTCCTGCTAAATTGCTGTGCGCGTGTTATTTCCAGCTCCAAATTGAACAAGTTGAACTAAGCAGATTGCACACCTGTAGCTTTTCCCAAGCTAAAAAAAAAAGTAAATGTGAGCACTTCTGTTTTAACCTGAAACCGTTCGGGAGCAGAGTTGGGGAAACACTTGCTCTGATTGTCTTCTTTTCGGGCCATTCTTTATAATCTGAGTCCCTCGCGGAGCTGGATGGGTCGTATAGAGGTGAAAGTTCCTAAATTTCTTTTCATTTTCATTACTCTGCGCCTCCATCCATCCTCAGTTTGTCCTTGCATCCTTCTGCCTTTACAGTGAGCTGCTGCTCTTCAGCAGGAGGAATTAAGACCTTTGAGCATAGCTTCTCTTTTTCATATTTTCCTACTCTCTATTAGTCCTAAAAATAAATGTGTCTCTTATTTAACCAGTTTCACAAGCACACAATAACATCTTTGCTCGTCTTTCCCCAGACTTCAGCCTCTCCTCTCGCCAGGAAGCCAGCGCCGCAGCATGGAGTACTGCACGCCTCAGCCGCCTCGCCGTCACAACCCCGTAGACAGCATCTGCCGCAAGCTGCAGACCATCCAGTGGCGCGGTGACCGGGAGCCCAACTCGCCCTTCCAGATCCCCAAGCTCTCCTCCAGCAGCTACGACAGTCCCCAGAGCGGCCTGCGGCGCAACCTGGAGGCCATCCTGAAGAAGCGGGCGCTTTACACAGACGAGGGGGGGAAGGAGAAGGGAGTGGCAATGCCGACCCCTCCGGCATCTCAGAAAAGCAGCCTGGGTCTGTCCGTTCCCTTGTCCAGCACCCCTGCGTGCAACCCGAACGTCACGTACACCATCACGAGCACCCTGGGGGAGCGGAGAGGGGCCGACGGGACTGATTCTCAGCAGGTCAAGCCCTGGCGGAAGTATTCCTCAACGCCCTCCTGCCAGCAGGACTCTCCTTACTTCACGCTGACGCAGGGACTGAATTCGGTGGAGGCGGAGAGCCAGAAGCCGAGCAGGGACTCCTTCCTGTCTCGCACCTTCACCCCGAGCCAGACCACCCTCTCCTACAACCTCAACTTCTGCGCGGCGGACGCCGCCGACTCCACGGACTGCGAGCTTCCTTATCCGGCTCTGGTGGTGAAACGGCTTTCACTGGGAGATGGAGGTGAGGCGTCAAGGCCGGTGGAGGCTGGCAGAGCTGCTCTATTCACATTTAATTTCATTCCATTTAAAACCCAAGACTTCATCAGCAAACACTCGAGCTCACCTATTCATCACGAAAAGCTCTGCGGTTGAAAATTGCATCAACTGTTAGTCCTTGGATTCGACCATTTTCACTTTTCAGACTCCACAGAGTGAATTGGTAGAATACGTCCTCTATATACTCTCTACTAGTTGATTTGTGAGCGTTAATATGATGGCTCTGTGGTGGCTGCATCTGAGAAAACTCCATGCTTTGTTGATCCAGTGCTTGCACGCCACTACGTCTTGAAATACTACAGATTCATTGAAGTGATTGGTCGATGTTTGGGGCTTTTGTTGCTTGTCTGGTCTGCGCCGCGGTCCCCATGTTGTTACAGTTGCTCCTTCGCCCGAAGGGAAAGCTATCATGTGCTCCTCTTGTTACACAATCCAAGACTTTTCTGCATCTTTAATTGTTAATAACTCGCATTCCTCTCAGGGCCGTCGCTCGCCTCGGAAAGCAGGAGGGACAACATGGCAGAAATCAGCCTCATCTGCGAGGAGAATCTGCTCGACACCATCTTCCACGCCTGTGACACCCAGCGCAGAGGTACGCCCACACACACACACACACACACACACACACACACACTCGCTAATTACTGATTGGGTCATGCTTTCGCCTTCCAGCGAGCAGGAAACTCAAGATTTGAATTGCAGCCGAACGCAGTATGACAATGCGTGTTTTCTGTGAAGCGATTTCCTTATCTCGGGGCCGCCATGCAGCCGTCTCTGCGTCGTCTTCCTGCGTTTCAAAACACAGGTCTCTCTGTTGGCGCTTTCTGTCTCATCTGGGTTTCATCAGTGTTTTCTCAACACTTGGTTTTGCTCTTCTGCAGCACAAGGAACTTACAAACAAGCAAGAGGAAGAGGTGTTTTTATATATTTTTTTTTCCTCATTCCTAAGAAGATTCTAGATTAAGTTTGCATTCTGTATCATTCAAGATGCAGTTGTTGGTAGATTTTAATCACAGCTCTACATTGATGCTCAGTTTTGAGAACAGGGTGAAACTTTAAGAGTAAAGTCAGCAACAACAACAACAAAAAAAAAAAAGTGTGAAACCACCCGCTGCAGTCTCCCCTAACTGCCATCGTGGTTTTCTGCTTCTGCTGCCTACACTTAAATCCACCATTTGTCACAACATCCGTGGGTGTTTTCAGCAGAGAAACTCTGTAGTTGAGGTGTTTGGAAGACACGCAGCGCGTCCGAAACGTCTCGTCTCGTCTCGTCCCGTCTTCCAAGGCAAGGTGTACGTGTCCCACATCGTGGACTACCTGCGGCACACGACCAGCCGCGGCTCGGCGGACAGCGGCCTGGAGGAGCTCTGCAACATGCTGGACCCGGAGCAGAAGGACGTGTCCATCGACCTGGAGACCTACCACGCCGTCATGAGGGAGTGGATCGACGACCGCCGCAACAACGGGTGCGACATTCTCGGCCTGATGTTAGTAGTTTTTGCATCACCAAATCTCTTTGAAATATAGTAAGTCTGTCAGTGTGAAAGGTTTTGACACATAGTTTTACACTAAATCATGTGTTTATCACTGTGGTCCAAATCCAGCTTCTATGTTTTAAGCGGTTGACAGCACTTTTTTTTTTTAAATTGATGCAGCTAGAAGCTCTTTCTGCTGTTCTGCCAGAGTGTTTTTCCGTCTGAGGCTGAGTTTCATATTGAACTGGGAGTTGCTGTTTTATTTTTCGTGCTCGGTGTGCCAGGCATCCAGAAATTGGGCAACTCTGCAAACCGTCTCTAATGCAAATAGCAAAGTGAAATCCTGCCAAAAACAGAGGAAAATATCATGAACTTATCTTATTTATCACACAATTTTAATTTCATTTTCTTTTTTTAATTGCAGGGACCACCAGTCGGTTGATATCACTCAAGATTTATTAAAACCCCAAGACAGCCTGTCTGGTGAGCGCCGTTATCACTCGCATATTTGCTCTTTATTCGTTTTATTGCACTTGCCTCCAATTCTGAGGATTTTCGAAGCTTTAATAATGTAGTGTGTGTGTTTATTGCAGCCAAGAGGTCCATGCTGCTCAACATGACTTCGGGGAGCCTGGAGGCGTTTGGAGGGGAGGCGTCCAGAGCAGAATTGTAAGTGTGAAATAGCGACTTGTATGATTCCATCCAGCAATAGGCATGGATCGCTCTTTAAACAATGCAAGTAAAAGCAATTTAATGCAACAATTACAACTGCCGGTGTGTGTTTTCCTCGCCAGTGAGACGTCGGAGCTGGTGTACTGCGTTGCCGACCTCCAGATGTGCAAACAGAAGCTCCAGGACGAGGTCAGGAAGCTGAAGCTGGTGGTGGAGAGCATGGAGGAGGGCAACCAGAAGCTGGCAGAGGAGAACGAAGAGCTGCGCAACCAGGCCCGAGCGTGAGGCGTCGCCGCATGAAATCCCAAATCCACCTTCACGACACACAGTTTTGTTGACGTCCGATCTGTTTTTTTTCTTTTTCCAGTAACCAGCAGCTGGCGCAGAAAGAGAAGATGCTGACTGAGGAGGTGGAGGAGATGAAGGCCACTCTGAGCTGCACAGAGGAAGGCAGAGCTCGCGCCTCCGCGCACTGCAAGAATGTGGTGAGTTCAGCGCGTATCTGCAATCAAAGCACAACACATTCAATTTAATTTTTGCCATTTTTCTCAATTAATGACATTATTTGATCCGTGCATGTGGTTTGCGGATCGCATGGCCGATAATGATAAATGACTGTATTGTGGAAGAGAGTTGAAATACTAGATATTAAAGTCGTCGCTTAAATTTACTGTATTTATCCCGATTCTCTCAGATTTTGGCTGAAGCTGTAATAATGTCGGTTTAAATTCCTTCTTTTCAGGAGAAAGAAAACCAGAGTCTCATTGCCAAGATTGCTTCTCTTCAGGAAGAGGTACGCCGCTCACTTATTGATCTCATCAGAAGCAATAGCTCAGAGAATGTTGTCCAAAGTTTTGTTGATGAAAGGATTTTTCTTTTTTTTTGTTTTTTTTTTGCTCCCGCTAACATCAGAACTTCAAGGTCACCATGGAGATGGACGAGCTTCAGAAGAGAATAACAGAGCTGTGTGACATTAACGCTGACCTTCAGGTACCGCCGCTGATATTCCATCCGTCTCTTTCTATTCTCCTCACACTGTTTCCCATTCTTATGTGGCCTCAAATCTTTTTTTTTTTTTTTTTTAAGTTGATATCTGCAATTCTTTGTGAGAAAAATGAATCCCCTCGTTACATAACTGCTTCGTCACTTTCGTCAGGTGCAAATTCACGCTTTCGATGCTGTGATCAGTGAGAAAGAAGCAGCGATATCGGAGGTCAGTGTCTTTTCCTGCAAATCCTTTTGTGACAATTTTAGAAAATTTGGAGAAATTGATATTTGTGTTGATATTTTTCACTGATTTGCCGTGCAGAAGAGCAGACAGATAGATGAGCTGAAGTCGACCGTGGAGGAATACTCCTCCGTCACAGAGGTCAGTGCGTTGAACTTCTCGTCTTGTTATTTCAGCCTCTGTGCGTTACTGACTCCCACACCTTTTCATCGGCGCTCTTTTGCAAGTTCTGCGTTCTATTCTGGTTCTCTCCCGTCGCTCCTCTGTGAGGCCGTTAACGGCGTTTAACCTCATATACGCTTTGTACTGCTTTGTTTTGCCAGTGTTTACAAGCCATGGCGGGTTTTCTGAATTCAGAATAATCAGCAGATGAGACGATATCTAAGACTTAAGAGGTTTAGTGTCTCTAACAAGCTGGCAGTTTGGCTCTAATCAGCTGTGGGAATGAAATCACCTGCTGTTTTCTTACTCAAACCAACAAGATTGTTAGAAACCTGCAGGCTGCTTAACCGGCCTAAAAATAATCAGCCATGAGTCATGGTTGTGTTATCTGCTGTTTACTCCAGCTGCTGAGGGTGCACAAGAGCAAGCTGGAGAGCCAGATCCAGATGATTCTCCCAGACCTGGCCGGGTAAGTGGGCCGAGAACGCCGAAGGCCAAGTGATCTAGAGGGAGGAAGAATATCCGTCTCCACCTGGAGTGGAGTGTTTCATGCTGGCCGCTCTCCTGTCGCCTCACAGGGTCACTCTGCCTCTGTCGGTGGCGTACAGACTGAACCAGAGCAGCTTAGGATCCCTTCAGACAGAACTGGCTCTGGCGCAGTCGCCACTGGAGGTCAGCACTCCCCTTCTCTGTGTTCACAGCTCTCACTTCTTTTTCCCTCCATTTTTTTTTTTTCTCATTCATCGCCACATATTTATTTATTCATTTCATTGTTTCCCGTGCCAACAGCCTCCCAACGCAGGCGACCACGTCTCCCCCGCCGTGAGCTTCGTCTCGCCGCTGGACGAGACTCTGGACAAAGAAGTGCTGCTGATGCTGCAGGGTCCCACTCCTGAGCACATGTCCCTGGAGTTCAAGAGTCTCTTAAACAAGCTGGTATCTGACTGTCATCATATGAAAACCCAATTCCTAAAACTAATCCCCATCAGCATTATAGATACCTGCATGTTTTCATTTTAACGATGTGCCGCCTCCGTGTCTCTAAGAAAGTGGATTTCAGAGAAGAAGCCGACTCCGTCTTATCTACCGTCACGCGCTTGTTGGACGACCACACGCAGCCAGTGGACGGCACGGACGCCGGTCTCCAGGTTCGATGCACTTCAACACGCTTTGTGACCGAGTGTGTGCTGCGGCATTAATGTTTGTGCGTTTGCATACAAGTCTCTTTTAAAGGTTATTTACATCACTTTTTTTTTTTTTGTTTTTTTCCAAATATGAATCATAAACTTATATAACAGGATCTCTATCTTCCTCTCCCACCACCTGATGCGCTCTTTTCCCTCTATCTGCTCTCTCTCTCCTGCCCACCCACCATCCCTCCTCTCCGGAGCGCTCTCCCTTATGTAACTCTCTAACCGGCGCCGACCGAGCAGAGCTGTTTAGTCAGTGTTTTGTGCTGTGAACACATCCCACTCCCCTCCTCCCTCACGCTCTCTCTATCTCTCTCTCTTTCTCTCTCTCTGTCTCTCTCCGTTCCTCTCTCCCCCCCCTCCCCTCCCCTCCTCCTGCATTGTTGCCACTCTGCATTCATTAGCCACGTCCTGCCATACAGCAGCAAACATACCAAATGAGACAGAAATCATTAGTGAGTCCATGTTATACAAGCGTAAGTCCGCCCGGCTCTGCAGGCTGGCTGAGAGAGAAAGATTTCTCCACTGAGGTGTCAGAACTTTCCGGAGGCGTTGGAGGACGCCGACGCTGACCGCCGGCCGTCGGTCCTGTCGCCCTGCAGACGGTGCGGGCCGAGCTGGACGCCCGGAGGGCGGACTGGGTCCTCAGCCTGGACCAGCTGGCCCAGTACACGGACTCTCTGGAGAAGGAGCTGATCAAAATGGCCAGCAACATGAGGAGGTCCCGCACGGAGATCCTGCACCTCTCGGTCAGGTGAGCCCACCCTCGCTGCTCCTGCGTGTGTGTGTGCATGCGTGCGTGCGTGTGTGTGTGTGTGTGAATAAGTGGGCAGCCTGACCAGAGTTATGTTGTTTGGAGAGCGTGGAATGTTGAGCAGAGGTGGATGAAAGCTGCCGACGGCGGCGAGTAGGACTGCAGTGAATCCCGCGGCGGCTGAAGGAAGACCGTTTGATTTCAAGGTAGGATAACGCTTTAATTTTGAGGAGGAGTCACATGTCGGACGTGATCTCATTGGCTGAAACGCAGCGTTGAAGGCAGAGCTTGGAAAACGATAACGTGACCCTGATAGTGCTTTATGTTGATCAGTAAGAAGACCAGATTCTGATTATGTGTAGCAGTGAATTTTTACTCAAAAATGCACTTCTTTGTACTGTATGTCATAAAATATCAATGCAAGCCTATAACCAACTGAGGTTCTAAGATTATTGTTGCTTTGTTAGTCAGAATAAACAAGATTTATCAAGTTTTGCCTCTTATATTCTGCTGCTCAGTGTCCCTGCTTGGCGCTGCTCCGTCTCAGTTGGCCGGTCCGTTAGAGTCAGAGATCCGTTAATCACCCTCACCCCCGTGACCTCTGGAGGTCCGCCTCACTAACTTTGGGTCCTGGCCATTCCTGGATCTCGCTCCGGCTGTGTGTGCATGGATTTTCCCTCGTGTGTGTTTTGTGTGCGTGCTCATGGAGACGGCCGTCCCCTTCAGATATATATAAATCGGGGGGCCGGTTGGAGAATCGGACCACAGAGGGAGAACTGGTCAGGCCGTCCGGCTGGGATTTACTCCTGCTTCAGTTGCCAGGGTGATAACAGGAGCATTAATACTGTTTGAGTGAGGATAAAAGTGAAGAGGGCTCGTTGTAGGTGCAGCGCTGCCTCCTACTCAGGCTGTTCAAAGCTGAAACTGGAGCACCTGCCAGCGCTGGGATCATGATGTGGTGGTAGGGCAGATTTCAGAGGCTTTGTGGTGTGAGGTTAAGGGCTGGATTTTCCAAAAAAAAGTGTGAAGCTGAGGAGCCGTCTCTGTGCCAGTCGGAGAACTGGCGCTGGTCACCCTGGGCAACAGAATGGGACACTGCATGGGCCTGCGGATTGGGTACAGTATGTCCGCTGTACTGTCTTCACACATCCGATTGTTTTTTTCTCGCTCTTTGCAGAAATAAGAATATTTAAACCTCTTCAGTTGAGAGCAAGGCACTCTTTCACTGAAAGGGTTTTCCTTTTCCCTTTGTTGTCTGCAGGGTGCAGGAGCAGGAAAACCAGAAGCGGCAGTTGTGCGACGAGCTTGAGCAGCTAAAGACGCCTCAGGACAGCAGGGAGGCCTCGTCCCAGACCCCTGCACCCGAGGACGAGGTCAGACTGGATGCTGGGGAGCCTGCCTCACAGCCACAGAATATTTACATTTCGTACAATAATTGTGTTCGGTTGCTGAGATTCACTCCGACGGCAGCGACGCCGCTCGTACGGTTGTTCAGACAGATGGAGTAGAGAAGAGAGCTGCGTGCGAGTTGGCGACTGAAGTGGACAAGTGCACACGCACAATCACACACCTACGCGCTGCTCATGAGACAAAACGCACTGACGCATGCTTGAACATGACAACAGTATTGTTTTCGCTGCAGTTGGAGAGATTTACGTAAAGAGGTTGTTGATGGAGGACTCGGTTTAACAGACTTTTGTTTGGATAGCTGGAGCTCGGAGGAAAGAAATGTGTTGGAAATGAATCTTCTCTGACGGAGTGATTGGTGACGCTCGGTGTTGTTTCAGCCCGGAGATGACCTGGACTGGGACGAGGAGTTCGCCCTGCAGGACTTCCTGAAGAACGAGCTCGCCGAGAGAAACTGCCAGCAGGCGCCGGACGGATGCGGGGACGGCGGGCCCGGGGAGTCGGCGGACAAGCGGCGGGCGGACGGCGGGGAGGAGGAGGACGGGGAGGAGAGGTGGACGGTGGTGGACAGGACGGGAGAGGCCGAAGTGAGGGACACCTCCACTCCTCTCTCGGCCACTGAAGGTGAGCAGCGGCGCCGAGTCATTGAAATGACCCAATAAATGCCAAAAAAATCCAAATATGAAACATTGTGGTGATTGACTTTCAACAGATTACTGCAGAGCCGTCTTTGAGCCTTCAATATTGAGCAAAGAGCAGAACTAACTGGAGTCTCATTCAGCCAAACCAAACATGGCTAAATATAGTCCAATATTGCTCCGACCCCTGCATGGACCCCGTTCCCGGGTCAAACCTGGTCTGATTAACAGCGCAAAGATACATTTCCTTAGTGGGAGAGGAACAAAACAACAGTTTGAGCAGAATTCTATTAAAGCAACTCTAAATATATATGTATTGAAGTCTATTTGCACTGATTTAAGAAGCACTTTATGTTGATTCCAGTGATAGATTTGAGTAAGTACTAACTACTGGTCACAAAGAAACAAATTTCCACTATTTTCAATCACTCCTGTCCAGATGAATCGGCTGCTGCTCCCCTGAAGACCTTCGTTTGCGGCTGAAGCTCCAAGCGGACGGGGCCACGTCTTCACTGATTGGTTTAATTTGCCTCTTTTACAGGATGAACGCTGCACACCAGCATGTGCCCAGTGACTTGTGTTGCCTTGTGTGTGTGTTTGTGTGCGACGGTGGATTATGCTCCTGTAATCCGTGGGAGTCACAGTGCACTCAGCCACCTTTTAAAGCTCATCCAGTCGCTGTGAGGATCCCCCCTCTCTCTCTCTCTCTCGCTCTCTCTCTCTCTCTCCAAGCCCTTGGAAGTCAGACCCCTGCCTTCTATGGTTGTTGTGGCCTTGGGCTTCTAAAGGTTGTGTGTGTCTTTGTGTGCGTGTGTGTGTGTGTCAACACAATAAGAGAAATCCTCTCTTCCTCAAGGCCCTTCTATGGCCAGGTGTGCGACTGGTCCGAAGCCACGTTGCGAGCCCGGTAATCCCCATTCCTCTGCCTGCATGAGCGGCTGGCAGCCGGAGAAACAGAAAACAGGAGCGAAAATGTGGTCATTAATGCCACCTTAGCCATGCATGGTATTTTAACCCCTTTGCCCCTCCCTCAGCTCGCTTCCTTGCATAATAGACAGCCCGGCCTTGTATGGCGAAGGTGCGGCTGTGTTCTGGATGACCATTAACCCCCTGAATGCACCAGAAAAGGCCTCGGGTTCCTGATGGTCAGCTTTCTGTGCTTTGTCCTTTTTCAGCCTCCTCCTTCCATTCTGTCCTAATTTTAACTGCACTGTTTTTATCCCTTCTGCTGCGGTTTACAGACTCTGCAGCCTGCACAGAGCCAGAGACGGCGGCGAACTCTCAACTCTCGCAGGTAAAATCAAATGAACCTGCTTGAAACACTCAATATTCTTCTGTTTATTGAAAAATGCATGTGGCACATCTGTAAGATGCATTTAAAGTTACAAAATTAAATGACACATGCGAAGTTGTACATTCCTGCCTCTCAAAAATTTCAATTTTGCCCAAATTTATCCAACTTTGAATGCTAATTTCTGGTCTAGCAGACAAATCCCGACACTTTCCACTGGCAGTACAAGATGCAAAACGTACCGGGCAGCTGGCTGGGAGTGTGTGTTGGCGAATCAGGTGCTCGTCTCACCTTCCCCCCGGTGCCGGGAGTGTTTTTGATTTGGCATATAAAGCTGTGCCTGCTGTTGCCGGGGAAAGCAATCACACACTCCCTGGTCTGGTTGCGGTAAGGAAGTAGGAAGTGTCTCATGTGGGGATTCAAATCACCTGCTTTGCTCAGTTTTATGTGATAACTTTACCTTTTTAGACTGGATTTCAAACAAATTTAGAGTATTGAACGTCATAATTTAATTAATCTGCTTATAAGTATTGTCTGCTCAGTTAATATGTACACTGATGATTTAAGAATGAAGCTTTATTTCTTGTCTGTATGCAGCGCCACCCCCCCTCCTCTCTGCATTTGCCTCCCAAATGACTCGCTCTTTACATGCTGTCATTCAGAGCTGCCGCTCGCCGTCTCCCAGTCTGCACATTCGTGCCGAAGCTGTCTGCTTCCATATATAGCGTGGCAGTGATGAAACCCTCAGATCTCGCTGCAGTGAAAAGGAAAACCGAAGTTGAATGTTCGCACACTTTCTGATCTGGAGCGTTGTGTATTGTTCTCACTGCCTCCACGCTTAAGTCATTTCACGCCTGTGAGCTTGATGAAACTAATTTAAGCTCTCCATCACTGCCGTCAGCTGTATAAAAGGGACGTTTGCTTTTGAATTTCCAACATCTCATGACTGGCTATTTGTTCTGTCATTCAGCTGTAGGATTTAGTTGACTCCAGTGTCTTGTTGTCTGCCTGGAGTTTGGTTTACAGTTGACGTGTTGCAGATCTGATCTTTTCGCCCGTTTCTGTGTTGCATATTTGATACGCTCTGTGTTTTCAGGGAGACGCGGCGGACCCGTCGAGCGCCCACACACAAGCTGTCAGCGTTGGACACCCAGAGGCGGATGCTCTCCCCGATCAGTCCCACTCAGAGAACAACAGTAAGACCCCCCCCCCACCCCCCTTCTCCGATTCACTTCTATTTCCCTCACTCTTTCACTTTCACTTTCCTCTCCCCCTGCTGTTCGACTGTGATGTGAAGGATAACACGATTCTGAAAATAAAAATGAAATATTGACATTTTAACAGAAAATATAAGTATACAATATTTTTAATCAAAAGGTTTTTGTTCAAATGTTTGAACACTTGGGGGATGACACTAAAAATCGACTCTGTGACATGCTGGTAGTCTTGACTCCGTTTTCCTTTTGTTCCAGCAGCGCCGGAGGTTTGTGAGAAAGCAAAGACTGACTCATGTGATCCGGAACAAACCCCCAACGGTCCGCCGGAACCGGACCGGACCATCACACCTGTAAAGACCCCCCCGGACGCAGCTGACATGGTTTCTCCCACCGCTCTGGATGAAACCATTACTCACTCTGAGAGGTGAATAAAGACCCAGAGCAAACATGTTGAAATGATAACAGACAACCTGCTGAGCTGCATTTGTGTTACGACGAGTCATTGGATGTTAGATGAAGTTTACAGAAAGAGTTGAGGAGAGTTCGATTTTCAATACCTGGCACATATCAACAGAAAGATTTTAAATCAAACAGCTCCAGATGAAACAGGAGAAGCTGTTCTGCTAATTTTGAGGAAATGGAACACTGGAAATGGATTCTAATGTCTTACTTTTACATAGAAACCGATCCTTTTAGGTGAAAATCTCCCTTCGGGCTTGATGTGCTGATAAATACAAAGAGCTCCGGCCTCTGCTGTGTTTATTATGCAATCTGTGGCCTGAAAAGATTCAAATCTGCACCTTTTGGAAGAAAAATAATCTTACTCAACTTAAATTGCTGTGCTTTTCTGTTACCACTAGAGGGCAGAAAAATGAAGTTATTAAAAATCCACCTTTCCCTCAATCATCCAGTGCAGGTTTCTGTCGGTGTTTAAAGAAAGAATTGGCTTTTTTTAAAGTTGGTGAAGCGTGTTTTTGCAACTTTTTTTTCTTTCACCTCTTTCGTCACATATTTTTGTTTCCTTTTGACAGTAAGCGTTGATTATCAAAGAGGAAAAACAGGAAGGTTACTCATCAGAAACAATCAGATGGTGTTCAATGACATGCAGAACTGCCGGCCAAAATGTTCTGGAATGCCTGATGTGGATGAGAATTAGTCAGTAAATGTCTTCTTTTTTTTGTTTCTCAGGGACAGGCTTTAACACACACTGTGCAACTTTTCTCAACCACTGATTCAGTTGACAAACAAACATTCAAAACCCAAACCTATGAGGAGGAAAATAACATCTTCAGGCAGTATAAACTGGTTGACAGCAGAGTTTCATCATTTCCCTGTGACTTGGGCGACATTTGCCAGTCAAATAGGTGTTTTCTCTCAGTGGGAGGAGTCGGCAGCCTAATCGATGCCCGTGCGGCCACGCTTTGCATCGGCAGAGTCCTCCGACGGGCAGATCACCGCTGCTTCTCCACCCGCACTCCGCACTCTGCGAACAGCTGCGTGGAATTAGACGAAATACATCAGAACTGGAAATGTGCGACACTTGACAGTTGACCTTTGACCCTTTCAGCGCCCAGAAGACCGGCGGGGACCTGAACGAAAGCGGCGGCGACTCTGCTGCAGGAGACATGATCCGTTCTAAGGTTAGTAGCAAAGGGGGAAGTGTTTTCATGCATGAACGATGAGTTTCCTCTGCTCTGCTGTGCACAGGCTCGCCTCTTCTTCCCCTTTCTCTACAAATCTGTTTAAAACTTCACGACTTGGTCGATGGGGGGGGGGGGTCGGTGTGTTTTAAAGGAAGGAGGAGAGGAGGAGGGTCAGGGACGGTGTAATGAAGGGGGGATGAGGCCGTGGTGGGGAGGAGCGGGATGGGCTCAGGCTGAGGGATGTCTGTTGCCAGAGGAGGCAAGAACGATAAACGGAGTCGATTCTGATTCACATTCAGTTCAACTTTTGAGTTCATCATAGGGGAAAAAAATAGTTTGATTTTATTGTGTTTCTCCCAAGTTGTGCAATTTATTACAACCAACTTGCTGTAAATAATTATGCTTCCATCTGAGCGTGCCTGATCGTCGTCGGTCTGTGAGCTTCTTGTTTCATTCTGTGTATATTTGAAATAAAAAGAAAAAAAAAAATTAAAGATATTTTTTATAGCAATTACTTTGGGTTTTTTGCTATTTAAAAATCAAAAATGAGGTTTTTATAAAATGAACCGAGTCAACAGACTGCTTGATTTTTAACATTTAATCAACACAAAGATTTTAAGACACCAGTTTTTTCGAAACAAAAATATTCACATTGTGAATTTGACAATCATAATGCATTTAACTGGATTTGATCTTTATCTATAGATTATTCTTAGATATATGACCTGTATTTGGGGTTGTTTCCTTCAGCTTTTACCCTCTGATGCCACCTCGATTCTTATTTTATTCATTTACCTTCCTGCTGGTGACATGCTGGATCCGTTTCAGAGGAAGCTCTGATCTCTGATGCTCAAGACGTTTTTACATCCCAGTATCTGCTCTTCTGGGCTCATATTAACCCAGTCAGAGTCTTTCAGGAGTACGTTTCTGTCTTTATTGTTACGTTCAAGCTAAATTATTTGTGTATATTCAAATTAAAGTTTTACTTGTAAATGAGGGAGTTTCTGCAGCAGGTTGACGTGTTAGTTATTACATTTGAACATGTTATTTGTAATCCTTATATTTTTAAAATAGGCGACAAAGTCTCCTTAAAATAGGAGGAAAATCTTTCAAATGAAAATGTGAGTGGGATCAGATCGGATATTATGTACACTCATTACACAATATCCTATTGCGTCGCTCTCGGCTCTCACCTTGCTCCATTGTGTGCGTGTGTGAGTTCGTGTGCACACAGTCCGCCTCCACTGCTCAGCAGAGTGCCAGTGTTAACCGAGCACCCTTCTCAACAACACGCACACACACACACACACACACACACACACACACACACACACACTCAGAGCTGCAGAGCGCTCCATGCATTATATAAAGAGTCATCCCAGTGTTTTTCCTCCACTGCGTAGATAACATTGGACTGCCATGGGACAGGTATCTGCATATGTTCATGCAAAATGGCAGGTTAGGAGCTTCTTTCTCACCTTGGCTTTACTTTTGTCCTTCTCAGAGCCTCAGCCAGGATCATTCAGCAAACAGATCGGCAGCAGAGGACAGGTGAGCGGTCTGTGTTCAGCGAAAGGACAGTTTTCTCCTCAACCTTTATCTGGTATTTAATGCAAATCTATCTTTTTTTCCCAGCACGAGTCTGTTACCCGCAGTGCCGGAGGAGGAGGAGAGTCTGCAGGACGGTGCGTCTGAGGATCCCGTCGTCGTGGCAGGTAGCAAGAAAAGAAAAGAGACCGTTCTTCCGTGTGTGGGTGTGTGTGTGAGACGCTGCCCACCCACGCTCAAACTCCTCTTTCCAGCGGCTGACCGGCTCACCGGCAGCGCCCCAGCCTCCGGCTCGGACGGCGCCTCAGCCACCGCGAATGCCAGCCAGCCGGGGAGTGGCATGACCTCTGACCCCGGCCAGTCGGAGGTCAGCGAGGCCAAAAAGGACTCCGACCTCCGTGGCAAAAATAAAAGGGAACTGGTAAGACCTGCTGGACCCATCCCCATCCTGCTTCCTTTGATTAGTGTTTTTCTCACTTATTCAACCATTTCCTTCTGGAACTTTTAGAAGAACGGCTCCATTTTGTTTTAAAGCAATTTAATACTTCATATAGGGTGTTTATGATGTATCTGAAACTTTTTTCATTATTTTGTCTAATATATGCAACGTAGATTTATTCAAAAAGCTTGACTTCTAAGTGTGTTTGGATGAATTCCAGTTTAATTTCTCCCCCAGTGATGAAACTCTGCCTCATGCGCGAACTGAACGCTACTCCAGCCTGAAGAGAAATGTTGTCTTTCCAGCTATGCGAGTGTGTGACCATGGGAGCATTTGTGTGTCAGAGAGAGAGAGAGAGAGAGAGAGCAAGAGAGAGAGAGAGAGAGAGAGAGAGAGAGAGAGAGAGAGAGAGAGAGAATGCACGCTTGGATTTTTAGCTGCACTCAGAATCTAGAGAAAAAGCACACGGTTAGTTTTCATGGAAGGATCAGAAGGGCAGTGAAGGCTCGATGGAGGTGGAGCTCACTGTGACCGTGAAGGGATCAGACTGGGAGTCTAAGGGACTGACCGAGGATGCCGTGACGCCGCCGTTTGCTCGGACCTTGCAGGAGCTGGCACGAGGCGGGGCGGCCGCGGAGGAGCACAAGGATCAGGAGGACCAGAGTGATGCCGGCATGGCCAACGAGAAGGAATGTATGAGCAGTTCACTCATGTCTATGCTCTTCTATGAGATTGTGTTAGACTGGGATTAACTGTTTTCTCATCTGTCTGATCATCACTTCTCTCCAGCTGAGGTATCAAACCTCTCTGAAAGCGACTTTAAAGGGGATAAAAACAGGTAACGACTGCTCCAGTTGTTTCTCCCACTATTTGATAAGTTCTCAAAATAATCTTACATATTTTTATTGTCTCTCAATCTACAGCCTGTCGCCCACTGACAAAGAGATTGAGGTATGTGTGCCACTGGGTTCATCAGTGCCGTTTTAATGCAGGATTACATCACAAATTAGTAAGTCTGAAGTGTTACGTAATGGAAGTCGGTAAATTTCCTTGTTCCAAAGCGAAAAGCCGTTCTTTTGCCCACAGAGCTGAGGTTCATATTTGACCTGCAGCTCTTACACAAGCGGAGTGACGCTGTCTTCGTTCAGCTGAACAGTCACCTCCATCACACAGGGAAATGTGCATCGTGGCTGAAATGTCACGATATGTGCGTCTGGTGTGTTTCCAGACGGAGTTCCAGCGTCTGGCGCTGGGCTTCAAGTGCGACATGTTCACCCTGGAGAAGAGGCTTCGGCTGGAGGAGCGATCGCGGGACCTCGCCGAGGAGAACGTCCGGCGGGAAGTGTCCAGCTGCCAGGGCTTACTGCAGGTTTGGAGAAACCCAACTTTTCTCACAGCTGGAAAAACTAACTTGAACAAAATGCATTAATTTCATTCAGAATTTTGTTTGAATAGAATAAGAACTGATTTATCTGTTCATTTATTGATTTTCTCATCCGTTTATATTTGCTGACTTCATTTTAACAATATAGAGTGCTTTATAATGAGAAAGTGAAGTCGACCTTCTATTTTATCGTGAGGTATTTCCCCAAAAAAATGATTTACTCTGCTGCTGTTATTTTCTCTTCTTTACTCGTTCTCCATCAGGCTTTAATTCCTCTCTGCGAGGACGACAATCAGTCCATGGAGATCATCCAGAGGCTCCAGAAAAACCTGGATATCCTCATCCAGTCCATGACCAGGGTCTCCAGCCGCTCCGAGATGCTGGGAGCCATTCACCAGGTCAGCTGAGAGCCAACGTGACGTCCAACGTTTGAACTTTTGAACCGAAATGGATTGATGAGGCTGTTGCTATGACAACGACCGAACTAAACAACCACACCATGTGAGCCGGGGTGTGTGATGACTCAGCCGGGGGTCCCGTGTGAACAGGAGAGCCGCATCGGGAAGGCGGTGGAGGTGATGATCCAGCACGTGGAGAACCTGCGGCGGCTGTACACCAAGGAGCACGCCGAGCTGCTGGAGCTCCGGGAGGCGCTCATGCAGAACGAGCGCTCCTTCGGATCGCAGACGGAAAGAGGTCGGACGCAAAAATCACACCAAGTTATGACGAGTGTATACATGACACACAGACCAAATGGAGTCATTGGCTTGTTGCTTTTTCCAGACGACTTCCGTGGCAAGAAGCAGACGTCGTCTCAGTACTACAAGGTGGGTTCCGCGTCCTTTTTCCACGTAAGATCTCAAAACACAGTAAAATGGAGTGTGCGCTGAAGTTTTCCTCGCCCCTCATAGTCCTCGGCTCGGCGGGTCAGCATAGCAGCGATCCCTCGTTCGGGCGGAGGAAACATGCACTTCGACATGGTGAGACTCACTTTCATTTAAACCGCAGTGTTGCATTAGTTTTCTTTAAGATACAAGTTATTTTATATGATTAAAAAAACAATAGTTACTTAGGTATATTTTCAATTTCAGTAATGATCAAATCTTGCAACTATCTGGCTCACTAATCTCTGTTGGTGAGCTTTACTGAAGCTTCAATACTTTGACTTCTGGGGGATTTGTTCGATTTAACATTCAGTCCAACAAGAGTTGACAGAGAAGATTATTTACATTTTCCGTGGGTGTGCTCAAACATACATGGAGTTGTGCTTGAGATCAGAGAATTATGGCTCCAACAACCTTTTTTTGTTTCCCATCACAGTCCAAAATGCAGGATTGTTCAGAGGCAGAAGCAGAGAGACTGACCAGGCGATCTCCGTGGTAGGTGTCTGTATGAATGTGTGCTGAATTTATAATTCCTAAACAATGATTTCAGGAGTGTTTTTGTTCATTTTTAATGGAAATGTGGTCAATTAAAAGCAATCAAAATTTTGAAGCAGCTTCTTTTAAAGCTCACCTTTTTTTTTGTTTTTATTGCCGTTTGTCATCAGCGGTTTATTGAAGCTCTGCTGTGCCGTCGGTTGAGGGTTGCTGTTGTTGTGTAAATAACACTGGTTTCCAGGAACGTGGCGGGAAAGAGCGCGGCGCGTCCCCCACTTAAACGCTTTGTTAGCTCTGCAGCCTGGGTTGAAAGTGAAGAGCCCTCGCTCATGATGAAGGGGTAAGACAGCGGGCCGGGGGCCTGGGGCTCTGGCTGCAGCACGAAGCACATGGAGATGGCGGCTTTCAGGTTTGACATCAGCAAAGCGTCCTGGGATTTAAGGAATAAATTATCCACTAAAGGATATGCTAAACTTTAAGGAATTCAGTTTTCATTCAGTAAGCATTTATGAAATAATAAAAAAAAAAAAAAAACCGTGAGCTGAACAGTGATGATACCAAACCACACAGCAGCCATCTTTCATCCACCTGGCCTGCATGAGGACAAGTTTACTTTTTCCAGATAAAGCACTTATTTTTTTTTTTGCTTTGTTTATAATCTGGATTGGAAAAAAAGTGCTTTGCACATTTTTTTTTAATGGCAATTTTTGCTTTCAAATGTTTGGACGTGCAGAGGTCGAGCTCTGTTGATTTACTCCAAATATCTGAAAGGTTGTGAAATTGCTTCATGGCCTTTTTGCTCCATTGCTGTCTATTTCATGAGTAACGTTACATTTAAAAAGCCTCTTTGTTTGTACAGCAATTCCCTAATTACTTCACTGGTGCCTGCATTTGCCCACTTTTTTTTTTTTCTGCTCGTCAGCCTGTGCATGCGCCCACCCAGTCATTACGGTCATTTCGCCGTGGCTTCGTATGTGACTTGTGCAACTTGAGGAGCGCGCGTATGTGAATGCCTTGACCCGTGCATGCCCACAGGACGGCCTGCACCACCGCAGACAGCCAGGCGGAGGATGAGCTGGAGGAGGCGGCAGTGGCAGAGAGGAGGAGGTCCAGCCTCAGTGAGCTGGGCAGCAAACTCACCTCTCTCATTCTGCCCCTGAAGACGTTAGTCCGACCAAACGCCCCGCCCGTCGGCACGGCCGAGACGCTGAGGGTTTCATCCTTTGGCCACACTGAGGCTCCACTGGTTCTGACCCAGAGTTTCTAAGAAATCCAGAAATTTCGAAAGACAGCTTATGGATTTCATCAGGATGAGGCTGAATTAAAAGTAGGTTGGGTGAACCGGTGGATCCTCCTAAGTGATGAAACTTTCATTATTCGGGTTTGCGCTGGACTCGCTTTTCGCTCCTGGGCTCACTGGCTTTAAATCATGATTTTACTTCATTGTTGTTGTTTTGTTTTGACCGAAATTGAACTCCTTTCCTTCAGCTGTTCACTGACTTGAGATCAATGTGTGCATCCATCAGTTGTGGAAACTGTGTTCCATGCATGGATCTCAAGTTCAGATTTGTGTCATTTTTGTTTTTTTGTTTTTTTTTTACCAGACTTCCTGTTTTGTCATCCACTAACGTGTCTATCTACGTGTTGGACTGTTGGTGTGTTGTTTTGTTTCGACCGAGTTCTGTATAAAAGCCGATCCTGTGCTGCTCTGAACTGTCCTTTCCTCTTTTTTGTTTTTTTTTCCTCCCTCCACATGACTCAGGAGTCAGGATGAGCTGTTTGTAATGCTGTAAGTGTGTAGGGAGGAGGGCTCAAAGTGCTTTTTGGAGTCGATCGCTGTCCAAAATTAAAACAAATGCATGCAAAAAAAAAAGGCCTGTGTTCATCAGGCGGGAGTGCCGATCAAAGGCCGCGGACTCGTAATGACTGCAGTGCGATTTGAAGCAGCACTCCTGCTGCAGGCCGAAAAATTTTCTGCTGCCATCGACGCTTGAATCCACCTACATGCCGACGGCTTTTTTTCATTGTGCCCATGAAGATGTTTAACGGTTTTTGCTTCTCTGGGCGAAGGCGCCTCACTGGAGCAAACTTCAGGCGTCTGCCGTGCAGCAGCTAATTTACCGCCCGCCATCCAGCGCACAAGTTACCACAAATGGTTCCCATTGTTGTGTGATGACTTGTGCTCATCGCTAACCGTTTTTGGTAACTTTGTCTCCTTTTGCTTCATCTGGTGTCATGATTATAGATGTCACTCGCTGTGATTTCTTATTTTCCCCATTAGTTCTCAGTGACTTTTCATCTTGTTTTCGACAGTCCGAGCCCTCTATCCAGCCCCACGTCCTCGGACCCGGGGATGGCCCATTCCCTGTCCCACAGCCTGACGAGTTCCCGGGCGGCGGCGGCGGCGGTAGCCAGGGGGGGCCGGGGGCTCTGGCTTTGGTTGGCCATCGTGGTGGTCTTAGCAGGTACATGCACGAAGATAAGAATTTACATGCAATGTGCAGATTTCTAGAGGCAATTTGATAGTAGTCATTTTTAAAGCACAATTTTATGTTGACATTTACAAATTGGAGGAAAAATAGACAATTTTGTAGATTTTTTTATGTATTTGGATCTGACTCAATTCAAGATTACAAAGCTTTTAATAATTCCCGATGTGTTTGTCCACACGCAGGCCTCCTGGCGCTGCTGGCCAGCCTTGTGATGCAGCCGGCGGTGGATGCCGCCCCCGTGGGCACCGGGGACTCCTGGATGACCATCCAGCAGCTGCTGTGGCCGTACACGGGGCTCCGGCACAACGCGCAGCCCCCGGTCTAACCCCCCCGGGCGAGCGGCGCTACTCACCGCCCGTCCGCCGTCTGAAGAGATTCTGTGAGCATCGCGATGGAAACGGGGGGGAAACAAACACACCGCCGTCCTGAGATGTTTGGATGTTACCGGTGCCTGAAGATTCCTTTAAGACTTGCATTGACAGCACTGGCCAGACCCTGATGAGGAGGAGGAGTTCTTTTTTTGTTAGTTTTTTTTAATGCATCACATCACGTTTGCAGAATTAGTTTAGCCTCTGTGTGCGTGTGTGTGCGCACGTGTCTGTGTTTAACAGAGTGAGTACAGCTGGTCCTTCACAGCGATCCGCCTCAGACTGCGGGAACCTGGAGTCAGCACAACCCGTCAGTCATGACTGCGATGATTTTAATAGCTGCATCCATTGTGCCACACAGCTTTTTAACTGCATTTCATGGACTTGAGGCACTGCCAGCCTTTTCAACTGAACTTTACTTTTGTTTCTTATGGGTTGCAGAGAGCGTTTTATAAGTCTTAGGTCTGAAACACTGGTAATAAAACTCTCATTTTAAGTGTTGATGAAATCTATATTTATGAGTTTCTTAGCTTTGAGTTGGAAAATGTGAATGTTTATTTTTGTTAAGTTATAATTCTCAACTGTTCAGTCTTAACACCAAAGTTTTTCTTCTTTTTTTTTTATAATCTTGTTCAAGTTCTTGCTGTGGTTATGTCACCATTTTCAACTTCATACACTTTTTGTATGTTCCAAAGAAAATGTGTGGATCTTTGCACAAATAAAGTAGCCAATTCTATGGTAGAGGGCGTGTTTTTTTTAATTTCACATCCTACTGTGCGTACATGAGCAGTCTGGTGGAGCACAGCAGGCTCTGCACCGTGTGCACGAACAGGTGATGGGAGGTTCTGGTAATGGCGACGCCTTCGGGGCTCATGTCGTCCTGCAGCATGTGGATGAAGGTGGAGTGGAACTCGCTCCCGGGACGATGATCTGGAGAGAAGACCTCGCTCGCCTCCGTGATCTGCAGCTTCTGAGTCCTCTGGGCTCCCAGCAGGTACAGACTCCACGAGTCCTGAGGCACGGGGTCGGGGCCGCGATGCTCGCACGCCTATCAGTGAGATGAACAGGACATGTAGGAATTACAGTTCTGAGTACTTCCATTACTAGTTTTTAACACACCAGAAGGGGAACGAGATAAAGTCAAAATTACGTAATATCTGTGAGTGAGCAGAGATACCTGCAGGACCAGGTGTTCCGCACCGCATTTGGCGTTCCACCTGCTCCAGGAGAACGCACAGGCAGAGGCGAAGAGGGCCATCTGCTCGTAGGCAGTGTGCTCCGTGAGAGGGTCCTGAAGAGGTGGGAGGCAACGCCAGCGTTTTATAACCTTCTAAACATGGAATAGTCGCTTTTAAACACTCCCAATCCAGTCGCTGAAGTTTTAAGAAGATGGATATAAAAATGTTTAACCTTGCCACAGTTGATGACGTATTTGTCTGTGAATTCACTGACGAAGATGTTGACCCCTGCGTCGAGCATGGCTTTCTGCAGGGCCGCGCAGCTCATCCACCTCCCCAGAAGGTGGGCGGGGCCTCTCTCTTGCTCTGACTGTAGCATACACTGGTTATCCTGTTTGTATAATGCACAGCTGTAACCTCTGGAAGCGATCTGGAGCACCGTGTTTGAAGCGCATCCCCGTCTTTCACCTGAACGGTGATGCTGAGGTCCAGCAGCGCCCCGCTGATGGTGAGGAGCGCGGAGTTCTGGCCCAGCGGCCGGAGCTCCCACTTCTGGAAGGGAAGGTTGGCGTGGGTTTCCTGCATCAGGACAAACGCCTGAAAGGAATCCATCTTGAAGGACACTCTGGCCTCGGCCTCCTCGTGGCACACGTCGGCGATGCCGTCCGTCCTCCACTGCTTCCCTGGAGGAGGCGAAGTCCACGTGTTCCCAGCGACTTCAGAAGGCATCTCAGAGGATTTCTGAATGACTGCTGCTCTCTCCTACCTGCAGGATCCCAGCGAGCCACTTGTGGCGTTTGCAGGAAGATAACGGTGTCAGGCAACTTCACAGACGCTCCAACGGGAGCGCCGTCGCCATCCGAGCCGGGCTGCTCAGAGGGGTAAGGAAACTCTTCTAACCCAGTGTGTAGCAGCTGCAAACACACACACACATACAGTACACAACCAAATCAGGGTCTATCAGCTCGTACTGAAAACACTAATACTCTTGTTTCATTCTTTTATCTGCACCTGTCTGATTGTCCAGTCGTTAACCTGGTGAGCTTGGGGTGGGAGGTGGAAAACGTCATAGAAGAAGACGCCGCCGAGAGGGGAGAATCGATTCAAATCCACCACCGGGTCGCCGCCGTGCCTCGGCCCGAGCTGCACCGAGGAGGAGAGCAAGTCTTCCCCAGCTGGGGACAAGAGTTAGTAAGAGTCTGTGGTTCATTTGTATGGAGAAACACGAAGCCTTTCTAATCGATTTAATTTCTAATTCTACAAAATGACATGCACTGCACTGTGTTTTGTTACACCTGATTGTAAGTGCGTTTATCTACAGTATTTTTGAAAAGATAAATGGATGTCAGTTTTTAATCTAATGAGTATTTATTTCTCAGTTCTGTTATAAAACTGTCACAGTTTTTGCCTGAGTGAGTTGTGAACTGCCAGATTGGATATCTCACCACCAAGTGCCTCCATCTGTGTCTCTATCTGGCTTTTCTTCCCCTCCGCAGACTGCGCACTGCTTTTCCTCGACTGCGCACTGGCTGCACTCTGCAAGACGCACAAACACACACAGTAAGGGCGAAAGAATAATAAACATATACAATAAATGGATGAAATCAATGCAGAAAGTCCTTCTTTCAGCTGACCTTCCTGCCCTCTGACTGCACCTCCTCTTCCACCGTCTGCTGACGCTCATCACTGTTTTCTTTCGCCTCCTCGTTTTCTTTCGGCTCAGATGAATCGACTTCCTCTGAAACTGCCTCCGACCCGACCAGAGACCTGCGGTCGGACGGCCACATCGTATCGCCGGCTGTACAGGTGTTTTGCTGAATCAGCGGCGATACGGCTTTACCTGCTGCTGGACGTGCGCGTTGTCATATGAGTGACCCTGGAAACCAAGGAGAGGTGGTCATAACGCGTGTGGAGGATCCGGACGGCCACGCTGCTCACAGCCAGCTGCTTGGGGAGCTCAAAGCCGAGGCCGACCTCCTTGAAGGTTAGGCCTTTGAACCTGGGAGGAGCAGATAGAAACACAGCTTATGAGCTTCTTAAAGTGAGGCGTGGAGAATACATTCAAACAGAAAAGCCTGCAAACCTTGGGTTCTTGCTGAGGTTGGCCCAGAGACACAGAGTGACGTTGTCGTCCTGGATCACAGTCTGCATGTTGCCCGTTTCAGTGTCAACGTGTCTGTTGGCTGTCTTTGAACAAAACACACACTTGAATGTCTTCGGCTCCATTATAAACAGCTGCAGAGTGTGTGTCTTACCTTCAGAATGTCCTCAGTGGTCTGAAGGTGTTTGAAGTGGAGGAGCTCCTGCAGGTTCATGAGGGCCTCCTGAGCCTTCTGGCCCTCCTGCGGATCTGCAGCTTCGCTCAGCAGCCCTCTCAGCTCATCTACCAGCTGTAGAGAACGAAACCGTCATTCGTTTCAGCAAAATAATTCATCAACGACTCGTTACAATAAGAAAAAACTGCGAGTGACCTGCAGAACAAGCTTGCATTCCTTGAGCACAGATGTGACGACGACCTCTTTGCTGTCCCTCCATAAGCTGATAAATGTGTTCATCTCCTGCTGCACTGTTGGGTCCGGTTCAGCATCACAGTGCAAATACTTCTGCCACTGGACACAATGCCAAGACTCAACACTTACATAAGATTTCAAAAACACTGTGTGATTGAGTAGGTTTCAAACATTTCCATCATTTTCCCAGGAGGAACTGTACCGTACATGTATCCTGTCACATCTTCTCAATCTATAATAAACACACACCTTGGCTGTCTCGGCAGCTTCAGTCTTCCATTTGGTCACTGCAATATGATTCTCCTCCAGCAGATGGCACAGTTCATTCAACTCACCATCTCTGCGCTCTTGGTCCTGTCAGCAGGAGAGAGAGAGGCCACAGGAAATAAAGTATCACAATGCAGAGAGAGTTGCATTTCACAAGATGAAGGAATCGTCAGTGTTCAGAGTGTTGAGCTGCAGGAGGGTGTTACCTTGAGCTCAAGACTCTCGAGCTCCTTCTCCCTCTTCTCCCTTTCCAGTCTCTCCTGTTCTTCCCTCTCTGCCTGGAGCCGGGCTTCCTCTACAGGGCAGAATGGCACTTGATATAAGGAGCACTCATCCAAACACAGAAAAATCATTCATTCATTCATTCATTTTTCAATGAAAACGAAATATCATTTTTAATTTAATCTCTTGTAGTGAACTGATGACTTTCTATTGCATCTGTGTGATGGATGGATGGATGGATATGTGAAACATAGAAAAAATAGTTATAAATGGATCACAAATATTTCAAAATTAAGATGCACTGAACATTCAGGTGGTCAATCTTTTACGGGAGTGTTTCTGTTGTTGGATTACCTTCCTCTCGCAGCCTCCTCTCCTCTTCCTCTTGCTGCTGCTTTGCCTTCTGAGCCTTGGTCCCCTTACGGCGCTTTTTGGATGACTTCAACCCAATCAAGATATCAAAAATCATTTCTCATCCTTATTTAATTTCTCAGAGAGGGGTCAATAGCAGATAAGAAGGAAGATACTGAATGTGAACTCCTCTCTTATAATCAATATTGGAATTCTGCTACTATTTCAGCTCCCTGTCTGTGCCTCACGTTATCTGACATCAAACGGCTCATTAATGCATGTGCTGACTGCCTCATACCTTTCTTTTCTTGGGTGCCTATCATTCACAGGGGAAAACAGACACATAAAGGTTAGGATGACTTGCTTTAAAATTTAATTCAAAGAAGAAATAAGTAAAAAGTGAGCTGTCTACAAAACAGTTTCTCTGAGCAAGTTTCTTCCGGTATTCTGTAAGATTCTAGGTCGTTTTCAACAATAATTCTGCACATTGGGACTGTATATAATTAATGTTAAAGCCCGTCGTTTGAAAATACAAAATATGATGATATTTTACTGCTAAAACCGAGTGGAAACTCACCATGTCGAGGAACTAGTCAGGCGTCCTGGTAACCATGGAAACCGCTGCGCATGCGCACGGCTCTGTTTAGGTTTACGACACAACAAAGCGACTTGCGGCAGTATGGCTGCTCTCTGCTGTGTTTAAAGGACAAAGCTAAAGTGAGACTGCTTTTAAAAGCTCATACTGCACGAAATAACTCAATTTTTACATAACATTTACTCATATGGAACAGCGGTTTTATGTGAGAACTCGTTCATGGGAATGCCTGTTGCTTGAAATGTGTCTAATGTGACTTTTCAGCCGCTTTCACGGTTGTTTTGGTAGCTTTAGCTTTAGCATTAGCATAGCTAGCTTCCCTGTGCTTTTCTTAAATTGCTTTACAATTAATTCTTTTTATTCACAGAAGTGTACGGAGCCCCGGACATGACATGGTAAAAAAAAAATTAAATTGTGGCCACGAATTACTAATTCGTTCCCACGAATAAATAAATCGTGCGCACGAATTACTAATTCGTTCCCTCGAAATAATTAAATCGTGCGCACGAATTACTAATTCGTTCCCTCGAAATAATTAAATTGTGCGCACGAATTACTAATTCGTTCCCACGAATTAGTTATATCATTCATATTGTAACGTTCTGCAATCTGCGAAGCACCAGACGTCTCCAGGTCGTTCCACACGGCTCTTTTTATTGCACTTAGGCAAAACAAACAGCAACACAGGGCTACTGTTGCGGCCGTAACCCACGCCGATCTCTCAAAAACTAACTCTTTCCAACAGTCCATGAACAACAGCAAAAGGCTGGCTTCAGCCACCTCTCTAATCCTAGAGTGCCACCCTCAGGAAAAATGGTGCAACAGCACATTTAACTAATACTGACTCAAGAGTCATTACAATATACTGAACAGTTCAGTAAAGTTGGCAGCATATTGACAGATACGGACTTTCAGTCTCAATAACTCTTTAACAAAATGTCAGTAACATACAAAGGGCGCTGCATCCCATCGTTGTGAGGTGGACGATATGCTATAAGCTCATTTTTATTAAAAATATCTGCCTATCAAGCAGCAGAAACAATATTGATTTCAATCAGCACCCGGTCGTGCTGCGGGCTTCAGGGACCGTCTACAATTTACAAGACGCAGCAACAGTGAAGACAGATACCATATCCAATAAATTTGATAGGAGACAAATGAAGGTTGTAGCGATTATGGTGACACTGTAGTAAATCCCAGTGGTGGTATTACGTTTTTTTTGTTGTTGTTTTAGTTGTTGGGGTTTTTTTTTGTTTGTTTGTTTGTTTTTGAGCTATTTGTCTTCACTGTTGCAGCGTCTTGTAAATTGTAGACGGTCCCTGAAACCCGCAGCACTACCGGGTGCTGATTGAAATCAATATTGTTTCTGCTGCTTGATAGATATTTTTAATAAAACTGAACTTGTAGCATATCGTCCACCTCACAACGATGGGATGCAGGCGCCCTTTGTATGTTACTGACATTTTGTTAAAGAGTTATTGAGACTGAAAGTCCGTATCTGTCAATATGCTGCCAACTTTACTGAACTGTTCAGTATATGAATGATATCACTAATTCGTGGGAACGAATTAGTAATTCGTGCGCACGATTTAATTATTTCGAGGGAACGAATTAGTAATTCGTGGGAACGAATTAGTAATTCGTGCGCACGATTTATTAATTCGTGGGAACGAATTAGTAATTCGTGGGAACGAATTAGTAATTCGTGCGCACGATTTATTAATTCGTGGGAACGAATTAGTAATTCGTGGCCACAATTTAAATTTTTTTTTTACCATGTCATGTCCGGGGCTCCGTAGAAGTGTGTACAAAGGGGTCATTTCCGACATGGGCAACCCTTTAAGGGGTGAGGTCGTCAGGCTGTATAAAAATGTAAGTACAGTCAAAATCCTCATTTTGTGTCTTCTTTTGCTTTTATCTGAATGTATTTCTTTATTTTTCTTTTCTCACCAGCTGCTGTTTCTCGGCCGTGAGTACCCGAAGGGAACAGTTTATTTCAGAGAGCGTCTGAAGGCGGCTTTCATGAAGAATAAAGACGAGACTGACCCGGAGAAGATCAAGAAGCTGGTGGCCAAGGGAGACTTTGTGATCAAGGAGCTGGAGGCTCTCTATTTCCTCAGAAAATACAGAACCTTGAAGAAGAGGTATTATGAGCCTGAAGAATGATCACACGAAAACACAGCTCTCAATGCAAAGTCATATTTTCACCTCACTTTGATCACATGGCAATGCAAACAGCCTGACAGTCCTTCACATTTCAAGGAAAAAGCTAATCTGATAGTAAAATACCACAAATGGTTTTGGTGTTTCTGTACCAAGCGATCGCCCTGATGTCACAATGCTGAATCTCAAGGCACTTTGAATGTATGTTGTTATTATTTCCGTAACATCTGCCAGGCTGGTGATCTTGTGTCTCTACCCTCAACTGAGAGGAAAATGTCATTTCAGAAGGAGCATGAATTTAATGTCACACAATTTTTTTTTTTTCTGTGAACTTTTCGATGAACCATCTTCCATATCCCACATCTAAGCTCTCCTCAGCTCAGAGGTGATGGATCTCCACTGATTTTATGTCCCATGCTTGTTTTCCATCCACAATGTCAGTACAGACAGTGTATGAGGTTTTTCAGGGGCTGTTTCAGTTCCAGATGCTTGCAAAAACATTTTGCTGGAGGGAAAGGCCTTAATGAACAAATACCACATCACACCTTTCTGCTACTGTTTTTACAGTCATTATTAATCGGTCATAATTAATCGGAGAAAAGATGTTTGAATCTTTGATACTGTGTTCAAAAATCGACACAATCGACATATGATTTATATATATATATATATAATTTTTTTTATTTTTACCTGAACGTTTCTCTGCCTAGGCCCATTCTTGATGACGGTAAGTTATCCTACATCCTTATGTCACCAGATCCTGTTGTTTCACTCTATAGTGTACCATCTCGTGAGAAGAATTTGACTTTGGACATTTTATTTTATTCGGTTCGATTGCTTAGCCTGAATTAGAGGAAAATGTTACCTTTAAATATCAAATATTCTGGTTTTAGTCCGGGTTTGTTTCTGGAATAATGTATTTAAGAGGATAACGACATATGCATTGACTCAAAGATACACTCTATCACTCTAATTCTACAGTATTTTTTTTTAAGTTATTTTCACACTCAGAAGTTACACCATTATGCTGATATGGGATGTTTTTTTTCCATTTGTCATCAAATTGAATCATTGTATCAGAGTTCTCTGAATGAAGAACTCAGATTGAATGTAGTCAAAGTTGACTGAATTAACTAAGATCAGCAGTTGTGATCCTGAAAGAAATGTCTCCATTTTTGTTTTTGGCAGCTCAGAGTCGCATTCCGTTTGTCTCCCCCTGCTGAGTGAAACAGGCTCTTTCATCCAACTTTAGTTAGATGCAAGAAAAGATTTTCTGTATATATATTTGTAAATACATGCTCACATTACTTGTGCATCAGAAGTACATGACTGTGTCACTGCACTCAAAATTGTACAGAATTTGTAAAATGATAATATTCTGTGCCATAATAAATCATTTGAACGTAACTAATATGTCTTATTAGTTGTGTGATATGATTTCAACTAACAGCAAAGATTTTGGAGCTTTCACTCTTAAATCTTCTCTTGGTGTCATATTGGTCTGTTCAGCGACTCCTGTCTGATCTGTACTGAGAACATGTAGCAATGAGGTGAAAATTTAAAATGAAGTGTTCTTTATCATGTTCACTGTGAGACCAAAGAAATAATTCAAATACTAAAATATGGCTCATGAGTCCAATTGAATGCTTTTCTTTTTTGTCCTTGCTTGATTGTTTTCAGCTGGTGTGAAACAACCACTGTCTATTTGTCCTCCAATCTGGCCCACCAAACCATGAAAATACCTGAAAAAATGAACTCCAGTCATTCAAACACTACTTTTCATTATAGAAAAGCTTGAGAGTTTTCCTTCTAAGAGATTATCAAATTTAGATTTGCACATGTCGAAGAAAAACAAAATTTTATTGAAGTTGATCTAATTTCAGTCCAACTGTTCAAATTTAGGATTAATTTTTCTGTTTCTGTGCTTGTCGTCAGGCTGATGTTTCTTGGTTTCACTGATATAAAGAAGGAATAAGAGTAAAAGTCAGAGGCGATCATGAATCCTCAATAGACTTTTTTATTTAAAGGGATACTTCAACATTTTGGCAAATTGGCCCATTTTGTGCAATTCCTTAGTCATTTCGAACAGCATACTTACTTTTTTTGTGAGGGCAAGCTGTTGCTTATTCAGAGGTGAGTCGGGGAAGGTTTTCAGGACAGACACAATGGAAGTGAATGGTATTTGTGCTTCTCCTCATCAAACTCAAATTACACAATCCAACAACCCCAAAACACTTTAGTGGACACGTTATAATCCACACATTCACTACGCTGTGGAACACCGACAAATAATATTGTAGCGTTACGACACTGAAGCAAATACTGGGAACTACTTTTTCTTTTGAAATCACTACGCCCAGACGCCATGTTTACTAAGTAGTTCCGTCTTAGCAATCTTCGCATAAACAAGTCAATCTCGTAATTTTGCATTAATATTTCACAGCGTAGTGAATGTGCAGATTATAACGTGTCCACCAAAGTGTTTTGGGGTTGTTGGATTGTGTATTTGATGAGTTTGACGAGGGGAAGCAAAAATACCATTCACTTCCATTGTGTCCGTCCCGAAAACCTTCCCTGACTCGCCTCTGAATAAACAATAGCTCGCCCTCTCAAAAAAAGTAAGTATGTTGTTCGAAATGACTAAGGAATTGCGCTAAATGGGCCAATTTGCCAAAAGGTTGAAGCATCCCTTTACCAGTCACATAACAATACAGGTGCATTTTGAAATGCTGTCATTTGCGTCACTGCATGACCTTAGCACGATCTTGAACATGAGCATGAATTTGTCATCACATCCCCAATTCTTATCATGAAAGCCAGAACTGATTTTACATTTAGTGTCTCGGAGTCACTTTATTAGCTTAAAACTGCAAAAAGACACGAGGCCCCAGTGTCCCTTGTGCACATACATGAATCTGCTTCCTTTGCCCTTTGGTGAACTCGGGAACCCCGGGCTCCATGTGACAGATTTTGAATGAGATGCGTCGTCAAAGTTTACCGTTTCCAAAGGGATTTATTTCAATGCTCCATACAAACTCAGTTAAAAAGACACACCATTAGTGGAGACAACAAAATCATATTGTAGTGAAATGAATGTGTGAATGCATATGGAAACTTTTATTTTTGAAATTTTTTTGGTCTTTATTTTGGTTATTTTGAGACAGAGGGAGACTCTTTCTCTCTGGGGGTGGGGGGGTCGGGCTGGGGGGTGGGGCGGGGGTGTTATGTGTCTGACCTCTTTGTTCTATTTCTTCCCCCTGGCCTCCCTTCCTTCCTCTCTTCAGGTGTTACTTTTTCCTTTCCTTTGTTCTGGATCGTCTTCAACCTCAAGGTTGGAATTTTTGTTTTGTTTTGTTTTGTATGTCTGACCTTTTTCTTTTGTTTCTTACTGCCTGTTTCTGCGAAGTTCTTCCTTTTTTTTTTTTTTAGCTTTAGCTTTGAAGGGCTGCTACCACCTTTTTCTTAAAACCATCGGAATTTTTTGGGTGGAGTAGAGGGGGAATGCTGAGGGCCGTCTTACTTCCTCCTCTCGTACCCCACCCATCCTGAAGGCCTCACTCCATTCGCTCTCTCTCCTTCCTCTTTTTCCTGTCCTTCTCCTCTTTTTTGGCAGCCTCTTTTCTGGCTTTCTTCTCTGCTTTTTTCATTTTGGCCTTCTGTTTGTCCGTCATGGAGGCCAGTCGGTCCAGTTCAGTAATCCTCTGGAGAAACTGCTGGATTTCTAGAGTGGTGCCGTTGAACTCTTCAATCCATTTCTCCTCGTGAGCGAACCAGGCCTGTTCTTCCTCTCTGGACTGTTTCAGCAGCTGCTCTTTGGCCCTGGTCTCAGTCTGGAGCTGTTCTTCCAGGACTTCACACTTTCTTGTCAACTCGGCCTCTTTTTCGCTCATTTTAGCCCTGAGGCTTTTGAGCATTGCCACAGAATCAAAGTTAATTGCAGTCAAGATGGTGATCTTGTCATTGAGGAGAAAGAACTTCTTCCGGGCGTCCTCATCCTGAGCTCTTATTGCTGCAGCCGCCTTCTCTTTCTCAGCCTTCCGCTCCTTGATGGACTCTTCAAGGATTTGCTGGAATGAGGAGAGTTCCTGCGTCAGGGCGGTGACCTCTGAACTCAGCTGGGTGACCCTGTGTTGGTGCTCAGACTGCAGGGCCTGTTTCTCTTCTGCTGCCTCCTGCAGCTTAGTGAGCATTAGAGTCTCCAGGCTGGTCCTGACGGCCGTCACTTCCTCATTCTTAGCCACGACGAGCTTTTCCAGATGTTTGTTCCTGGCGTCCTTTAGGTCCAAATCACGTGTGAAGTTTTCCACTCTCAGCTCAAGGTCACTCATGTTTGCTTGACAGTCGCCCAGGTGATCTCGGTGCTTCTGTGCCTGACTGTTATAGTCAATCAACAGCTGACTGATTTCACTGGATTTTGTCTTCAACAGCTCCTCAGCTTCTTCTCTCTGTGACTTCAGGTCCTGAACCTGGTTCTCCTTGTCTCGGAGATCAGAAGTCAGATCTCTGACCCGGAGAGCCAGACTGTCCTTCTCTGCGCTGACAGCTGTGACCTTGTGCATCTGTTCGTCGAGTTGCTTTTTCAGATGTTCAGATTGGTTCTCCGCCATTTCTAAGGCGCCTGTGAGACGATGCACTTCCTCTTCCAGATCACAAGTGTTTGTGTCACATCTGGCCCAGTCATCCTGGTGCTCCTCTGTCTCACACGTCTGGACTTCCAGCAGCTTCGTCTTCAGCCTCTCAATCTCGTCGGTTTGCGACTGGAGACTGTTTTCCAAGGTTTGAATCTGCTGCTCCTTGTCTTTCAGTTTGGCAACCTCATGTTCGAGCTGAGAGTTCAACTTTTTTTGTCCATCTTCCAAAGCTCTTACCTGGTTATTCAAAGCCTCCATTTTTACCCTGAAGGGAGTGACTTTGTAATTCTCCAGATGATCCAGACGATCCATTAGCTGACTGATTTCACTGGATTTTGTCTTCAACAGCTCCTCAGCTTCTTCTCTCTGCGACTTCAGGTCCTGAACCTGGTTCTCCTTGTCTCGGAGATCAGAAGTCAGATCTCTGACCCGGAGAGCCAGACTGTCCTTCTCTGCGCTGACAGCTGTGACCTTGTGCATCTGTTCGTCGAGTTGCTTTTTCAGATGTTCAGATTGGTTCTCCGCCATTTCTAAGGCGCCTCTGAGATGATGCACTTCCTCTTCCAGATCACAAGTGTTCGTGTCACATCTGACCCAGTCATCCTGGTGCTCCTCTGTCTCACACGTCTGGACTTCCAGCAGCTTCTTTTTCAGCCTCTCAGTCTCATCGGTTTGCGACTGGAGACTGTTTTCCAAGGTTTGAATCTGCTGCTCCCTGTCTTTCAGTTTGGCAACCTCATGTTTAAGCTGAGAGTTCAACTTTTTTTGTTCATCTTCCAAAGCTCTTACCTGGTTATTCAAAGCCTCCATTTCTACGCTGAAGGGAGTGACTTTGTAATTCTCCAGATGATCCAGACGATCCATTAGCTGACTGATTTCACTGGATTTTGTCTTCAACAGCTTCTCAGCTTCTTCTCCCTGTGACTTCAGGTCCTGAACCTGGTTCTCCTTGTCTCGGAGATCAGAAGTCAGATCTCTGACCTGGAGAGCCAGACTGTCCTTCTCTGCGCTGACAGCTGTGACCTTGTGCATCTGTTCGTCGAGTTGCTTTTTCAGATGTTCAGATTGGTTCTCCGCCATTTCTAAGGCGCCTGTGAGACGATGCACTTCCCGTTCCAGATCACAAGTGCTTGTGTCACATCTGGCCCAGTCATCCTGGTGCTCCTCTGTCTCACACGTCTGGACTTCCAGCAGCTTCTTCTTCAACCTCTCAATCTCGTCGGTTTGCGACTGGAGACTGTTTTCCAAGGTTTGAATCTGCTGCTCCTTGTCTTTCAGTTTGGCATCCTTATGTTTGAGCTGAGAGTTCAACTTCTTTTGTTTATCTTCTAAAGTTTTGACGTGGTTATTCAAAGCCTCCATTTCCACGCTGACGAGAGTGACTTTGTAATTCTCCACACGATCCTTTTTCCGATCTTTTCCGGGGGACTGCTGAAGGGCATGTATGAGGCTTTCCACTTTCATTTCAACGCTGGCCATTGTTGTGGTACAGAGGGCCAGGTAGTTCTCTGTTTGTTCACATTTCTTGTCGTCTGTTGTCCCCTTCTTCTTCTCTTTTTCAATCCTCTCCTCTGCTTTCTTCCTCTTCGCCTCGGCCTTTTTGACCTTTGGGTTCACTTTGCCAGCCACGGACACAGTCTTGTCCAATTTTTCAATGGTCTTTAGAAGACCCTGAATGCCGGCACATATGTTCTTCTTGTCGTCCATCCACTCGGCCTCATTACCAATCACGCCCAGCTCTGCCTTCCGGGCCTGCTCCTGCCACTTCAGCTTGGCCCTGCTTTCCAGTTCCAGCTCCTCTTTCAGCTCCTCACACTTCTTCTTCCAAAGAGCCACTTCTTCTGTCAACTCTGCCTCCAAAAACGTCATGTTTGCCTCTCTGTCGGTGTTTGAATGAATGAATAAATTCAATGAATTCCTGAACCCGCTCTTCGCTAACGCTGTGGTACTAACTCAGAACCTCCTACGCTCTCTGTAAGTAAACTAGTTGAACAGAGTTTGACTGTCGAATGTTCTGGGTCTAATGTTCTCCGCTGTAGCACTGAGAATTCTCCGCTGTGTCTAAACGCCTCGATTCTAAGTTAAGAATGAGATGAAAGCCCTCTGGTGAGGCCTTCCCCACTCACTTCAAAGGTGACAGATGAAAGCCAGGAATCAGGACTGATGATGTCATGGTATTGGTTACCATGGCAACCGTTCTTTCCCATGCACATGGAGGAGGGCTGACTGCACAGTGCAGCTGGTCTCCATGGCAACACACACCTGCTGACTGTCATGGCTGATCTCAGGTCAGAGGTTACAGTGAATATGGAGTTGTTTTATACACACACACACATGCACGCACAAACCTGCAATAAAACTTTAGGTTAAGAAGTTAACCCCGGTTCTCTGAAACATGAGTGAGGTATCTCACTATGGGGACACGCCCCCAGCGCTGTTCCCCAGAAGCAATATTACACTACGCCAGTCCTGACTGGCAGACTGACGTGACGTCGGCTCCGCAGGGAGGGGCCTCCCCCTGCTATAAGAGCCCCGCGTCGACGTCATCTCCTCAGTCATTGTAAGCACACCTCTTCCTCGCTCCAGGCAAGGAGGGTGGTCTGGTGAGATACCTCACTCATGTTTCAGAGAACCGGGGTTAACTTCTTAACCTAAAGTTCTCTTTCAACATTCGTTTCGGTATCTCACTATGGGATATAGAGACTCCCGTATTGCCAGACAAGCTTACCTCGAAGACCAGGCGCATATGTCCAGCCGGTCAGGCAGACACAGTGGGTACAGAACCCACGCCTAACACAGCATGAGACACTGATGGCGCAGTAACATCCAGGTTATAGAATCTGGTGAAAGTGTGAGGCGACGCCCAACTGGCAGCCGCACAGATCTCTTCCACAGAAACCCCCCGGAAAAGCGCCCAAGACGCGGCCACACCACGCGTGGAATGCGCGCGCAGCCCCGCAGGGGGTTGCAACCCCCTGCTGTTATAAGCTACGCTAATAGCGTCCACGATCCAGTGAGATAAAACGCTGCTTAGTGAGCGGATCTCCCAGATGTGATGCGGCCCATGACACAAACAGCTGCTCGGACTTCCTGAGTCCGGCTGTCCTGTCAACATACGCCCTCAGCGCGCGCACAGGGCAGAGCGCGTTAAGCGTCTCGTGCTCCTGCGTCGCGAAAGGAGGGGGATAAAACGCCGCCAACTCGATAGGGCGATACGAAGTTGCCTGGTTAAAAACCTTAGGCACAAATGCGGGGTTAGGTTTCAATAAAACCTTATTTCCCCCCATGAAAAACTGCATGCAGGCCGGGTTCACCGATAACGCATGGATATCACTCACGCGTTTCGCAGATGCCAGCGCGAGTAATAAAGCCGTTTTCAGGGAGAGCATCCGCAGGTCCACCTGCTGAAGTGGCTCAAAAGGCGGGCGTGACACAGCTTCGAGCACCAAGGATAAATCCCAGGGCGCAGTCAAGCTCCTGGATACCGGGCGAAGCCGCCGCGCTCCCTTCATGAACTGACAGATAAGAGGATGCTGGCCAGCCGTCTTATCCCCAAAACCGACGTGACAAGCCGATATAGCGGCTAAATACACTTTGACGGTGGAGAAAGCCAGACCGTTATCCAGCAGCTCCTGCAGAAACGTCAGGATAGCAGGGACGGGGCTCTGAAAAGCCACCAGACCTGCCCTTACGCACCATTTTTCAAAAGCCTGCCATTTTCCCTCATACGCACGATGTGTGGACGAGGCTCTGGCGCTCTGAATAGTTACGATGACGTTATGCGGGAGCCCACCTGTCAGCAGGTTAAACCTTTCACGGGCCAAGCCCACAGCGCCATGCGCTCCGGGTGAGGATGAAAGATTTCTCCGCGTGCCTGCGTCAAAAGGTCCCTGCGGAGGGGCAGGGGCCAAGGTTGACCGCACAACATCTGAAATATCTCCGACAGCCAGTGTTTCCCTGGCCAGCGCGGAGCTATCAGAATCAGAGCCAGCCCCCTCTGCCGCACCCTGGCGAGCGTAGGAGTGATCAGCTCTAACGGGGGAAACGCGTACAGCAAGACGCGCGGCCACTCGTGTGCCAAAGCGTCCAGACCCAGGGGAGCACTCTGGTCCAACAGGGAGAAATACAGGGGACACTGGGCGTTCTCCCCCGAGGCGAAGAGGTCCACCTCTGCCTGTCCATATTTCTGCCATATCTGGGACACTATTTCGCTGTGGAGTTTCCACTCCCTGTAGCGAGGATTCCCTCTGGAGAGCAGATCCGCCCCCCGGTTCAGGATGCCGGGGACGTGCGTCGCTCTCAGCGATAACAGGTGGGAGCTGCTCCACACGATCAGTCTGTGTGTCAGACTGTGAAGGTGATGCGAGCGCAGTCCCCCTTGTCTGTTGATATATGCCACCACCGTGGTATTGTCCGTTCTGACCAGCACATGCTGCCCTCTCAGGAAAGGCAGAAAGTGTTTCAGTGCCAGAGAGACAGCCAGGAGCTCCAAGCAGTTTATGTGCATCCCGCGCACCTGCGTGCCCCATGTGCCATTCACTATCCTGCCCTCGTGCGTGGCTCCCCAGCCCGACAGAGAGGCATCTGTAGTGATCACTTTCCTCACCAGGACCGTCCCCATGGTAACGCCTACAGTGAGAAAGCCTTTGCGTTTCCATGGGCGCAGCG
This sequence comes from Salarias fasciatus, assembly GCF_902148845.1. Lineage (NCBI taxonomy): Eukaryota > Metazoa > Chordata > Actinopteri > Blenniiformes > Blenniidae > Salarias > Salarias fasciatus. Next base: position 6,837,200 of record NC_043761.1, on the reverse strand, counting down.
CCAGAGCGCACGCGGAGGAAACAAGAACGTGACGGCGACCGTGGAGCGCCGGGTTCAGCCTCAGTGACGTCACCCATCTCTGACACGGTCTCATGTACAAGTGGCCAAGTGGAAGAACTACCAGTGCTGATGCCATCAGTCCTAGTAGTCTGAGACACGTCCTGAACCTCAGAAGTGCGCCTCTGCGGAATTGTGCCAGACAAGCCTGAAAGGCTTTCACTCTCTCCGCCGACAGGTGAGCCGTGAACGCAACTGAGTCCAGTGACAGGCCAATGAACGGGATTTTCTGAGTGGGTGTCAAAACACTCTTTTCCCGGTTTATTGTGAAACCCAAGCCAGTGAGATGTGACGTGAGCAGCCTCACGTGCTCCTGGGCCTGGTGTGACGACTGCGCCATGAGAAGCCAGTCGTCGATGTAAGTTGCCACACGCACGCCCCTGTGCCGCAGGGGGGCGATGGCCGCCTCGGTGCATTTGACAAACACCCGCGGGCTTAAGGAAAGCCCGAATGGGAGCACCTGGTATTCGTATGTTACGCCTTGAAAGGCGAACCTGAGATACTTTCTGTGAGGGGGGTAAATAGGGATGTGAAAGTAAGCGTCCTTCAGGTCTATGGATGCAAACCAGTCGCCTGGACGCACGAGGCGGATTAGGACTGCATGCGTCAGCATCCTGAACTTGTACTTTCTCATGTACTTGTTCAGAGAGCGCAGGTCCAGAATCGGCCGTAACCCCCCGTCCTTCTTTGGGACCAGAAAATATCTCGAATAGAAACCGTACTGGCTCTGATCCAGCGGCACTATTCCAATAGCTCCTTTGATCAGCAGAGAAGTGATTTCTTCCTGCAGAACACGAGCTTTTTCTCCCCGAGCCAGCGACTGCAATATCCCGTTGAACCGGGGAGGAGCGGACGCGAATTGGAGCCTGTAACCTCTGGTTACGGTCTTTATTACCCAATCTGCTGCTCCACATGCCCGCCACTGCTGGGCTCGGACCGCTAGCGGGCCGAGCGGGGATTCTGTGTGAGCGCCATGCTGGACAGAGGCGGACAGCAGTACAGCAGCTCTGCTTTCCACAGCAGGTGTGCTGGCCTGCTTCCTCATAGATGGAGCAATGGCTCCCTCTAGAGGCCCCCTGTGCGATTGCACAGGTGTGTCCTGTGCCACACATATATGATTTTTCATTATTTTGAATGTTTTTGGCTGCGCCCTTGGCCTCAGGCCTGGATGCGCGCTCTGAAACATCTTTAATGAAAAGTTTATTGAAGAACATGAGCACTGGTGTGTGCTTGTGCACTGGTGTGTGCATGTGGGACTCCGCTGTGGCTCCTCTGAGCTCTCTGCAGGTCCGAGTGTTCTTCTCTTCACTGGGCCGTGAACTGTGAGTGCCTCCATGGCCTCTGCACGCCTCTTCCGTGGGCTGGAACATGCCTCGAACATGTGAGCCAGAACATGACTCGGGAGGGACGACGTTGGCGTCTGGCGGAGCCCGTCTTCCCCCCTCGATGGCTGCGCTCTAGGTGGCGCGGCGCTTCTTTTTGGCCCCCAGAGTGGCAGGAGGGCCAGCTTGGTCCCCTGACGTCACACTGGTGGCAGAAGGCTTTTTCAGCCAAGCACCTTTCAGCTCAGGAGGCTTGTTGGAAACACGGCCTGTCGGCTGAGACTGACGTTTTGGGGTCCGGTAGGCCGACCTGGCCACGGCCTGCGCAAAAGTCTGTCTGGGTGCAGTAGGAGGAGGGGGAGGCATCTTTCTGGGGAGACACAGTTGGAGTGCTTCTCCCTCCTTCTTCTTCTCCTCGCATCGTCTCTGCATGGTGGCCACGGCTGGGCCAAACAGGCCCTTTGGGTCCACCTGCACGTCGAGGAGGTTCGCCTTCTCTTTTTGGGAGAGGCTGGACAGGTTCAGCCACCTGGCTCTCTCCTGGGCAACCATGAGAGCCATGGCTCGTCCCGAAGCCTGAACAGCGCTCCTGTGAAGACGGAGGCAGAGGTCGGTGACCACGCACAGCTCGTCCCACAGGTCTGGCGCAGGTGAGGACGTCATCTCGTCCTGCAATTCAGCCTGGTAGGCTAGAAGCAGGGAAGAAGCATTCAGTGCTCTCACCGTTGTCGCCACCATTTTGTAGCCCTTTTCAGTCAGGGAAGACTGAAAAGATTCGGCCTTGGAAGGCAGGGAGGGTCCCGCTGCCGTCATGGTGGATTTCAGGCTGGGGTGGAGGTGAGATGCCACGAGAGGTTCAACAGGGGGAAGGTGGGAAAAACCTTTCTCCTCCATGTTGTCCCAGTCTAACGCCGACCCTCCCTGGACGGGGTTTTTGGCGGTAAGTGGATTGCTCCACGACCGGGTCGCCTCCTCCAGGCACTCAGGGAAGACTGGCAGCAGTTGTCTGGCCGCGGCTTTGGCTTTCGGGAGCCTTTTTCCCTCATAACGAGACGTGGTGGTCTCGGCGGGGGTTTCAGGCCACGCGATGCCAAGCTTTGCAGCTGCTCTGCGGCAGACGGCGTGCAAATCCATGCAGGCGGCCGGGTTTGGGGACCCGCTGCGCGTGCTGTCTTCCGCCATCGGCTTTGCAGCCGGAGAGGGGTTAAACGGCCCGTCGTCCTCCTCATCTCCATCGGAGCCGAGGCTGACGGGCTCGTCCCCGGACTCGAAGTCCGCCGCCCCGAAGTCGCACTGCTCGGCCATTAGGCTGATAGCGTCGTCGTCGGGGTCGGTGAGCGGGGCCACAGCGTCGAGCTGTTCGCCCCAGCTCGTTCCCGCGGGAATGGTGTCCTCGCGGGAACTCAGCGACACCTGTGTCGGGGGGATGGTTACCCCTAACATAGGGTCCACCTCCGACAGGCTAGCCTGGCGAGCTAGCCTGCGTCGGCGAGTCTTCAGCGAAAGACGTGCACAATGCTCACAAGAAGCCGGGAGTGCGAGCGCTTCCTGGGCATGTTGCAGCCCGAGGCAAGCGCTGCAAGCAGCGTGGGTATCTGCGCCCGAAATCTTCTTTCCGCATGTGCAGGTCTTGGTCGGAGGTTTTGTCCCGTCCATGGTGAGGAAGCGGTAAAAAACTCCGACAAGTTAGCTCCGTAGCTAGCGAGTTTTGCAACAAGCTATAGCAGCCGCTGTTTGGGGACAGACCGTCTGCTAATCCCAGATTGCTAATGTGGAAAACAGGTAGCGTTCGGCGACCGAGGTGTGAGCTCGCTCTGCGAACGGTAAAGCTAGCCTGTCTAGCCACAAAACGCATCTGAGAGGTGCTTCTGGGAGCGAGAAGAGGTGAAAGACTGAGGAGATGACGTCGACGCGGGGCTCTTATAGCAGGGGGAGGCCCCTCCCTGCGGAGCCGACGTCACGTCAGTCTGCCAGTCAGGACTGGCGTAGTGTAATATTGCTTCTGGGGAACAGCGCTGGGGGCGTGTCCCCATAGTGAGATACCGAAACGAATGTTGAAAGAGAACGAAAGTTACAAATGTAACTACACCATTTCTTGCCCGCCCAATGATTCAAACCCATGAATAACCGACCCACACTGGCTGTCACAACCAGATGTAGTAATCTAATTTTCTAAAGGAGCATATTTTATTTGCTGAGATGTTTAATGATTTAATAATGATGCACTGATGTGTCTATTTGGGTTTCATTACATGACTAAGAAAAATAAGAAATACATTAATTCAGAGCTTTTGTTAAAATATGGATTTTGCATAACGTTAAAACATTTTAAATGTTACGAATTTATAGTTTTGCTTTGGAGCTAAATCTGTTTAGTTATGTGTATGATATTTAACAGGGCACGTGTCAGACCGGAAGTGTAACCCGTGCGCGAGAACCGTGAGGAGTCAGGGTTTCTTGCTGCAGCACGAGGAGACGTGTGAAGGACCGTGAAAGGGAGCAGAGCCCGGTTTCCTGAGGGCCCAAACAGCGATTCCCTGCTTCCCGCGGGCTGCTCCGGAGTTTGTCTCCGACCCGCAGAGCGAGGAAGTGAGCGGAGCCGGTTTCTGGGACGGACCGAGGCAGGCGGGCTAAGCTAGCCGGAGCTAACGCCACTACGACGGGATGGTCTTCTCGTTTAGCCGAGCAGAGAGGAGAGAGGTGTGGCCGGCGGAGTGCCTGGACTGACCGGGTGGAGAACCAGCTTCCAACCCAGAGGACGAGCTTCTCACTGCAGACTGGTAGGATCACGCTTTCTACATGTTTCAATGGATATGAGCGCCAAGCCTCCATCAAATATCATCTCAAGCTTGCTATAAATAACACTCAGAGTCGAACTGCATTATTGCATTGTTTTCATTTCCTTATACAAGCAGGGTTAATTCAGTTATTTGGATGTACCAACTCATTTTGAATTCTGGGGGAATTTTTTTTCGATAACGTTTGGGAGAATCATACAGACTCCTAGGCATAGTTTATTTTTTATTTATTTTTCATTTGAACGTCTCTTATCTTAATGTTTATGTTGTGAAGGAAGTGACAGGCCTGTATAGAGTAATTTGATAAATGATTTCCTTATTACAAGCCAGCTGGTAAAAGGGTCACATTTTTGGGGGCTCTTCCAGGAATCCTACATTGTTTGTGCAGTTTACATTTTGTTTCATTTCCTGTGATACTGCTGAGTGTTTAGAGCTGCTGCAAAATTTGATGTTTTTGGGTTCTTTCTGCTTTAAGTAAATGAAGGAAGACATCAGAGATTAAAGGGATACTTCAACATTTTGGCAAATTGGCGCATTTAGCACAATTCCTTATTCATTTCGAACAGCGTACTTACTTTTTTTTGTGAGGGCAAGCTGTTGTTTATCTAGAGGTGAATCGGGGAAGGTTTTCGGGACGGACACAATGGGGGTGAACGGTATTTTTGTTTCCCCTCGTCCAACTCATCAAATACACAATCCAACAACCCCAAAACACTTTGGTGGACACATTATAATCCGCACATTCACTACGCTGTGAAATATTAATGCAAAATTACGAGATTGACTTGTTTATGCGAAGATTGCTAAGACGGAGCTACTTACTAAACATGGCGTCTGGGCGTAGTGATTTCAAAAGAAAAAGTAGTTCCCAGTATTTGCTTCAGTGTCGTAACGCTACAATATTAGTTGTCGGTGTTCCACAGCGTAGTGAATGTGCGGATTATGACGTGTCCACCAAAGTGTTTTGGGGTTGTTGGATTTTGTATTTGATGAGTTTGACAAGGGGGAACAAAAATACCATTCACTTCCATTGTATCCGTCCCGAAAACCTTCCCCGACTCGCCTCTGAATAAACAACAGCTCGCCTTCACAAAAAAAGTAAGCATGCTGTTCGAAATGACTAAGGAATTGCGCTAAATGAGCCAATTTGCCAAAGTGTTGAAGTATCCCTTCATCATTTTAAGGCTTGGTGCCAGAGACACCAGTTAGATCCTGCTCATGCATTAGGTTTAAGTGGGGTTTGCGGTGTTTCAGATGAGGTTGTGGAAGTCCTGGACTCAGTTAAAAATTCTTGGGAAGACTAGAATGGTTGGCAAACGTCCATATTTGTTTTCCAAGACAGTTTCGGTGTTTGTTCAGACTGTAACTGGCGTGACTGAGCAGACTTCATATGATCAGGTTGGCGTTCCAGGTGAAGTCGGTCCCTGGCCTGTTCACGTCATTCCACCAACAGAATTTAAACGAGAAGATTTTCAAGCCAAGTTACTGTCCTTTTTGGAGTATGAGGGCAAGAGCATGTCTGATGTTAAAGAGCTGTTAATCCCTTCATCTCTGGATGTGAACACTGCTCTCGTTAATGCCAATAGCTCCCTGGTGGAAAAGTGTACCGCTCCAGCTGCTGATATTCAAAGCTACAGGGAGCTCAGGATGTTTCCTGGTGTGCAGCCAGCACCTGCTGGTGAAGAGGAATATAATGCTTGGGCAGAACAAACTACCTTTATCTTGGAAGAGTGGCAAAGCAGTGACAGTATGAAGAAACAAAGAGTAGTAGGGAGTCTGAAAGGTCCAGCTGCTGATATTATAAGATTCCTTCGAGCACAGAATCCAAATGCTGCTGCTAATGATTATATGCAAGTACTTGAAACAGCTTTTGGGACAACTGAAACTTCATCTGATCTCCTAGTAAAGTTCAGACACTCATTTTAAAATGAAGTTGAGTAACTGTCTACGTATCTCCTGAGGCTCGACACACTGCTTCACTGTCGCTTCAGGAAAGGAGGCCTGCAGTTGGCAGATATGAATCGACTCCTCATCGAACAAGTCATCCGAGGTGCATCACCACATGACACGATTGCAGTGCGCCTACATATGAAGCATAAACTAAGACCACCGCCTTGCTTTTTAAATGATCTGTTCAAAGTTGTCTGAGAGGAAGAGGACGTGTTACAAGGCAGAACTGATTTAAAAAGAGGTCATGTTAAAACCAGTTGCCTCAGTTGCCTCAAGCAAGTGCCTGAAAAAAAAAAAAAGATCCTGTGAAGATCACCAGATTAGAATTTATCCATGAATTCCCAGCCCAGACTCACTGTCTTAACCAGTGTTGCCAGACTGGGTGTTTTTCCACCCAGTTGGGCTTCTTTTGTGCTGTTCTGTGCTGTTCATTTGTTTTACCAAGTTAAAAGCATGGTGCAGACGTGATGACTTGTTAAATGCAACAATCGTTAACATGACCGCTTCGGGAGAAAAGCCGCACTCTGTGATTTGTTTTTACTGGTAATGACAGATGTCAGCAGATCTAAACATCGCATCTAAACCCGTCTGCAAGGGCACCACAACAAAATCACAATCACTGAAGGAAAATAGATTAGAGGTGTCCCCGACTAAGAATTTACATAGCCGAATCTGATTCGTCCGATCCTGCCAATAGTCGACTGATAGTCGAATCTATCATCTTGTTTGGCTGAGCGCCTACAGCCGGCCCTGATTGCACTAATAATAATAATAATAATAATAATAATAATAATTAAAAAAAAGAAAACAGCACAGGCAGGTAAAACAACACTTTTTTTTTTCCTACACACTGAAACACAGACTGGAACAAAGTGTCGGTAACTCTAAACATCAAACAAATGAAGTAGTTCAAATGACCAGAACCAAACCTACTTCTAACAAACGGGCTACAGCATGTAATTTATTTGTATCTATAATCTCTGCAGATAAGCTCAAATTTTTTGGCTAAACAGTTTCTCACATTATCTGCTCAAATTAAATGAAATAGGCTTAATTGTGCTTTGTCGGTCCGTTTCGCAGCGCAACATGCATGCTAAAACAAACACTAAATTAAATAGAATTAGCCTTTTAGATAAATAAAAATAATGATATAATAATAACCTAAAATATTACAATTAAACAAAATAAAAGTCAGCATTAAAAATGAGAATTGAGTAACAGAACCATCTTTTATTAGCTCAATTATCTGGCTACTTACCGGTTTAAGGTGGAAAGCCATGTTGTTGTGAAGTGATATGAAAGGACACAACTTGCATTTGACTTTTTTTGGACCAGCTTTGACTTGGTCTGAAGTTCTGTTTTTTTTTTTCCCCTGACATTGTGAGCCTTTTAAAGTTAAGCCAAATCACCACAGAGATGCTGCTCTGTGATGGAGCTTATCGGATTGTGCCACTCACCATGGTGGTTCATTCACAAACACTAAATAGATAGAATATTGAATAAAACTACAAGGTAAATACATTTTTCAACAGTGTATTTGATAGGCTAACATGTATATCAAATAGGCTTTATATCATGTTTATTTGGGAAAAAAAACAAGCAATTCTATGTAAAATCAGTCGTTCAGCACCCCCATACAGCTGTAATGGAATGGTCCTCGTTTAATAACCACATTTTTTCGATGCTTCGACTGCGTGATTGGCAGTTGAATCAGGCCCCTTCGAATGAATCATCGAATCGTCGACTACCTGAGGACACCCCTAAAATAGATTGTACAAAATAAAAGTGGATCATCAAAATGGATTTTTATTTATTTATTTATTTTTTTATTATTTTTTTTACTTCAGACAGACACATGACTTCAGGGGATAAATCTGATTGGAGAATTTCGAGATGTTCATGTCACCTTCACATGTTAAAAACAAAAAAGCAATTATGCCGGTTTTCACAAAATGTCCATTTTTGTGCTTCGCATTCAGCAACAGTTTGATTCTTATTTTGAAAGGTTTATTTTACTCACAAGTAAAAAGCTTCAACAAAAAGACGATTTAGCGTATTTGCTGCTTTTTTCATCGCTGTCTGAAACTTCACAGAAAGTTGGAATCCAAGGGAACAGCCCGACGTGTGTGTGTGTGTGTGTGTGTGTGTGTGTGTGTGTGTGTGTGTGTGTGTGTGTGTGTGTGTGTGTGTGTGTGTGTGTGTGTGTGTGTGTGTGTGTGTGTGTGTGTGTGTGTGTGTGTGTGTGTGTGTGTGTGTGTGTGTGTGTGTGTGTGTGTGTGTGTGTGTGTGTGTGTGAGAGATAGAACAAGTGACTTTTCACCTGGAAAAAGTTTACATAAAAACATAACATTTTTTCTCCAAAACAAGGAAAATATAAGCCTACTATACTCCTGGATTAATAATCTTGTGCTAGTTCATCTCTAAACATCTTATAAATGTGAGTTTCAGGACCGGCAGTCTAATACCCTGACCTGTACCCAGCTGATTGCAGTGAGGCTCGTTATCAGGCTTTCTGTTGGACTTGGCCATGAATCTTCATGAGATTCAGGTGTGTTGAAGCCACCAGGTTGGTTTAATCTGCTTTACTTTTTAACTTGTGTCTTACCCAAGTTTGAGCACGGTATTGGGAAAAATCCATGACACTGTCCATGGTGCTGAAATGGCCTATTGGCAGTTGTGGTGCTTTGATGATCAGCAGGTCGTTGTTTAATGGTAAATCCATGGCACTGTCCATGGTGCTGAAGTAGTGCAGTTGTGCTGCACAAATAATGGTAATCCACACTCTCCATTTTGCCCTTCTGTCCCCGTTTCCTGTATGTAACGCTACTAATTGAATGGCTGTGTCATTACAGGCTGTCACTGCACAGTGTCTAATGATGGATTTCCTTTTTTTAATATGTGGCCGTTTAGGACGCAAATTGATTCTCTTTGTTGATCTGTGATTTTATTTAATATTTTGATGGTTCAGAGTGTGAGACTTTATTTTAATTTTGTAAACTAAATCAGTTCATTCAGCTCTTTTATGGCAGATCAGATCTGTAATGTGAATTAATAAGTGAAATAGCCAAAAGGCTTTAAGTGTCCATTACAAGTCCTCCCCCCTCTCCAATGTAACACTGGCTCTGCCCCTGCTACTCACTGATGACAAGAAACTGACGATACAAGACTGAATAGAACACAACAAGTGAGAATAGATGAAAAACGGACAAGACTCCCAACTAGCCAAGTACAAATTGAGACAAGGCAACAAATGAATGATGCAAGTACAGACAAGGATATAAATGGAAAAGACTGCAAGTGGAGACATGACATGTAAGAAAACAACAGATATAGCCAAGATTAAAACTGTAAAAAGACTCGACAAGTCGTCAAATAAGACATAAGCCGCCATTGTGAGTAGACAACAGTCAACAACAAAAACACAAATATAAGAAACAGAATACAAACATGGACTATTCTCCAAATAGATACTGCATTCACCAATATAAAGGAAATAGCCAAGTTCTTTCAGTAAACAGTGCTACAGCCACGGACTACATAACAAATAAGACCATTTACAGAGAGATGCAGTCAAAGACAAAAACAGATTGTTGTGTTTTCTCCAGGCATGTGTGCAATTTGATAACAACAAACAACAACACCCACTCGTGGCCCAATATGAAAACGACATCATTATCAGCAATTCTACCATTGAAATGGAAAAGCTAATTTTTTTCCCCAAACATTGCCTTGTTTGGGGAAAAAAACAGAACATGTTTCCCTAACGAAAGTGCAAAAATGATGTGCTTCTTACATTTGTAGTATTTTTCTCATTGATGTCAAGAAGTGTTCAGCATGCAGCCACCTACTGAACCCGTGGTTCTAAACCGCAGGAAGAAGTGTTTTCAGTGGAGCTGCTCAGTGTGAGCGTTAATACAGACTGACTGGTGGGAGGTTTTTGTACTGAGCAGCAGTTACATACAGCACTGTGTAGACTGGCTGCACAGAAATAAACGGCTCTGCTTTTCAGCTCAAGTCCTTCTTTTAAATAACAATCCGTGTTTGTATTTGCGTTCCCCTCAGTCGTGGCATTCATTCCGGTCTCTGTGTTCGGAGAGGTTGCGAACATGTATCCCAGGAGCTGCAGAGGGCTGCGAGCCGGTGGCTTGTACCAGAGGATTCAGTTTGAGCTGACTGTGCTGTGTGAGCAGCGACCTTTGGCCGTTTCTCCAGGCTGTCGGTACATGTCGAGAGGAACCTGTTCAGATAAAAGTGAATAATGTGAATGTTTTAAGAATAAATGCACTGATAGTTTCATTTGAATATAACAACCTATTACCTGAAAAAAGAAATGTCTTCAAAACAATGCACAGAAATGATTTGATCATTTTATGTTTCTCTGATGGAACGAAACTCCTTGAAAGCGTTTCTGCTATGAAAGTGAAGTTAGAATCTGAAGGCATATCCTGCCTTCTGATTAAAATTTCCTCATGTGTGAAGTGGGTGATGCCAGTTATTTTTCTCTTTCTGTACAGGATGCTTTTTGTTTTGTCAGTGTCTGTTGTCCAACAATCGGTGCTAACTCAGTCTCTGTTGAAACAGGAGAAGATTTTTCTGAAGCACAGCTGCTGCACATGTACACTGCAGCTGTCGTAAACAATTCTTTTACACATGCTCAGATGGACAATAAGAACATTTTTTTCCTCCAGAGTGTCATTACTCCCTGTCCACATTCTCCTGGGCTCCTGTCTTCCTCCTCTCTCCACCTTCCTGTCCCCTCCGCCCGTCTCAGCACCAAATGGAACAGAGCTTCTTGTCGCTCCGCTCCCCAACTTTGGAACTCACTCCCACATGTCATCCGGAACTCTGCCCCCCTTCAAGTCCAGGCTCAAAACGCGTCTGTTTAAATCTGCCTTTCCTCTGTGATGCACTTGATTTTTTACCTTTTTTATTCTGTTTGTGTTTATTTACCTTTTTTTTTTTTTTACTATCTTTGCACAGCATCCGTCTTGAAAGGCGCTTTGAAATTGAGCGCATTTATTATTTGATTTCATTTTATTTGTCTGCATGCGTGTCGATGTGTGGTTTTATGATAAAACTAACAGCAGCACCGACTGGTTGCCCAACATTGAAAATGACTTTATTTTCAGTTTTCTGCATTTTCCACTTTTTTAAAAATGTGTCTGTATGAAAGCTAAACTTTTTGGAAATGATAATACAGAAACATTGCGCTTTCAATTGAATTGTCTTCTTGTCAATTTATCAACTTTAGTCTGCTTTTTAGTCTGTAACGAGACTCTTTCTCTCGCCGATTCCTCCAGCACAGAAAGCACTCAGCCAGTTGTCGGTTCAGCCGGTGATTGTTCCCGGTATAAACGCTGGAGAGTATTCCCTAGCTGCTCTCTCCAGCAGCTGGAGTCCCTCCTGACCTGTCCTACAGCGTCCCTGAGGTCTGCTTCATGACTTCTCCTCCACAACTGAGCTTCAACCACACCCTCCACCACAACCACCTTTTTATCTTCTCGAGGCAGGAGGAGCACAAGCCATTGTTGACATGATGAAGGCTTCAGAGGACTGTCAGATCGCACAGCGTGACCGGCAAATAAACCGTTGCTGTGGATGTTCTCTGATGCTTCATGATTTCATTTGTCCTGTAATGCACTGATGGGGAAATATTCAGTAGCTGACTGTTTAGGTACGCAGATCTGAAGAAAACTAATCCGATTTCTTCTTACTCTCTGTATTGACTTGTGCATTTGTTGTACCTCCAGTGAGGTACCAAGAACAAATACAACAGAATATTCAGCTGCTCTGTGACGTGTCATCCGGCACATTTCCACCCATTCGCTCTCCATTCTGAACTGCTGCCATTTCAGGCTGAACTGCTGCTGCAGGTATACGTCCCACAATGCCTCATAAGGCTCTCCCTGACTTTCAAAGAGGTTGTGCAGAGCACCATCGATCTCACCAGTTGGACGTCGCAGTATTTCTTTTGAGACGGCAGCGCCACCTTCCCTTCAGCCTGCCATAAGCATTTTCTACAACCACCCGTGCTCGGCTGAGTTTTCTGTTGAGGTGATTCGGCTCAAACACACTCCAAAACGGTCCTAATAATAATGCAGTGGAGCCTCTGTGATCCTCTGGGTGGTTTCTACCAGTTGCTGTAGAGCCCTGAGGTCTGATACATGTCATTTTATTTCCATTCAACACACCTCATTGTATTGATTTGCTACTCTATTATCTAGAATTAAAATGCATGATGACGATGAATTAATGTTGATTCGGGAGAGGTGCAAGGCTGTGATGCAGTTATTGAACTATCCAGCAGGGAGTGCTGTTCCATCTCCAATGCAGGGAGTGTGTAAAAAAGACGAGCAAGCTTTGTTTTCATCGACTCTTCAAAATGAACATATCCCTGGTAGTATGTGACAACTACCGTCAGAATCAGCTGACATTTACTTCATTATTAACTGATCAGGCTTAATTAAACTTAAGATTTTCAATTTGCAAATCTCTGAATCCACCAATTTTGGATTAAATTCTCATAGATTCTCTTTCAAATGTAACTATGTTTCATTTTGAAAATATTGACGGTGACAGATGAGAGGCAGCCATATCTTTCTTAGAATTATCAGTTTTTTATTATGAGGCAATTTTTCTGATTATACTTTGTCAAATCTCTGTAAATGTCTGTATTTTTAAAATTGACACATTGTCTCTTAGTCTCTTCTTCAACATATGCTACTTGTAGGGACAGGAAAAACCTGATATTTCAGGTGTCAGTAAAGGGAACACAATATCCTCACAGCAACTTCTACAGCTGGACCACAGAGAGCGACCTGACCAGCAGCGTCACTCTGCTGCAGCAGCACACCTGCCACGCCCTGGAAACACCTGCAGAGAGCGCTAAAGGCTGCTGAGAGGATCAGCAGGACTCCCGCCCTCTCTGCAGAGTCCACAGCAAAACAAATCACCACACAGAACCGACTGCACAAACCCATGCGCCTCTCACTTCTCATTTTTTTAATTTATTCATAATTTTCCATGACTTTCTACGCATTTTACATAGTTCTTTTTTTTTTTTTAATTGCAGTGCTGTTTGTTTTACTCATTGCATACATATTATTTTGAATTTTACTTTATTTTTCAATGTTGGCATTCTCTGTGGACGGCAGAGGAAGGGAAACATGTTTTCACTTGTACATAAGACAATAAAACTATAAACTAAAATCAGACTAGTTCTTGCGGTAAGTTCTCCAGCAAAGAGAGATGCAAAACACACACGTTTGACCATTTATTTTTCACTCTTCAGCTGTTGTTTTTTTGAAGCCTCTCTTTTGTCGTCACCATAAAGCATCTTCTCCTTTTATCCCAAATTCTGAGAGAGAGGTAATTAGTTCCTGATGGGACTCAGGTGTGTTGCATTAACTCTATCCAGCACCTTCCTGGAGAAGCACCTGGGGACACTACAGGAAACGGTATGGGTAGCTCTCCTCCCACTGCCAAGAAGGCCACCAAACGATTTGTTAAAGAACCAAATAAATTAGAACCGAAAAAATGGTCGTTTTAGTCCTGCAAGATGAGAGCTTGATCACAAACTAAAACTGAGAAATACATAGACGTCCCCAAGCTTACCAACCACAAATGGTAGCGATGGTGATCAGTACTAAACAGATCTCATCAATGTGATAGTTATTAACACTTGCCCTTACAGCACACTCAGAGCAATGTTAATTTCATTTTAGTAAGAACTTTTCATAAATATTTCTGAAACAAATTGAAATATTCAACTTCAATACTAAATCAAATCAAATTAAATCAAAGGTATTCAATAATGAACCTGAGTCCAATCGTGTCATTTGACTGCCACCATAAATTTTAAGATTAGTTTTGTCAAGTCATTAAAAGGTGGCAGGCAGTTCATTACGTTTTCAGACAAGCAGACCTTCGACCTGCTGCTACCAAGGCTGTGATTAACCTGGTCAAAAAAAAAAAAAAATCAATCAATCTAGCTTCACTTTAAATCTCCAGTATATGTGTCAAAAGAAAATATGCAGTTGGAGTGAACAGCCCTCTTTAGCAATTAGAATTATTACCTTGTTCACTGGGGTGTCAAACATAAGGGCTGTGAGCCAGTTTTGGTTCAGAAGAGGTTCCAATCCAGTCACCAAACCACCAAACTAATGGTAAATATTTCAAAGCAAGCTATGATTTTTGAAGCCATTCTCTTAATAGTAGTTAACACTGAGAGCTGAGTTGAGATATCATGGATGCTCCCATGAAAAATAGCAAACAAGCTTTATCCTGAAAGTAATGCTGTCAGGGCGAGTTGGAAAAGACAACCTCATGCAACAGTAATAGGTGGAGTTCTTTTTTTTTTATTTTAGAATTTCACTGGATTTTACACCAGAAGGTTTCATTTAAACTGGCTTTACAGTCGTTTAGTGATAGTTTGGTTATTTGAAAATATCAACATTTTCATTGCATACATTCTGCATCACAACAGATTAAAACTTTAAAGTTTAAATTTAAAGGTTATTTTGGCATTATTTTACCGGTCTGGCCAACTCTGCATGACATTGGGCTGAATATGATCCCTTGCCTAAAACGTGCTTTTGCCACATGTCTCTCCACAGCAGGACAATAAAGGAATCTTATCTTTTGATGTGAAGAGCCAGCATTTTATATCGGATCATAGTCCCCTGCTCTTACACACCTCCCTCCTCGCGCCTTATGTTTGTAATGAAAGCTCAGAAAGTCCCAGAAGTTACCAGCAGCCATTTTTTTTCTGGCAACTATTGGTCTGTAAGGTGGAAACAGTCAACTACCAATACGAAAATAAATTAACCGCAAAGGCCACTTTATCTCACTTGACCACTGCTGCAAGGGACAGAAGTAATCAGTACCATTTCTCAAAATGTAATAGTTTAGATTTGAAATCAAGAAATATTTCTTTAAATTTTACCGCTGATTTGTGTCAGCAATTATTAGTGTTGACACAAATCAATGTTTTTTTTTTTTTAAGTAAGTTGGACTGCATCTGTAATGTGTTGATTTTTTTTTTGAATAACATTTCCAGAATTATGGTTACAGTTTGCCATATGGAGCAGATGAGTGACTTTCACCTGTCTTGATCTGTATCACTTCCTTCTCTCATACATAAACCTTCTCCGTGGCTTCGGGAAGGCAAAAAAAAAAAATCGATTTGCACATGCAATATTAACTATGTGATATGTTTGTTTTGATGATTATTTTAATGATTTTTTGCCAATGTATAATGCTTGAGTCACTGCTCTAAATATTTTTTTTTCCCTCCTGCTCTAATTTAAAATTCACGTATTGTTTAGCCGTTCAAGGTCAAATTCAGTGGTACAGTGCCTTCATTTTCTTCAGCAGCCTTAACCAGCAAAAGACAGTGTCATTCATAGTTGCTGACTCCTGCAAATATCTTGGGAGTCTGTTTGACTCAAAGCTTAGATTAGACGTAAACACTGAGCTGACTGCCAAATGGGATCATCGAAAAATTAATTCTGTGTGCAAGACAAATTCTTTAAATATCTGTGCAATAATTGTGCTTGAAATTTTATAATTCTTTCATTGAATGCCTTTAAACCTTTTACTTTTAAAAGAGCATAAAGAGCATCATCAGATGGATATGGGCAAAATGTTGGAGAGACAAGCAGCAGATAAAGGTGTTAAAACACCTTAAAAGTCTGGCAGCAGCACTTGCGAGCAAGAGGAATAGCACCAACTCCTCATCCCTGACAACAACCAATCACAGCACTGTCATTCATCCGAGATGGAAAGAAAACACCCAAGTATCCCCTCTCCAAACCAGAAACTAGACAGCTAACAAAGGCCCGAGACTGGAAGATGCTGGCCGATTTAGAGAAACTAATCTTTCCACCTGAATTTAATTGGTTTAGCTGTAGTAGTATTATTTTTACAGTTTAACCACGTGGTGCTGCAGTGGTTTGTGCTTTAACCTCATGTAAAAAAGGTCATAGGTCAAAGATAGGGTGGGGTCAAGGGTCAGGTTAGGGGAGTTTGCTAGCACAGTCCCCCACCAGCAGAAATTATGCAGTCGTGATTCCACATTTGGGGAAATGGCAGGGGTCAGCACAGCCTCGGTGCAATGGCTGATTCTGGCTCTGGGTGAACCACCTGCCAGGTAGATGAGTTCTACGTGTGCTGGTAATCTTTTCTCTCAGTGATAAGCTGAACTTTGCTACCATACAAACCCTTCCTTTATACACTCTGATGGGAAAGAGCAGACCTTTGACATTACATAACCTGAAAGAAACTGAAATCATTAACAGTCTTTTCACACACCAGGTGTTTGTTGTATCGTTGTGGCTTCACATGTAACCAGACGGGAACGGCTTCACAACATTATTGGACCTCGGATTTACTTCCTGAGTACAATTCATGGTTTTTAAGTGGCAACTTTATTCAGCATGAATTTCCGAAAGGTAAGATTGTTTTATATCTTTACATATTATTGAAATGTGATAGATGTTGTGAATACTGATGAAGATAAGCTTTTGTTTGTACAAATGTTTCAAAAAGATCAGACTTCATTCTAAATGTGAAAATGTAAGCATCTTGTTTCAGTAGTTCATCCAAACACGATATACAACTTAAGTGAAATTGTTGAAAGATTTGTCATTATTGTGTTTCCTAATTATTGTGCTTGTTTTTCATGAAAATGAATATTTCCTCTGCCAAGACTTTTATCAGTAATCCTCGTAAGTCAGTTTTTTCTCAAAATTTTATGAATTCAGATAACATCACATAACACAAGTGCTCATTACAAAATATTAGAAATTGTGATTCATGCAGATGTGTTTGTCTTGACAGTTCTCGATAAACCATGGAGGGACGTACCATGGGAGTGAGTATTCATGGTGGAGTGTAACTTCTCTATAACCACTACAACAAGCAGTATTTGTAGGTTTTGAAGAGCCTTATGCAGTGGGGCAAAAAAGTATTTAGTCAGCCACCAATTGTCCAAATTCTCCCGCTTAAAAAGATGAGAGAGGCCTGTAATTGCCATCATAGGTATACCTGAACTATGAGAGACAGAATGAGAAAAAAATATCCAGAACATTGTCACATTGTCTGATTTTTAAAGAATTTATTTACAAATTATGGTGGAAAATAAGTATTTGGTCAATAACAAAAGTTCATCTCAATACTTTGTTATATACTCTTTGTTGGCAATGACAGAGGTCAAACGTTCTCCGTAAGTCTTCACAAGGTTTTCAGACACTGTTGCTGGTATTTTGGCCCATTCCTTCATGAAGATCTCCTCCAGAGCAGTGATGTTTTGGGGCTGTCGTTGGGCAACAGAGACTTTCAACTCCCTCCAGGCCACTCCACGACCTTGAAATGCTTCTTAAGAAGCCACTCCTTTGTTTCCCAGGCGGTGTGTTTGGGATCATTGTTATGCTGAAAGACCCAGCCACGTTTCATCTTTAATGCCCTTGCTGATGGAAGTTAGGTTTTCACTCAAAATCTCATGATACATGGCCCCATTCATTCTTTCCTTTACAAGGATCAGTCGTCCTGGTCCCTTTGCAGAAAAACAGCCCCAAAGCATGATGTTTCCGCCCCCATGCTTCACAGCAGGTATGGTATTCTTTGGATGCAATTCTGCATTCTTTCTCCTCCAAACACGAGAAGTTGTGTTTCTACCAGAAAGTTCTATTTTGGTTTCATCTGACCATATGACATTCTCCCAGTCCTTTTCTGGATCATCCAAATGCTCTCTAGCAAACTTCAGACAGGCTTAAGCAGGGGGACACATCTGGCACTGCAGGATTTGAGAACAGGTGTTTTTTTATACTGATAATGAGTTCAGACAGGTGCCATTAATACAGGTAACGAGTGGAGGACAGAGGAGCCTCTTAAAGGAGAAGTTACAGCTCTGTGAGAGCCAGAAATCTTGCTTGTTTGTAGGTGACCAAATACTTATTTTCCACCATAATTTGCAAATAAATTCTTTAAAAATCAGACAATGTGGTTTTCTGAATTGTTTTTTCCCCCCCATTCTGTTTCTCATAGTTCAGGTATACCTATGATGACAATTACAGGCCTCTCTCATCTTTTTAAGTGAGAAAACTTACACAATTGGTAGCTGTCTAAATACTTTTTGCCCCACTGTACTTCATTCTATTCATTCGTCTTTTTAAACAGAAATAAAGAGGAAGACTGCAGTTACGTGAAGGCTTATGAACCTCAATCAGAAGTCCAACATCTCAGGATTCTGCTGCATGGACCACCAGGCTCTGGAAAGTCCAGCTTCATCAACTCTGTTGACAGCGCTCTACGAGGAAGAATAGCAACTCGAGCTTTGGCAGCCAGCCACTATGATGAGAGCTTCACTCAGGAAGTATGAAGAACTTGTCATAACTTGAATACTGTTTAACATTTATATAAAGACACAGAACAAACATGTTTCAAGACTTTCTCCAGTGTTCAACTCAAAGACAGGGAAGCTACTTTCTTTACAGCAAAAAATTAAGAAAAGAGTGAAATAGAGAAACTGGACATTTGAAATGTCTACATCTTCAGCACACGCTAACAGTTTGATCACTTTTCTTCTTTTCACTTGCAGTATTTAACTTTTAAAATCCAGAAAGAACTGCCTGGGACCTTTTATCCTTTCGTCTTCAGTGACACCATGGGTATTGAGAGGGGCACTGGGAGAGGAATGGATGTGAAAAATATGAAGTTGATCATGGAAGGACATGTCAATGAAGGATGCAAGGTATGAAATTGATATTTATCCTCCCTCTGACTTTGTTTAGCAGTCCACGCGGCTCTGTAAACATAACATTATCTTCCAGAAAAGCTTAAAGATGTCAATATTGGCAAACTACAACAATTAACTGCCCGATCGGAAGCTGAAATGCTGGTTTCATCATAATGCAGTAGACTTTCTGGTTAGTCTTTCAACATAACAAGAAATAACTACTCACCTCCAACAAGGACTCTTATAACAGCCTTGATTTGACTGTATCTGGGATGGGGTGGTTGGATGTGATCATCTTCCAGCCTGTCAGCTGCTTCTCAAAGATAGGGACTTCTGCGTATTGCCACAGAGTCCTGACAGTCCCACATGAGTGCATTCTCAAATTTCGTGGTGTGTAGCTCCTCTCAGTGCTCGGTGGATATTGCAAAGGAAAAAATAAACAATAACAAAAGGAAAAAGAGATTACAAAACTGAAAAACAAAGACAAAAGCAAAAACAAAACTGACCTTGATATTTCCTAATTTAATTATTCATTTGTTTTTTCTTCTTTATATTTACATTTATTTCCTGATTTTTAAACAGAATTATATTTCGTGATGTCACTCCTGTGACTCCATATGTTACCAAAGGTTGTGAAAACAATAATGAAAGAGGGGATTTGTGATTGATGCATTTAATTTTTTTCTTTGAAAATACACTATAGAATTTGAAAAAGCTATTTTCTTACATTGGGTGTCAAATTTGAATATTCTGATGAAATGGTATTAGTACATTGCCAAATATTTCTGAAGATATTGTACATTATTCAAAAAAATTAAGAGGTGCCAATAATGTTGAATAGCACTGTGTGGAATTATACAAATATGCCAAAATGTTGTGACACATGTTATTGTGATTTTGAAAATTTTGCCCTTTTTTTCAGCTCCATGCCGGCAGTACCCCAGATGGAAGTGACTACAATCAAACTCCGACCATAAACGACAAAGTTCATGTTCTGGTCTGTGTTGTTGATGCTGCCAAAGTGGAAATGATGGAGGATGGGGTTGTTCTCAAGATGAAGGAGGTCAGAGAAGATGCCCGGGCCTTGAGTGAGTCTTTACAACTATTTTAGAATGTGATACGATTTCTGGTTTCAATATCAGCTGTATTTATGAGGCCCGTTTAAAATAGACATCTGGTCTGCCAAAGTGCTTACAGAACAATAACACAATAACAAACAATCAGAGCAAAACAGTGCAACAGATAAATTACAAGATCCAGTGGAGGTGACTCTGCTCAGCCTAAGGCCAGGGTGAGCTAGTGCATCTTAATAAAGGAGAGGCTATTTGTAGACTGCACAGAGAATGACGTGTTCCACAGCCTGGGAGCATCAACTGCAAAGGCTTACAGTTTTTTTCAATTGCTAAAACCCAAAAAGCAAAAAATAGGCACAATTTTAACAGCCTTTACTTCTGTCCCCAATCGCTTGACTCAATTTGTTACTACTTTAGATTTTCTTATCATATTAGAACTCTAACCTTCCTTCTTTACACTCTGATGTCAGTTTCACATCACCTTGTTGTCAAAACACAACTCACAATTTTTCAGGTTTGCACACTCTTCTCATATAAAATCTCAAAGCATCAATCCACAAACATGCAAATCTCTAAACTTTCGTCCCACTGCTTCAGTCAATATCGGGGGGCTGACATTGACCACTCAGTGTCGGGGGGCTGACAGAGAGGGGGGCTCACACGTACCATTGGGGAGGGTGCTAGCATTGTGCTCACACGGAGCGTCGGCGCAGGTTGGGGGGGTGCGGTGCGGTGCTTACACGGAGTCGGGGGGGGGGGGGTATAAGTTACTAGTTAATGTATGCTGTCAAAGCACAAGTGTTTGTGTGTGTGTATGTGCTAGTTTACACCCCGACACACGTGATTAAAACTTTGAAGTCCAGACTGAAACAATTCACCAGCATTGGCCCGTTTAAAAATAAAATCTTGGAGCTCGTTAAGAACAGCTTTCTCTAAAACCTTGAGAACAAAAACCAGTTTAGAAAGGCAGTGGGGATCCAAGAGCAGAGATCTTATTTACAAAGAACAACAAAAATGCAAAAAAAAAAAATCCTCACACAGAGAAGAATATACGTTAACAGAGGCTGTCTATCTGCAGCCTGGCAACATCAATACTGCACAGGACAGAAATGTATTTTGGGTTCTGTGGTGGTGTTTTGTATAAACTGTACTTAAACTGCATTTTTACCCACTTACATATCTGTCTGTGTATGTATCTATCTATCTAACAATCTTGATCCCACATGTTAAATGAATGACCAGACCTCCAGTAACAGTTGAGGATGTCTCACTAGTCAGGTGCTTGTCTCTTACACGCCCTGTCCATCTTTTAGAAATTAAGGAGATTGACCCCTGTGGGGTGAGGCCTATCAGGGATTTAACGGTGTGTCTCTGTGTGTGGTGGGAGTAGGTCTGTGCTTCTCAAAGCAATCAAGAATAACTGCAACCTGATTACCAAATGTGTCTCCAAGCTGATGTGGCATTGTGTGCTGCAAACAATGTCCAGCAGGCCAGGGTGCCAAAGGTGATACAGAGGTGGAAACAGAGTGCAAACATTGTCTCTCTAAACTTTTATGCACTGCTGTGTGACTGATCTGGAAAAGATATGCAAGGTGCTGTTGCAGCAAGCGGTGCATCTCAGCATTCATGGACTTCTGTTCATTAGTAAATCAAGCCAAGACCGGCACTGATCACCAGGGATTATATCTCTATGTCACATACTGCTACACAAAAAGAAGTCATTTTTTGACCATTAGAGATGCAGTCACTGTTTGGAATTTGAGACTGACTGATTTTGGGTTTTACTCTTTCTTTCCAGGGATCCCCCAAATTGCTGTCCTCACCAAAATTGATGAAGCCTGTCCAAAGGTTAAAAAAAACATTCAGAATGTCTACAAGAGCAAGATCCTGAAAAAGAAGGTCAGCAATCTTTTTGTGAAGAGTACATTCATATTGAATACTGAGAAGTACATGTCAGAAGAAAAAAAGTTTATGTTTATTGTTTTTTTGTTGATACTTAGATGGAACACGTGAGTGTGAATCTGGGGATTCCACTGAACTGCATCTTCCTGGTACAGAACTACATAGACGAAATCAAAACAGCTGACGACACTGATACACTGCTGATGAACACAATGAGAAAGATCATTGACTACGGAGAAGATTACCTGAATGACATCGTACCAACAATGAAAACCACCCAACCTGTGCCGAGTCCCCGAAAATGTGATTGAAAACAGTATTAAGAAAAAGATATATTTGCATCTGACATCAGAACACATGCATGTTTCAAATTTCAGTTGAGGACGATACTGAGAAAGAATCGATATGTGAGTGGCAGAGGTTCAACGCTCACAAAAAAACATTAAGTTGTACTGCTCTCTTTATAACTGTGATGTCCTTGCCTTCCTTGTTTTTTTATGAATTAAATTTTGTGTTTGATATGCTCTGTTTTGAAGATCAGAGTAAAATAATTGAAAGCTCAAAATATACAACAGATTATTGAAGAGTGTACATGTAAATGTAACTGTATTCATAATTGATGTGACTTTTAAATAGATACCATTTTTCATATTTGATGAATAACTGTGGACTTGTTTGAGTTGTAATAAAATAGTTTCTGTTATGTTGCTTAAATATTTGATCTTTAAAGAAATCTTTTTCCATCTTTATTATGGTACAGAGCTGGTGTTGGGAGCAGAAACAAAGGCAGGCAGTGGCTGGGAGGCAGGGAGGGTGGAGCACGTCGGCTGAGCGGGTCTTCACACTGGGACAGAGAGATAAAGTCAAAAGGAAACAGACTGCTGGAAAAAAAAAAAAACACAACCGCATCAAAACTGGCTGTAGTTGGTGCTGCGCTCCAGCACCGACGTGGAGTCAGAGGTCAGCTCAAATAGATGCTCTCCTCATCAGGAAGCGATCTCCACCCAAAGTAGCAACATGTTACAGTAACAACATAGAAGGAGACACGAATTGTGTGTGTGTGTGTGTGTGTGTGTGTGTGTGTGTGTGTGTGTGTGTGTGTGTGTGTGTGTGTGTGTGTGTGTGTGTGTGTGTGTGTGTGTGTGTGTGTGTGTGTGTGTGTGTGTGTGTGTGTGTGTGTGTGTGTGTGTGTGTGTGTGTGTGTGTGTGTGTGTGTGTGTGTGTGTCAGGCTGAATTCCAGTTCTCCCCCTCAGCCCTTTTCTTACCCCTTAGCCCTTGGTTTGCGCCTTCTCATCAAGTGTAGTGGTGTCCCAGTTCTCCAAAAGGCAGAGACGAAGGGCTGTACAGTCCTTGAAGGGTCCTGGGTTCAAGTACCGACCAGGGCTCGGGGCCTTTCTGTGTGGAGCTTGCATATTCTCCCCATGTGTGTGTGGGTTCCCTCCGGGTACTCCAGCTTCCTCCCACAGTCCAAAAACATGCATGTGAGGTTAATTGGTCACCCGAAATTGCCCCGAGGTGTGGATGTGAATGTGAATAGTTGTATGTCTGTATGTGTTAGCCCTGTTACAGACTGGCGACCTGTCCAGGGTGTATCCCGCCCTCGCCCACAGCAGCTGTGATTGGCTCCAGCCGCCCTGAAACAGACAAGCGGTAGAAAATGGATGGATGCTGTGTGGTTTTGAGTAATGTGGGATATGAGTGGCGTAGTAAACTCTTGAAAGCTGTAATGTTCATATCCCACCATTGCTCTCTATTTGGATGTGTATTTCCATGTGGGCTTCCTGAAACAGTTAGCAGAGGCACCACGAGAAGACTGAGGCCAGAACATAGAGATTTTTAAATTGCTTAAAAAAAAAAAAAAAAACATTGACAAAATGTTAATTGTGTGTTAATGTTCTGGCCATTTTTTTCCCCATATTTGATTCTTTTTCCATTTGAAAAGATGCTCTGACAGTGGTCGTTATAAACTGTAATTTAGAGGAGTCCTGAGTTGTTGATGTGAAGCAGCTATTATTCATTTGATATACATTTTACACAAAACTACAGTGCTTACAATCAGTTCCTTTGTTTTTTTTATGATCAGTTTTAAAAAAAACAAAAAAAAAACCCCCAATCTGTTCTTATTGAAATACCCACATTAGGCATGTGTTTATTTATTTTATCATTGATTTTCTTTTTAAATGACAGTGCTGGAATTAATTTGTTCCTATTTGAACGCCTATGTTGGGTAATAAATATCACAGTTTGTAGAAATGTGTGTTTCACGAAAAGGTGTTCCAAAGTAGATGAAATGAAATCATTCAGAAATGTGTGCACCTTACTTGGTGGTAGGAAACATTTATTAGAAACAGTGTGAACACACCAGTCACCTTCATGAATCATAATCAATCTGTCTGTCCTATCCTGTCCTCTCTTTATATCCCCTGACCCCAACCAGAACCCCAACCTTCCTCTGAGCCTGGTTCTGCAAACGCTTTGCCATGCCCTGTGCCTCTGCAGCCTTGTGGGGGCGCTCTGGGCCTGTTTGGCTTTGGGCACGCCCTGTCTCACCTGTTATCTGTCTGCTCCTCCTCACGTTCTCCTGGCTTCTCACCTTCCCGTTATGTCCCTACACACTTCTCTTCAGTCTTGCAGTAAAGAAAATACATACACATGCATAGAGCCACAGTTCGACTTAGTGGTGCAGACACCACCAGAAATTAGGGCAGCCACTCTGTGTACTGGACATCTGCACACCTCAAATCTCATGGTGTGCAGATGGCTCACAGGGAGACTGGGTGTCATCTCCTGCAGTGTCCTTGTCAGGATCCAGTATGTCCCCATTGTCAAGGCATGTTGTGTAAAAATGCACAAGAGGTTCTGGTGGGTTTCACTTCAAGTGCTCGGAAGAGGGTTGTCCTCCACCTTCATCATCTCATAAGCCCTTTCGATGATGCTCCATTCTTGACTCTTCCATGTACAGGCTCCTTGTGTGGTGTAATGAGGCATATTGGGGTCTGATGACAGGGGTGTCCACCATCAGCTAGTAGAATATAGCCAGGTGGGGGGAAATGCTGAGCTCAGTAGAATGTACTGTTGTTGCACTGATCCTGGGTACAGGTACCTGAATCCTGACCCACTCTACATGAAATTGGACTGAATGTGATCCCTGACCTAAAATGTGCTCGTGGCACGTGTCTCTTCACAGCAGGACTATAAAGGAATCTTGTCTTTTGACGGCAGCATTTTATTGCGCTGCTCTGATGCACCTCCCTCACACGATACCTCGCTCCTTATGTTTGTAATGAAAGTTCAGAAAGTCCCACAAGTTACCAGCAGTCTTTTTTTTTCTGGCAACTCTTGGTCTGTGCTGGGGAAACAGTCAACTACCAATATGAAAAGAAATTAAACACAAAGGGCACTTCATCTCACTTCACCAATGATGGAAGGGGCAGAAATAATTAATACCATTTCATGATATGTAATAGTTTAGATTAGAAATCAAGTTTTTTTTTTTAATTTACTGCTGATTTGTGTCAACTCCGTGGTCTCATGATTGGGCATGGGATCCAAGGTCAGTTCGGTTCACCCTGTGGTCAGCCACTACAATGCAGACCACACCAGTTTTAAATGATTTTGTATGGAGGGCTTTATCATTTTATTGCTGTTTTTCTTGTTTTTATGCTGTTTTGTTTTTACCTTCTGTGCTTCCTCTTTTATGTTATCTTGTTTTTTTTATTTTGCCCTTTGATTTGTTTACATGGTCTACTTTCAATGACCTGACACCTCTGTCTTAATTATGTTTCCCTGACAGATTATTGATTAATGTCTGAGTAGGTACTATTGGAAAAGAGCCAAAAGAAATGAATGTCAGTGTGTATAGTTGTTTGTCCTGCTGTGGACAGGTGATCTGTCTTGGGCCTATCTTGCCCTCGCCCATAGTTCCAATACCCTGCAACCCTGAGTTGGATAAAGCAGTACAGAATTGAATTTTTTGCTGTGTGAGTTTTTAAAATTTTGTGAGCTGCCGGAGACCTTCAGTCTCTTATTTGGGGAAAAGTGCTGATCAATTGATCAATCAGTCTGTCTATTTATCTATCCATCTGTTGATCTATTTATTGGTCTATCTTTTTGAATCCTCAAGTTTTTTTTTTTTATATAAGTAACATTTTTGAAGAAAAGCACGTTCATTAGAAGAACATTAGTGATGGCAAGACCAGTTAAATAATGTATTGACAGTCTCCACTTCATCCCAGCATTGATGTGATGCTTTGAGCCCAGCCTATAACAACCATACTAAACAAAATAAGCTAATCATTCTTCACTTGGGGAAATATTTTTTTTTCTGGCACTGACCCAACCCATTTCCAGGATGTGGAGGTGCAGCCCATCCTGATGCTCCGTTCAGGGACCCAGAGTGGAGACACATTCAAATCTGTGAGCTCCCAACCCGAAGTTCATGTCTCTGAGATCTACACACCACAGCCCTGCTGAAAATCAGGGGAGAGCACAAAACACAGTCCATTAAAAAATATGCAGTCGATACTCCCACAGAGTTAGCACAACCTCAGTGTGCCAGTTATCATCATGTGCTGGTGATCTATTTTCTCAGTTGTCTTCCTCATAAGCTGAACTTTGCTCCTGAGCGCAGCCTTCATATATACACTCGGAGAGTAAAAGAGCAATTCTTTGACAATAAAATCATTGACACGCTTCTTTACACACAAGGTATTTACTGGATGGTTGTTTTGCACATTGGCTTCAAATATAAGCAGACAGCAACAGATTCACATCGTTGGAGGTTTTGTTTTGTTTTGTTTTTCACCTTGGATTTGCTTCCTCAGTACAATTTATTCAACATGAATAAGAAGGTAAGACTGTTTTATACATTTAAATTTTATTAATTTGAAAGTGATATTAAAAAAAGTGAATACTGGCAAAGACAAATTTATACTGATATAGATAAGCTTTTGTAAGTAAAAGCCGTTTTTGAAAATATTTGATTTCATTCTAAATGTGAAAATGTGAACATCTTGTCTCAGTTGTTCATCTTAAGACTAAACAGCATAATTCAAACTGTTGAAAGAAGGTTTAAGTCAATCTTGTGTTGTCTAATCATTCTGTTTTGTTTTGTTTTTACATGAAAATAAAAATTACCCTCACAAGGCTTTCAAGGTTTTCCTTCCAGGGGTCAAAAATCCTTGTAAGTAAAAATTAAGACATGCAGCATGTAACACATGTAAATTAACATTCGTAAGTAAAATATTGCAAATAATATATTAGTAGCAAATGTGATTGATACAGATGTGCTTGTTTTGACAGTTCATGATAAACCATGGAGAGACGAACCATGGGAGTGAGTATTTCAAGACTTCTTTTTTACCTCGACAACAACTATTTGTAGCATTTGAAATGTGGCGAAGGGATTTGTATCTCATTCTGTTAATTTTTTCGAAAAGGGACAAAGAGAAAGACTCTAATTTTGTGAAGAACTACAAACCTCATCCAGAAGCCCAGCACCTCAGAGTGCTGCTGATTGGATCAGTCGGCTCTGGAAAGTCCAGCTTCATCGACTCTGTTGACAGCGCTCTACGGAAAAAGATTGCAATTCGAGCTTCGGTGGCTACCGGCTATCATAACAGCTACACAAAGGAAGTAAGAAGAACTTGTTAAAAACAGGATACCGTTAATCATTCACTTGAAAACACAGATCAAAACATGTTCAGGAAAGACAGGACAGATACTTTTTCCAGCAAACAATTTACAGAGTGCCGAGTGGATGAAAAATCAGCTTTGTAAATACTTGTTATGGCTACAAGCACTCGCTGACATTGTCATGATGTTTCTTTTTCTTTATCTTTTTTAACTTGCAGTACAGAACTTACAAAATCCAGAAAGAAAACACTGGAACCTTTTATCGTTTTGTCCTCAGTGACACCATGGGTATTGAGAAGGGCTCTGATCATGGAATTGATGTTAAAAATCTCAAACTGATCATGGAAGGCCACGTCAATGAAGGATGCAAGGTATGATATTGTTTATTCCCCCCTCTTGCTTTAATTAGCAGTAAACAGTAACACTTAAAGCATGGTCTGTCACTGATATTGGAACCCACTGGTTGCTGCAATGGTTGAGACAGAGGAGCTGTCTGGAATCATCACAAGAGCCAGTTTTAACATACTGTGTCAGGAATGGTTTGGTTTAAAGGAATACTTCACCCAAGCAATGATTTGGCCTCATTTTCTACTCACCCTCATGCTGAGCAACACTCTGGAGCACTTTTTTGATGTCTCAAATGCAGCCGGAGATCAGGGGGGATTTTCGTTGTCAGCAAACTTCCATGTAACAGGGACCAATAGAGCCCTAAAGAAAAAGGTCCATAAAGTCCACAAAACGTGCCTATTTTCCTTCATACTGCTCGTCCGCTGTAATCCAAGTGTCCTGAGCGGGTAACGTCCATAATTAATTCGAAACGAGGTCATTTAGTACATTTTTCGAGCCTAAACAGTGCTATATTGTACTTCCCTAGTGCACGTCAACGTGCGCTCCCTGAACTACAGAAGCCGCGGCAGACCAAGCCAGACGCTTGCGCGCTTTCAGCAGGACACTGAAATCAAAGTTTTAAAACAGTAGCCAATCACTTTTGTGATTGTCCACAGCTCGGTCACTCACAGCAGAATATAAACAGCGGAACTTCTTCTACGCTTTCAATTTAGCAAAGTAGTCGCTGAAAGCGCGCAAGCGTCTGGCGCCAATAATGTTGAATAGTACTGTGTGGAATTATAGAAACATGCCACATGTTATTGTGATTTTGAAAATGCCGCCCTTTTTTTTTCAGCTCCATGCCGGCAGTACCCCAGCTGGAAGTGACTACAATCAAACTCCGACCATAAACGACAAAGTTCATGTTATGGTTTCTATATTTGATGCTACCAAAGTGGAACTGATGGATGATGAGGTTGTTCTCAAGATGAAGGAGGTCAGAGAAGCTGCCCGGGCCTTGAGTGAGTCTTTACAACTATTTTAGAAATGTCCATTTGATTTCTGGTTTCAACATGAGCTTTATTTATGAAGCACATTTAAACCTACACTAAGGAACTTTTCAACCTTAATAAAACATTTTAATATCTTTTGTGATGATACATCGACTTACAACTAGTTGAATGACCCCTCTGTCACGGGCTGAGGGCGTCAGTATTGCTTTCACTTGGACTAAGTAACTGTGAGGAGGGTGGTAGGAACCCTGCTCACGAAAAAGCTCCAAATGTGCGGACTGCTTTACGGCATGCGTCACATCATGATAGAACATTGTTTAGCCACCATTAGATTCATTACCTCGTCGCTATCCGTCCTTCACACAGCCACTGGAAACAAATGAAGGCGAGTTCAGTCCGACAGCATGCGACCGGGAGCAGCATTTTACGACGTCACGCGCTAGTCCTCATGGGAACTGTAGTATTCCTTCAGGCAAAACACTACCGCTTTGGTCCACTGGCGCCGCCAAAATCAACGAAAACTGAAAGTTCCTTAGTGTAGCTTTAACATAGACCTCTGGTCAGCCAAAGGGCTTTACAGAACAATAACACAATAACATACAATCAAAGCAAAACAGGGAAATAGATAAATTACAAGATCCAGTGGAGATGACTCTGCTCAGCCGAAGACCAGGGTGAGCAAGTGGATCTTAAAGGAGAGGCTATTTGCAGACTGTACAGAGAATGACGTGTTCCACAGCCTGGGAGCATCAACTGCAAAGACTCAAACTCCTCTGGCTTTTATGAGGGTTCATCGGGTCAGCTGATCTAAAGGCTCTGGACTGTTGATAGACTCATTGGCTGCCAGCTGTTTTCAGATCAGCCAACCTCTCACTGCCAGCCTATTCAGAGCATTTTCGCTGGTCGTTTAAGACCCACAGAATGTTGAGATTATGTAAACAACGAAGCTACTTAATGAAAGAGTAGACTCTCTGCTTTCATGAAAAAAAAAAAATTGCTTCTACTGTAATTGATCGTAGAATATATGGTGGTTTCATATGGAATGAAATCCCTATCAAAATTCAAGAGCATTTTAAATTGATTTGAGAGCAGCATTGATCGATTTCATTCTCGGATTTCATGATATTGTCTCTCAGAACTCTGCTCTCGCGCTCAAATTTGCTCTGCGCGTGCTCAAACTGTGTCCTCGCGCTCGCTTACGATGCTCTCGCGCTCAAATTTGCTCTGCGCGCGCTCAAACTGTGTCCTCGCGCTCGCTTACGACGCTGCTCGCGCAGATTTTGTGCGCTCGCACTCAAACTCCTCCTCTTGCGCTCACGGATCTCTGCTCTGCTCTCGGATTTTTCGTGTACCAACGCTGTCAGCCAATAGAAAGCCGGCTCGCTCTGACCAATCACATTATCCCTGTTCGTATACGGGTGCGTTCGCTGTTTCTGAGGAGCGTCGCATACGGGCGGACACCCTTTCAACGGGTTTTATTCACTTCCTCCCTCCGGGGCTGTAATAAATGTGATTTCTTTAAAAAAAAATTTATCACTGTTGGAATAAATATCATGCAATACATACAACAGCGTCCAAGCTTCTCATTACAATGGCTGTATTGTATAATAATAGCCGCATCGAACACTGCTCTTTGAGGTGTGCTGGTGGAGAAAACAATGTCACCATCCTGAAGGGACGAGGTACCTTTTGTCAGTTTGATTTTCTGTTAAATTGACATAATCACATTCCAATAAACGGGCCAAATTCAACTCGTTTTCCCGTCCTGACTGACAAAATGGATTTTCCGCTCATTTCCCGTTTGACAGGTGGGCGGGGCTTACGCCGCTCTCAAAGTAAAGCTGTTCTTAACACAGCGGCAAATGTCTGACTGCTGCTCAGCCTCCTGTCAGGACTGTAAATAACTCATAAAAGTTGTATTAGTGTTACACGAAGAAGCTCACTCTGTGCTTTGCTGCTCTTTGGTTCTCATTGTTAGACGCTAAACTGCATTTTTTCGACTCCCGACTAAATGAAAGTAGTTAAAAAAATGACCAGCAGGGGTCGCCCTGTATTGCTCTCCTCATCCCTCCGAATTTACACAGTGTACAATGAGATTGTAGAGAAGGAGTTAAACTCCTTTCGCACGCAACTAATACGCCAAAGGAGTGAGAGAAAACAGAGAATTTATTGATTTGTTGAATGTTTACGTGATTAAAAACATGCAAACAATAAATAAACCCATGCTGTACAACAGCAACAATGATAAGACCATTCTGACTGTAATGGCTCCAGTTTCAGTGTTCATGTCATATGTGGAAATAAATTATAATGCGTCTCTGTCAGAAGTACTGTTTGACATGTGTATTGGAGCCTGCATGTGTCCTGGTTTTATGATACTTACAAGGTAAAAACATGAAAATAATATAACAACAATCTGGATAACTCCACTGTGTTTCTCCACTGATCACAGATGATGAGGAGAGCAATACAGGGCGACCCCTTCTGGTCATTTTTTAACTACTTTCATTTAGTCGGGAGTCGAAAAAATGCAGTTTAGCGTCTAACAATGAGAACCAAAGAGCAGCAAAGCACAGAGTGAGCTTCTTCGTGTAACACTAATACAACTTTTATGAGTTATTTACAGTCCTGACAGCAGGCTGGAGCAGCAGTCAGACATTTGCCGCTGTGTTAAGAACAGCTTTACTTTGAGAGCGGCGTAAGCCCCGCCCACCTGTCAAACGGGAAATGAGCGGAAAATCCATTTTGTCAGTCAGGACGGGAAAACGAGTTGAATTTGGCCCGTTTATTGGAATGTGATTATGTCAATTTAACAGAAAATCAAACTGACAAAAGGTACCTCGTCCCTTCAGGATGGTGACATTGTTTTCTCCACCAGCACACCTCAAAGAGCAGTGTTCGATGCGGCTATTATTATACAATACAGCCATTGTAATGAGAAGCTTGGACGCTGTTGTATGTATTGCATGATATTTATTCCAACAGTGATAAAATTTTTTTAAAGAAATCACATTTATTACAGCCCCGGAGGGAGGAAGTGAATAAAACCCGTTGAAAGGGTGTCCGCCCGTATGCGACGCTCCTCAGAAACAGCGAACGCACCCGTATACGAACAGGGATAATGTGATTGGTCAGAGCGAGCCGGCTTTCTATTGGTTGACAGCGTTGATACACGAAAAATCCGAGAGCAGAGCAGAGATCCGTGAGCACAAGTTCCGTGAGAGCAAGAGGAGGAGTTTGAGTGCGAGCGCACAAAATCTGCGCGAGCAGCGTCGTAAGCGAGCGCGAGGACACAGTTTGAGCGCGCGCAGAGAAAATTTGAGCGCGAGAGCATCGTAAGCGAGCGCGAGGACACAGTTTGAGCACGCGCAGAGCAAATTTGAGCGCGAGAGCAGAGTTCTGAGAGACAATATCATGAAATCCGAGAATGAAATCGATCAATGCTGCTCTCAAATCAATTTAAAATGCTCTTGAATTTTGATAGGGATTTCATTCCATAGTTTCACCAAAGACATCTCTGATCCAAAAATGGAGAAAACAACCTTTTTCTGAAAAACACATTTCAAGTGAAGCAGTGACTTGGAGGTTTTTTTTTTCTTTTTTTTACAGAACTTAAAACATCTGACCAGTGGTTTCCTTCAATTAAACAAGAAAAAGGGAGTTTGGCAATAAATGATCATTTATTTACTAAAATACATGACAAGTTATATACATACAGTTACATACATACATGTATGTATGCTGTCGAAGCACAAGTGTTTTCGTGTGTGTATGTGCTTGTTGCCAGCCCGACACGACCCCCAAGTTATCCGAAAAAGCGCCGGTCAGCTTCAGCCTATAGATTTCGTGCCTCCGTTTTGTCGTGCTGTGAATCAATGCGTGCGTGCAGCCAGAGAGCACGGCCGCTCGCCCAGGCAGAGGTGAGTTAGCAACGCAGCAGCCGCCACGCTTACCTCGGATATATCCATGCTCTGCTAAACATCCAGCGTAAACAGCTAAACATGTAGGATGCTGTAGGACTCGGAGGCACTCATTTTGACCCCACAGGTAATACGTGTTCACAGTTAAAGGGGCGTGGCTTGGTAGCTCACGAAAGCAGAGAGAGGGCGGAACCTCGAGGAGGATTAATAAAACCTCCCTTTCTTTCAAAACTCCGGACACGAGCGTTAAACTGCATTTCCACCCAGTTACATATCTACCTATCAAACTTCATCCCAATGACCAGACCTCCAGTAACAGTTTATTGAGGATGTCTCACTGCTCAGTGAGGTGCTTGTCTCTTACACGCCCTGTCCGTCTTTTAGAAATTAAGGAGATTGACCCCTGTGGGGTGAGGCCTATCAGGTATTTAACGGTGTGTTTCTGTGTGTGGTGGGAGTAGGTCTGTGCTTCTCATTGAATCAAGAATAAGTGCACCCCAACTATCAAATGTGTCTCCAAGCTGATGTGGCATTGTGTGCTGTAAACAATGTGCAGCAGGCCAGAGTGCCAAAGGTGATGGAAATACAGTGCGTCTCTCTGAGCTTTTTATGCACTGCTGTGACTGATCTGGAAAAGATATGCAAGGTGCTGTTGGAGCAAGCGGTGCATCTCAGCATTCTTGGACTTCTGTTCATTAGTAAATCAAGCCAAGACCGGCACTGATCACCAGGGATAATATATCTATGTCACATACTGCTACACAAAAAGAAGTAATTTTGTGACCATGAGAGAAGCAGTCATTGTTTGGAATTTGAAACATTGTCGTAAACTCGGGAAAACTGACTGATTTTGGGTTTTATTCTTTCTTTCCAGGGATCCCCCAAGTAGCTGTCCTCACTAAAATTGAAGAAGCCTGTCCAAAGGTCAAAAAAGATGTCAGGAATGTCTACAAGAGCAAGATCCTGAAAAAGAAGGTAAGTAATCTTTTTGAAGAGTGCATTGATATTGAATACTGAGAAGTACATGTCAGAAGAAAAAACAGTTTTTTATGTTAAGTTTATGTTCGATGTTTTTTGGTTGATACTTAGATGGAACACGTGAGTGTGAATCTGGGGATTCCAGTGAACTGCATCTTCCTGGTACAGAACTACAACAAAGAAACCAAAACAGATGAAGATATTGATGCGCTGCTGATTAACACAATGAGAAAGATCATTGACTACGGAGAAGACTACCTGAATGACATCGTACCAACAATGAAAACCAACAAACCAGTGCCTCGTCCTCGAAAACGTGATTTAAAACAGTATTAAGAAAAAGACATTTTGCTTTCGACATCAGGACACATGCATGTTTTAAATGTCAGTTACTGAAAATGACACTGAGAAAGAATCGATATGATGTGAGTGGCAGAGGTTCAATGCTCACAGAAAGCATGACGATGCACTGCCCTCTTTATAACTATGATATCTTATCTTTGTGTTTCTTGTTTTTTTATGAATTAAATTTTATTAGATGTGCACCCAGTTCTGAAGATCAGGATAAAATAATTTAAAGCTCAAAATATACAACAGATTATTGAAGAGTGTACAAGTAAATTAAACTGTTTATTCATAATTGATGTGACTTTTAAATAGGTACCATTTTTCATATTTGATGAATCACGGTGGAGTTGTTTATGAATTGTAATTAAATGGTTTCTGCTGTTATATTGTTTAAATAAATATTCAATCTTTAAATCTTTTTGCATCTTTATTATGGTACAGAGCTGGTGTTGGGAGCAGAAACAGAGCCAGGCGGT
The DNA here is from genome assembly GCF_902148845.1 of Salarias fasciatus. Classification (NCBI taxonomy): domain Eukaryota; kingdom Metazoa; phylum Chordata; class Actinopteri; order Blenniiformes; family Blenniidae; genus Salarias; species Salarias fasciatus. Next base: position 6,802,665 of record NC_043761.1, on the reverse strand, counting down.
GGCTGGGAGGCAGGCAGGGTGGAGCAAGTCGGCTGAGCGGGTCTTCACACTGGGACAGAGAGATAAAGTCAAAGAGAAACAGACAGCGGAAAAAATAAACACAACCGCGTCAAAACTGACTGTAGTTGGTGCTACGCTCCAGCACCGAAGTGGAGTCAGAGGTCAGCTCAAATAGATGCTCGTGAGAAGGCGATCTCCACCTGAGGTAGCAGCTGGGGGCAATTCCCATGATCAACCAGGCCTGAATTCTGTCAACACAAAGGCCCAGCAGTCTATAATCTCAGCTTTCAGTTTAGTTAGCAGAACAGGCAAACCTTTCTGATGAAATCACTGCGAAAGTTACAGCAACATTATATAAGTTGTATCCTCCGGGTACTTTGGCTCCCTCCCACAGTCCAAAAACATGCATGTCAGGTTAACTGGTCACCCTAAATTGCCCCTCGGTGTGGATGTGAATGTGAGTGTGAATGGTTGTATGTCTGTATGTGTTAGCCCTGTTACAGACTGGCGACCTGCCCAGGGTGTATCCCGCCTTCAGTCTGTCTGTCCTATCCTGTCCTCTCTTTCTGTCCCCTGACCCCAACCGGAACCCTAACCTACCTCTGAGCCTGGTTCCACAGAAGTTTTGTCATGCCCTGCGCCTCTGCAGCCATGTGGGGGCGCTCGGGGCCTTGGAGTTTCAAGTCAACCTGTGCTGCCTGCCACTTGGGTCCTTTCACCCTGCACCAAGACGTTTCTTCCTTTTAAAAGGGAGTTTTTCTTTCCACCATCGATTATGCGTGCCCATGTGGGTTTTCTCTGTAAAAGTGCCCAGAAAGGCCTGTGTTGTATTTGGTGCGATATGAAAAAAGCTGAATACAAAATGAAATGAAGCAGGGTCTAAACCATGTACTACCAGTCTTTAATCATTTGAATCAAACTGCAACGATTAACAGTCATTTGAACAAATGGGAAAAAATAAAATAAGATGTGACATTATTGTTCTTTGTAGAAAAACAATGTACTGTTTTAAACAGAGATACCAAAGATACACTTCTCTTCAGTCTTGCAGTAAAGAAAATACATACACATTCATAGAGCCACAGTTTGACTTAGTGGTGCAGACATCACCAGACATTAGGGCAGCCACCCTGTGTACTGGACCTCAAGTCTCATGGTGTGCAGATGGCTCACAGGGAGGCTGGGTGTCAGGGGTCATCTCCTGCAATGTCCTCGTCAGGATCCAGTATGTCCTCGTGGTCAAGGCACACATTGTGCAAAAATGCACGAGAGGCAAACACCTGAGGTGAAACGGCGGGTTTGACCTCGATTGCTCAGAAGAGGGTTGTCCTCCACCTTATCTTAATCATCTCAAATGCCCTTTCGATGATGATCCATGCTTTGGAATGGTGCAGGTTGGTGCTTGACTCTTCCATGTACAGGCTCCTTGTGTGGTGTAATGAGGCATATGGGGGTCTGAGGACAGGGGTGTCCACCATCAGCTAGTAGAATATAGCCAGGTGGGGGAAAATGCTGAGCTCTGTAGAATGTCCTGTTTTTGCACTGATCCTGGGTACAGGTACCTGAATCCTGACCCACTCTACATGAAATTGGACTAAATGTGATCCCTGACCTAAAATGTGCTCGTGGCACGTGTCTCTTCACAGCAGGACTATAAAGGAATCTTATCTTTTGACGGCAGCATTTTATTGCTCTGCTCTGCTCTGATGCACCTCCCTCGCACGATACCTCGCTCCTTATGTTTGTAATGAAAGTTCAGAAAGTCCCACAAGTTACCAGCTGTCTTTTTTTTCTGGCAACTCTTGGTCTATGCTGGGGAAACAGTCGACTACCAATATGAAAAGAAATTAACCACAAAGGCCACTTCATCTCACTTCACCAATGATGCAAGGGGCAGAAATAATTAATACCATTTCATGATAATAGTTTAGATTAGAAATCAAGTATTTCTTTTTTTAAAATTTTACTGCTGATTTGTGTCAACACCGTGATTCTTTTTTAAGTAAATTTGACTTCATCTGTAACGTGTTAATTTTTTTTTTTTTTTAATAACATCTCCAGAATTATGGTTACAGTTTGCCATATGGAGCAGATGAGAGACTTTCACCTGTCTTGATCTGCATCACTTCCTTCTCTCATACATAAAGCTTCCCCATGATTTTGGGATGACAAAAAAATGTTATTTGCACATGCAATATTAAATATGTGATGATATTTCATTGTTTTAATGTTTTTTTTTGTTTGTTTTTTGTCAATGTGTAATTTTTGAGTCACTGCTCAAAATTATTGTTTTATTTTACTCCTACTCCTACTTCAGCCATCTACTTGTTAAAAAGTTTACATTTCATATTAAATTAGGTGCTGTGATCTGGAGCCTAGTTTGTCTGATTATATCATCCTCGTTTGCATTGCAACGAAAACAACTGAGAAAAAAAACAAAAACTGACAAAACAGAGTGCAATCTGTCTTTTGACGATCTTTCTGCCTGAAATTGCAACAACCAGTCTTAGACCAGATTTGGAGCTCTGGTACTCTTGACTGTGAGGTCTGTTTATACCACAGAGCTCACAGGTTCATGGGAACATTCAAATGAAGAGGCGCTTGAGTGCAAGGAGCTGTTATCCACAGGACTGACAGCAAATGCTCAAGTAAGAGGATGGGATGCTAAAATATATACAGTATATCCGGTTGAAGTGGGATGCAGAGCTTTTATCTCTTCTTCCACCATCAGACTGCTGAAAGATCTTAGAATGTCAGGACAAACACATTGGTCAGTCTCTGAAGTGGCCACAAGACGCAGCCAGTGGGCGGTACCAAGCAGAAGGACTCTGGCTGGGCTCAAAGATCAAAAACATGACGTGCTCACTAAACCACCACCCCATCCTTCACTTGAGGACCAGGTCAAGTTATGCTTTTGATCCAGTCGTGAATAGTCCTGTGGTCTCATGACTGGGCATGGGATCCAAGATCAGTTTGGTTCACCCTGTGGTCAGCCGCCTTTCATGACAGTGTCTAATGTTGAAAAGCTGAAACACCTCCTGATCCAAAGATACACTACAATGCAGACCACACCAGTTTTAAATGATTTTGTCTGGAGGGCTTTATCTGTTTATTGCTGTTTTTTATTGTTTTTATACGGTTTGTTTTTATATTCTGTGCTTCCTCTTTTATCATGATCTATTTTATTTTATTGCATTTAACTTGTTTACTTGGGCTACTTTCAATAATCTGACACCTCTGTCCTAAATCTGTTTCCTTGACAGACTATTGATTAATGTCTGAGTAGGTACTATTGGAAAAGAACCAAAAGAAATGAATGTCAGTGTGTATAGTTGTCTGTCTCTCTGTGTCTGTCCTGCTATGGACAGGTGATCTGTCTGGCCTATCTTGCCCTCGCCCATAGTTCCAATACCCTGCAACCCTGAGTTGGATAAAGCAGTACAGAATTGAATTTTTTTGCTGTGTGAATTTTTATAATTATTTTATGAGCTGCTGGACACCTTCAGTCTCTTCATTCATTCATTCATTCATTTTCTGCCGCTGGTCCCTTTCGGGGCTAACCACTGCACCACCGTGTGGCCCACCTTCAGTCTCTTACTTGGGGAAAAGTGCTGATGAATTGATCAATCAATCTATTTATCTCTATCAATTTATTCATTTGTCTATCTTTTTTAAATCTTCAAGGTTTTTTTTTAAATATATGTAACGTTTTTGAAGAAAGTCACCTTCATTAGAAGAACATTAGTGATGGCAAGACCAGGTAAATCTTGTATTTACTGTCTCCACTTCATCCCAGCATTGATGCAATGCTTTGAGCCCAGCCTATAAGAATAACTATACTAAACTAATTAAGCTAAACATTCTTCACTTGGGGAAATAACTTTTTTCCTGACCTAACCCATTTCTAGGATGTGGAGGTGCAGCCCATCCTGATGCTCCACTCTGGGACCCAGAGTGGAGACACATTCAAATCTGAGAGCTCCCAACCCGAAGTTCGCGTCTCTGACATCTACACACCACAGCCCCGCTGAAAATCAGGGGAGAGCACAAAACACACCCCACCATGAAATATTCAGTCGATACTCTCACATTTGGGGAATTCACAGGGTTAGCACAACCTCAGTGTGCCAGTTATCACCATGTGCTGGTGATCTATTTTCTGTTATCGTCCTCATAAGCTGAACTTTGCTCCTTCATTTATACACTCGAACAGGAAATTAGCAATTCTTTGACAATAAAATCACTGACAGTCTTTTTTACACACAAGGTATTTGCTCGATGGTTATTTTGCACATTGGCTTCAAATGTGAGCAGACAGCAACAGATTCACATTGTTGGACTTTCTATTTTGTTTTATCCTTGGATTTACTTCCTAAGTACAATTTATGTATTTTAAGTGGCGACTTTATTCAACATGAATAAGAAGGTAAGACTGTTTTATACATTTAAATTGTACTAATTTAAAAGTTATATAAAATTGTGAATACTGGCGAAGACAATTTTATACTGATGAAGATAAGCTTTTGTAAGTGAAAACCTTTTTTAAAAGTATTTGATTTCATTCTAAAGGTGAAAATGTAAACATCTTGTCTCAGTGGTTCATCTGAAGACGAAACAGCATAATTTAAACTGTTGACGGAAGGTTTAAGTCAATCGTGTGTTGTCTCATCATTCTGTTTTGTCTTTTTTTTTTATGAAATAAATATTACCCCTTCCAAGGCTTTCAAGGTTTTCCTTCCAGGGGTCAAAAATCCTCGTAAGTAGAAATTAACACACGTAAACATGTAACACAAGTCAATTCACATTAGTCAGTAAAATAAGGTCAAGATAGATATTATAAGATATTATTGAAATTGTGACTGATGCAGGTGTGCTTGTTTTGGCAGTTCTTGATAAACCATGGAGAGACGAACCATGGGAGTGAGTATTTCAGGACTTCTTTTGTACCTCGACAACAACTATTTGCAGAATTTGAAATGTGGCGAAGGGGTTTGTATCTCATTCTGTTTATTTCTTTGAAAAGGGACAAAGAGGAAGACTCTCATTTTGTGAAGAACTACAAACCTCAATCAGAAGCCCAGCATCTCAGAGTTCTGCTGGTTGGATCAGTCGGCTCTGGAAAGTCCAGCTTCATCGACTCTGTTGACAGCGCTCTACGGAAAAAGATTGCAATTCGAGCTTCGGTGGCTACCGGCTATCATAACAGCCACACAAAGGAAGTATGAAAAACTTGCAAAAACCTGGATACTGTTAATCATTCACTTGAAAACACAGATCAAAACATGTTCAGGACTTTCTGATTTCTTCAACTTAAAGACAGGACAGCTACTTTTTCCAGCAAACAATTTTCAGAGTGTTGAAAAATGAAATTCAGCATTTCGAATACTTGCTATGGCTACAAGCACACGCTAACATTGTCATGACGTTTTTTTTTTTTTTTTTAACTTGCAGTACAGAACTTACAAAATCCAGAGAGGAATGGATGGAACCTTTTATCGCTTTGTGCTCAGTGACACAATGAGTATTGAGAAGGGCTCTGATCATGGAATTGATGTAAAAAATATCAAACTGATCATGAAAGGACACATCAATGAAGGATGCAAGGTATGATATTGTTTATCCCCCCTCTTTGCTTTAATTAGCAGTAAACAGTAACACTGAGCATGATCTGTCTCTGATATTGGAACCCACTGGTTGCTGCAATGGTAGAGATGGAGGAGCTGTCTGAAATCATAAACCCAAGACTTTATCAGGGTATTCCGTAAACCCTTGGTGTCTCTGTTTCAACGTGTTTCAACAGTCTGTAACGATATTAGGAGAATTGATAAGCATGTAACCCTCAACGTCCTTAGACACAAGGAGAAGAGAAAAAAAAGAGTAGTTTTTGACAGTGGGTGCAAATGGTGGGAAAAAGAAAAAAAAAAAACAAGGTCAAACATCCAAAGACCGGAGGGAAAACATGTCTGGGATCATGGATTCAGCAAGTACCAGCTGCATGCAAAACCAAACGGAGCCTAATGCACCAAGGTCAAGGACAAAACACCGTTGTTAAGGAAATGACAAGAAGCAACAGCTCTTTGCCAATGAATACCTGAACAAGAGCTTTTTGACAAGAGACACCAAGAGATGGTTAAAAGGAGAAACGTATCCTTCCAGTTGTTAAGCATGGTGAATGAGCCGCATTGAGAGGTTTTAGAGTAAAATGTCCCAGTCATTGTAAGAAAAATGTGGTTACATATGTGGCTACAAGAAGCACGTGGAGGCTGTCATTACAATATGGAGGTTGAAAAGGCTTTGGTGGAGCTCCAGTTGAAAGATCCCGATTAAATGATAATGGTGCCACTCATGGTGAGCAGCTGTTTGGAATGATACAAATAAGCGTTGATGTGATTTTTGAAGATGTCGTTTTTTTTTTTTTTCAGCTCCTTCCTGGCAGTACTCCAACTGGATCTGACTATAATGAAACTCCAACCGTAAATGACAAAGTTCATGTTCTGGCTTTTGTTGTTGATGCCACCAAAATAGACGTGATGGATGATGACTCTGTCTGCAAGATGAAGGATGTCAGAGACGACGGCTCTGCCTTAAGTGAGTCTTTACAACTGTTTTAGAAACGTCCTGTTTGATTTTTGGTGCACAGCTAGAAGACGCATGGGACCTGATCTACTGGGAGCAGGGTTGGGAGGGTTACTTTAAAAATGTCTAAAGAGTTCATAAATTATAGGAGAGACAATGGTTAATGACACGTAATAATAAAACATATCAAGAAGGAAAGGAGAGAAATGAAGCGAAACTGGGAGCTGGTTCCACATGGTAGAAGGCCGGGGTCCAGGTTGTCTCATTCCATCAGTGGATCAGCTGTTTTGATTGATGCCCAGTTAGATAGAGCTCCTTCTTCGGCTGGACAGCAGCCCTTATTTCCGGTGTCCACCACCGGTTGCTGCCACGGCAGGCACCAGAGACCTTATGACCACGGCTCAGAGTAGCTGCTTTGACAATGAGGGTGGAAAACACGGTCCACTTGGACTCAATGTCCCCAACCTCCCTCGGGCTATCAGAGAGGCTCTCCCGGAGGTGAGAGTTGAAAACCCTGCTGAGAGAGGGTTCCGCCAGACATTCACAACAGACCCTCACATGTTTGGGTCTGCAAAGTCTGTCCGGTTTCCCTCTTTGCCAGCAAATCCGACTCACCACCAGGTGGCGATCCTCTATTCACCCAAATGTCCAAGACACAAGGTCAGATGACCGTACCACCCTTCCTGAGTTACCACATACACACGTCCACCATTTATACCAACACACAAATTAGATATACAGATACGCATAAACACACAGCCGAGCAAATAAGTAGCTAAAAAATTATTCCGAGGCAAGGTCGCATGAAGCTGACAAAACAAAAATTTGAAAAATGTCATGATAATTTATCATGACAACAGTAGTAATATGAATAAACCAATCGAGGTAAACGTAAATGGCTGAATTTGTGGGGGAGGGAAGGGGGTGATCAGGTAGTTTCTTCAGCTGCCATGTCTTGTGAAAGAACCTTTCAAGGAAAAAATAATCCTCTCTAGAATAATGCATCGCGCCACCTCCTGAATCTACCGATGAGTAGGAAGGGTGGGGTGACAACCTTTTAGAATAAGTCTCGGGAGTGAATGCGATAACATTCCTCGTGGGTTTCGAGACTCAGAGTGAGGTTCCAATACCAAAACATGCAGAAGGGTTTGACCTCTATGGTTTAATCACTAGCCTTGCAGACTGTTTCAAAGTTCAAAACACACACTGCACTCACACGGTTTATGGTCAAGGCTACAGACGAAAGATTTGCATTCACACAATTCCTTTCTGTTTGCGCTGTTTTTTTCCTCTTCTCCCCCTCCCTGTTCCACTGGCTGATTGACCGAGGCTCCTGGGAGCTGGGGTCACGACAATCCAAAGTCAAATTTATAAATGTTGTTCATTTGCTTTTGCATCGCTTATCGCCCCCTACTGTATCTGCACTGTACTATCACGTCTTGTAGTTGGTGCTATAAATTTCCCCTTGTGAAACTAATAAAGGCATAATTCATTCCATTCATTCATTTAATCAATATTTCTGATTATCTGAATTACTGTACTAATTTTCCAATCATTAAGTAATCTATTACTTGTGATTATTAATTGATACATGACAGTTTAACAGAAGAAAAGGGCCACAATTGTATGTAAACAGTCCAATTTCCTCCCCTCACTAACATCTCGGTATGCCTGAATGTGTTTCACCTGTCCAGACACAGTCACTGTCATTTGAAACTCCAGCGTAAACTCAGTGGAAAACTGGCTGAATTGGATTTTATTCTTTACTTCCAGGGATCCCTCAAATCGCCGTTCTCACCAAAATTGATGAAGCCTGTTCGAAGGTCCAAAAAGATATCAAGAATGTCTACAAGAGCAAGATCCTGAAAAAGCTGGTAAGTTATTTTTCAAGAGTACACTATTGAAAAGTATATTAATCCCAGAAGACAAACAAATGTTTTTCTTCAATGATTTTTTTTTTTAAACTTAGATGGAAAAACTGAGTGTGAATCTGGGGATTCCAACTCACTGCATCTTCCCGGTGAAGAACTACAGCAACGAAACCAAAACAAAAGACGACATGGACACACTGCTCATGAACACAATGAGAAAGATCATTGACTTCGGAGAAGACTTCCTGAATGACATCGCACCTACAGTGGATACCAAGCAACCCGAGAAACCTGAGGAACCTGTGTCTTCTCTTATAAAACTTGATTGAAAATGGTAATGGAAAAAAAAAAGATGGTTACAAGGATTAAAGTTCTCCATCTGTAGACGGATTTCTGTCAGTTGGAAAAAGAGGGAGGGGAAAAACAATGTTGCACGTGCATTTGTTGTGATTGAGTTTTGACTATGGAATTAATGACGCTGGTGTTAACCACTAAAGCCAGCCAGAGCCTTGCTATTAGCCAATCAGAAACAGAGGAGGACGCCTTCACCGCTGCCCCCCCAGAGAAGGATCTGGAACTTCTCTCAGCCATTCTGTGCCACGGATGAAAAAAAGTGCGAACGGGTCGACTGGTATGAGGGGACAAAGTAACCAGAAAATATGAAAAATTAAAAAAGTACCCCCTCCTCAGCTGGCCGGAGAAGCGGGGCTTTGGTGCAGCGCTAATGCACAAATGAAACGTCCATGACGCGGTAGCGGCGGTCCAGTGTGTGGCAGGCCATTACGGTGTGTTTCCAGCGGACGTATTTAACGCGACTGCATTCGCGCGACAAATGACACCGCGCCGCGCTAGAGGAGCGAGTGTTATCGAAGGTGTATGAATTCATGCAACACAAAACATCCTGCAGAAACATCACAGCCTCCTCATCACGTCTCCTGCACAGCAGCAGTGGGCAGGATTCTTCTTCCTGTGTGCACCGGGCTGTCTGAGTCTGTGTCTGTGTGTGCATGCGCGCATACTGATCGATGGTGCGGTTTTTGTTCTTTTTTGTTTTTATGACTGTTTTTGCTGTTCAGCACTTTTTGTTGTTTTTATGAATATGAGAAGTGTTTTCACAAATAAAGATTGAGATTGAGATGGCTCCGCCTGCCACCATCGCTGCTCTGTATTATTTGGAATGGGGAAGTCAGCTCCGGCTGCAGCGAGGCGTCGGTATCTCTTCTGGCTGCATGCTGCCCTCCGGAGGCGGTCTGAGCTCGGTGAGTTCCACCGTCTTCTGAAGGAGCTGCGCCTGGACGGCCGGTTCCAGCGCTACTTAAGACTGACGCTGTTTCCACCAGAAGCAGTGAACAAATGAGATCGTGCAAGACGCTCGCCTTGGCATCATGCCAACTGTGCTGTGTGGTCGGAGCCCTGCTGCCCTACGTCAGCACGTCTGTGAAGACCTCCACGCTGATAGGCTGTCCTGGCGCGAATTCGCTTGAAAAGTTAAATTATTTCAACTCGAGCGACAAGTATAGATACAGTGACCAAGCATCCTCTTTTTCCCGGACATGTCCACTTTTTACGTCCTGTCCGGGGCGTCCGGGCGGGTTTTGTAAATTCAGGAAAATGTCCGGTGTTCACTGTTTTTATAGCACAATTACACGTGAACGTAAATTGACCGGCGCTTTTTACACAATGCTATGATACTAGCTTACTTTGTTGCACGAGGTAATTATAAACACACAGACGGAGCGGAGCAGACGGGGCTGTTCAGACAGTGCCGCTTCACAGATGAATTGCTAAAAAAATTCCCACATACCGTCAGCTACTCATCAGCAGGGAGTCTGAAGGGGCACACTTTAACACCCACAATGTCCAATTTTGTCCTATATCGGGCCAAACTATCCCCAAAAAGCTCGTCGTAGTATGTGTAGGCCATCTATAGCCGACAAGACCTTCCACGCATTGAACAAATGTAAAATTACACTACAATAACACCTTAAAACCGCAACGCACAAGGCACAATGAACTGCATGAGGCTGTTGTTTTCCCCCTTGAGCTAAATGGCGGACGGTTGCTATGGGTGGTCACATGACCTATGACGCAACTCCGTCTGCAAGAATGAAGCGGCGGGCTTCGGGCGGCGAGCGGTGGGCGGCGCCGAGTGGCAGTGCAAGTCGACGGGCGCGCGGATTTTTCGCTGGAAACGCTCGCCGTCCGCCGCCCGCCGCTCAAGATTGAGCAACAATCGCGTCATTACATTGACTTTGCATGTAATCTCATCTCACGAAAAATTTGCATCAGTTTGAAAACAGTCGCTGTGCAGGTTCTCTGCAGATCAGAAGCTCTGGAGTCTGGAGACCAACATCTATCTCTCAGTGGTCCTTGGAGATGTTTTTTGTTCATTTCTTCACTGTGGCTCTGCCGTGTCCGCAGATTTGACATTTTCAGTCAACTCAACACTTACACTGATGATCAGTTATGACTGTTTTCAGTCTGGATCTGATTTCATTAAGTGTTCATTCATCTTTGAAGGTGACTCCAGCAATAATCTCTCCTGCTCAGGTAAGCTAATCAGTGGTGTGTTTCTTGTGTGTTGCTCACTCCGCACAGAACAAAAAATCTGCTGAATGACCTTTTTTTGCGTTTGTTCATTCGTTCGTTCGTTCATTCGTGTCCTCCTCCTCCTTGCTCGGGGTCTCTGAGGCCCAGCAGCAGGGGCTCCAGGTCATCCGGGGCTCCAGCTTCATCATCAGCTGCTCCATCCAGCCGCAGTACCCAGGAGGCTCCTTCCAGCTCACCTTCACCTCCTACGACACTTCCTACAACACACACACAAGAAAGACACATTGTCATGCACAAAGGCTTTGCGAGTAAATACAGCGCTGTCCATGGTGCTGAAGTATCATTCAATACAGTCACTTGGTAAATTGTGTGAAAGACATACACACACACGACCACACCAGTGGCGTGCAGTGAGGTTCATGGCCGGGGAGGCAGTGACATCATCAGTCAAATTTCCAAATGTCATATGAGCCCTCCAGAGCAGTGTGTTCACAAGTAGCACACAAAACAACGCATTTAATAAAAAAACAGAAAAAAAAAAATTTAACAAAAAACCTGTTCTTCCTGCTTTGGCTTTTGCCTACCATACACTTTGTGTGATTTGGTTCCAGTGCACAAAAAAGCACATTTAAATTAAAAAAAAATGTTGTTATGTTCTTGCCTTTACTTATAAATGAAGTGGGTGGGAAAAGCAGACAGGAAAAGCAGAAAAGGCGATTTCTCAGTGGACATCCACACAGCCAGTCTTTTCTTGAGTACCGGTCCGTTTTAAAGGAGCGCGTTTCCGATCCGTGCTCTTAAGTAAATCTCTCAGCTCTGCCGTCGGTCTTCCTTTAGCTATTATTTCCTCCTTCAAGAAAAAAATCCAAAGTTTAGAATTGTTTTAGCTTTTGAATATAATCCTACATTCCGAATGTATGACAAGGTGAGAAGAAAAGAAATTGATGACTCAGATTTTTACACACCTGTAAATGTCTTATTCCACTGCCACTGCCTGGCATCATTAGCGCCCCCTAACATGATGCCGGAGAATTACCGGCCTCCCTTATGCTTCTACGCCACTGATTGTATGGCACAAGAAACACATTACAGAAATGAAGTTGCCGACAAAAACACGGTTCATTATATAAATCAGCTCAATTCTGAAAATTTTGTTCTTAAAGTATTCGTATTTTAACATTTATTAAAGACAGAGCACCGCCCTCATCTGAGGCCCAGTCAGACCTGGCCTCTGGATGTAGGCGGGGCAGCGCTGTGTTCGTTGCCTCGTCTCTTCTCAGTATTTTAATGGTAAATGTGAAAATTAAAAGATAATACAGAAACGGCGAAGTTACATTGATAATTATTTTATAAAATCACTGTACAATACAACCATTGAATTTAATCTTTAATTTATTTATTTTTTTCTTTCCTTTAAAGCAGGGGAGGGCCGGCCTCCTCTGACCGCACGTCAGTGGACCACAAAAAACAGAAATGCATAGAGAGTGAATACAGTGCTGTCCATGGTGCTGAAGTATCACTTAATGATTACTCTGAAATTTTTGTGAAAGAAACACAGACAGAAACACAAACACAGTCCTACATGGAGCTGGGCGATATCTTGAGCAGTTCATTTAAGTCATTTTAGCAATTTAAGTCATTTTTTTTTGTAGGTTCTAAGAACAAGAGTATTTTAGGCATTCGATTGTTACTGAGGGCCAGTGACAGTGTTTATTATTCTTACTTGTGTCTTCACTTTATTTCTTCACTTCATGTCTTTTTCAGTTCTGAACTTTCTTTTCTTTCACTTCAGGGGTTTTTGAGTTTCGGTTTGAAGAAAATCAACTTTATTGTTTTGTAAAAACGAAAAAAAATACTCAATGTTTTCTCCTTTAATAGGCGCACAGTGTCATTGAATGGCTTTTATTAAAAAAAAAAAATTTTTTTTAAGGCGCATAGGATGTACAGAATAGTGTGAGAGAAATACATATTGGCAGTCTAGGTGGTTACATTCTCGGTTGAAATGTGTGAGTAAAGCGACATATCAAAGCGAGTTTGACTGAGGATCGCTCCTCTTCACGGATATGCAGCTCAGAGTGCGGCCACGACTGGTCTACCTCGCTTGGTCACCGGGGTTCAGCCAGCTGCCGTCTCCTGAGTGAAGTGCCCCACCGACAGCTCAGCCGCAGCCGGCCAGCTGCTCCCGGCGTCCCGGCGCCGGCGGGTGGGCTGCCGCCCGGCGTCCAGCCGCCTCCCACGTCGGCCAGCTGTGCAGCCGTGCGTCGTGCGCCGCGGTTGGGAGACTGGAGGACAGTTGTGTGTTTATGGTGACTGACAGGTTGGAGGTGGAGAATATGCCTGAAGCTTCACGTTTGCCGTTCTGTTTGAACTAGCTATCTTAGCTACAAGCAGGTATTACAAGCCATTACCGTAATACCTGCAAAAAAAAGCACATCGGATTATAAGGCGCTCTGTTGGGTTTTGAGAAAACTACAGGCTTTTACGTGCGCCTTATAGTGCAGAAAACGGTGTATGTTTTTTTAACTGGTGAGAAAAGGGAATTTTGTCCGTTAGATAATCCTGCTCTACTCATGAGTTTCTCGAGGAACTTTCAGGTCTTTAGCTCTGCAGCAGCAGTCCTCAGTGCCGAGCAGAGTGTTTTTATCTGCTGGATCTCTGCTCAGATAATGTCCCAACATCTCCATGACACGCTGCTCAAGGAGCGGCTGCTCCCCTGGCAGGAGCACTGTCCCGCAGAGCGGCACGTCTCAGTGCAAGCACAGGGGCTCTGCTCTGCATGCCGATATTTCGAATTAACTGGTGCCCGTGTTAACTTGTGACCAATAGATGACTGAAACATGTAGTCGTTCTGGTGAACGTCGGTTATCGATAGTTACAGTAAATGTTTAAGTCTAAAGTCTTTTGTGAGTCTACAACTGCTGTTCTCAGCATGTGTTTACACAGAAGTCCGCCGTCATTCGTTCACACAAGAACCAGTTAATGCATAACACCGGCCGGGCGATTGCTCGTATTCTGCTACGGAGCTGTTTGAACAACTCGCTGTTGCGCGATTTGCTTCCATCTTGCCTCTCCAGTGTTTGTTCTCTTGGGGTTTTTATTAAAAAAGTGTTTTTCAAGTGTTCTTATGCTTGTTTTTGACTGTCCTGCTTCCCGTTTACTGCGCATGTCATCACGTCACTACGTACGATTGAACGGATGCGTGTAACAAATAATCCCCCGTTTATTCGGAAAAAAAAAATCACCTTTATAAACTATCAATAAACACAATTATTATCCTTGGAGAAGTTTCTACGTGTAAAAACCGATTTATGAAAACAAAACCAAATGTCCCATTTTTCCATCAAGAATTGGGTCTTTATTTTGTCTCTTTGAAATATGTGGAGAAATAGAAGCTGAATTGCAGTTGTAATTGGAACTTTCATCACAGGACCCTCCACCACCTGACCTGGGGGCAGCACCAAGAAGTTGTGCCAGTTGGTGAGTGTGTACACACACACACACACACACACACACACACACACACGCACGCACACAGGCACGCAAAAAAATGCATTTAGAGTAAAAAGACTGCTGTCCGTGGTGCTGAAACACTGCTTAATACAGTTACTGGGTACATTGTGCAATAGACACGCATACAAATGCGCACACACTTGCACTCACAGTTTATACTGTCCATTTACTTCAGTTGCACAGTCTTACAATCATTGTTCTCACGAGCTTCTTCTTAACATTCTATCTCGTTTCTTGTATTCGCCAACACACAAACTTGTGTGCCCCCTAATGGGCAAACTCCTGAATAACATAACAACTCTGAACAACTATTATAACTCAGTATACCACATTTCCCCCACCTTTAAGCGGAAACCCACTACGGTGGTTTAACTAACAAATCAAACATAACATAATCAATAATATTGAACTGAAAATGACTTAGTACAAACTAAGTGTTGCAAATTAACGAACAAAGTCCTTCAGGTACACAGGGGCACGCCTCTCTCTTGTAGAATGCCTGGTTTCTGGTGCCGTAGGTGTCACAATGTGAACATCAGTGCTCTGTGGCATCTCTGACACCAATGTCTCTGCGGTAGAGCTCTGCTCTTCAAACCTCTGAGGTGTGTTCCTGTCTGGTGGTGAAACAACCTCTCGAGCGGTGTCAGGATCAAACACTGAGCTTCTCTCGTTCTCAACATTTAGCTCTGGATTTGCCAATCTCGCTCTGACCTGATTGTAGCTGACGCTGTTTAAGGGTTGCCATGACAGCACAGGAAGCTGTATAATTCATAATCAGAAAACAAATTTTATTTTTGAAACTGATGTTCTAAAAACGATTCTGTCACACTGTTGATCATTTTGTGTGTTTGAAATTGATTAATTTAGTTTTTTGTTTGCCCTGGTTGATTAAGTTTCACTGATGTCATTTCCTTTATTTGTTTCGGAGGGACACTGCGCATTAATAAACATTATATATAAAAAATAAATGTAAATGCACCCGAGTTAGCCAAAAGGCTAGTTTGCATCGGCTGTCCCCCCTTTAATCTTTCTGTTGGTCATCCAGGCGAACACGGTAATTATTCATTTGGATATATTTTCAAAGATCTGTGTATTTTGTTTATGAGAGATGTGAGAGACACAGTTGATTGTTTATTTCCGTTTTGTGAACCAATGTGATTGTGTGTGTTATAGTTTTCACGGTGTTCCACGGTGCTCCACGAACTGACGTATCTTCTGTGAAGAATAAACCTTGATGTGGACATCAGTACGGAAGCGTGGACTCTTTCAATGGCCAGCAGTTATAGTGAAAACGTGGCCGAATCCATCCTCTGGAGGTGTGTCGTTTTCTGCGGTGGACTTCAGCGTCAGCGTGCAGATCTGCTTCATCCTCAGCATCAAACCTCAGGCTTCAGCGAGCAGTTCTGCGTCTTCTACAGCAGTGGATTACTGTTTCAACGCACAGTTCTGCTTCATCCTGTGGTGAGCTGTTGGTCCCAGCGTGCAGATCTACTCCATCCTTGGCAGTGGACTTCAGACTATCATCTCTTTGCAAGTTTCATCTCCTGTGGTGGACAACAGGTTAAAGTCTGCATCTTCAGGTGAGACTGTGCCTAGTAAAATTAAAAACCTCCAATAACGGATGGAAGATCCCACATCAAAGTAAAGAGAAACTGAACATTACAAAAGAAAAGCAACAAGGTTTGATACCACATATAAGAGACTGAATTTAAAGAGTTGAATAATTTTGTGTTGATGTTAATAGTGGTGAAGTTGCTCATTCATTTGATTTAAGACTGTAATGTTCACAAAGTAATAAGGTTTGGTTTCATTCATACTTGCATTATTGTGAAGATCAGTACGGAAGCGTGGACTCTTTCAGTGACCAGCAGTTATACTGATCAACATGCCTTTTCACAGCTTGTCCAGAACCAACTGTAAAGATATACATTAGCGGATACTAAGAGATAATTTAGATATAAGTTTAAGACAGACAGATATGTATACTATAGTAATAACCAGAGGTGGGACCAAGTCCTTGTTTTGCAAGTCAAAGTCGAGTCTCAAGTCTTTGCACTCGAGTCCCGAGTCCTGACAGTCGAGTCCCGAGTCAAGACAGTCGAGTCCCGAGTCAAGTCCAAGTCCTAAACTTTTTTTCTCGAGTCCTAAACAAGTCATTAAAAAAAAAAAAAAAAAACTGGGGAGGCACTGTTAAGGAAATTTTTGACTGAGATATCGATACTCTTTTTGAGAAGCGAGCTTATAGATTGGGTATTTTCACCATATCTGTCAAACACAACATAAAGGTGCTGTGCTCCACCTGCCCCCAATGACCAGTCACCACTGCTTTTGAGAAGTGCTTGAGATGATGACTATAACTGATTTTACTTTTGGTGTGGCTGCCTTCAGATGCTTAGAATTATTTCACATTGTCGGTGATTGTCATGTTTTTAATAAAATCCTCTGGCCTCAAACTTTTATATGAGTGACAAACCCAACAATGCTGAACTTCGTGTTGAAATCAGCTACATGTCAGATATATCAGCTACTTGTCAACAGGATTTACAGCTCAGGGACACCACAGAAACAAACCACTTAAGTCTATTCATCAAAAATAGGAATAAGGTCAAAGCATTTCCAGAATAAAAGAATAAACCTCGGGAGGATAGTTGGAGTTACATTAGAACACATGCTGTTACCAGAACATTATATCTGTGACTGGACGAATCTTGGCTTCAAGCCTAACTATCCCATTTCCACTCAAATTGAACATTTTACACAAAGAAACTCCAGCAGTAAATGGAAAAATTACAAAAACACAGTTAGGAAGCTCACAACAGAAACACCAATGATCAGTCTGTCTGATGACTCTGTCAACTTTGTCACAAAAACCTGGTGAATCAGCAGAGGAACAACAACATGAAGCCTTATTGTCTTACCTTTGTTGCTGGGAGGCTGGAACCATTTATCATCATCATCATTATTATTATTAGCTTTAAATATTGGAGCAAAACTCTGCCATGAGTGGATATTCCAGGTTATGGTATGACCTCTTCCTCTTCTGCTCTCTGGTGTTTCATAGAAGTTTTAATTCTGCTGTGCTGCGTTTACTGCCTCCTGTACAACCTGCGTACGGCCAGTCATTCTGTTTCCTTCTTTCATTTATAAAATCTGAGGAAAGACCTAATCACAAATCAACATTTCAAAAAGAAAAGCAACCGGCATCAGAGGAGGCAGTCTGTTAATCCAAAGAATCACCATTAGATGTCCTCAAATAACCTTACACTGATCAAGCTAATGTACCAACGCTACACATACTGACATGTCTCTGCCCTGGTAAAGATGCTCTGGATTAAAGAAACATATTAAAATACTAACTGCACCATCGACACAAGAACAAACATTACTGAACATCCAAGGTGTGTTAGACACAGAGAACCATCAGTCTCAGGAGTGTTTTCCATGATTTTATTTGTCCAGGAGAAGAGATCAACAGAAATAAACAAAGCTGCAGAACAGGTGACTGAGAATGAAAGAAATGAAAGAAACAATAAAATAATAGTACGGTTATCTCCCAGGTTACAGATTACTAGTTACAATTAGGGCTGGACGATATGGCCAAAAATGTTATCACGATATAGGTCTTCATTTCGGTCGAAAAGATATAATTCTGATATCGATATAAATAATACAAAAGCCTCAGAAAAACTGTTAAGAATCATGTAGATAATGTACTACCTGTAAAACTAGAAATTATTTATCCAGGAAGCTCCTCCAGTATAACATTTTAGAAATAAAAACTACAATAAATTAAATGTTTACCTTTTATTTAAGAAATATAAAATCACTGTCAAATAAACAGAAGTTTCACCTTTTCCAATATAAATAGCTTTAACTTTACACTTAAAGGTGCATTAAGGAGTTTTTCAACTTTAAAAAAAACTTATTTTCCACCATAAATATGTTACACATTTTTAATGATGTGTACAATGTGCCCTGACATATTCATTACAAGTACCTCTAACAGCGCTAAATTGCCACTTGAAAGTTGCGTCCGCTACCAGAATTTTTTTGGGGAGAATTTGAAAGGAATGAGGTAATGCGCGCTCAGGCTGGCCTGATTGAGTTAAGTTTCGTTTTGTCCGCCATTACTCCGCCAGATGCTTAGTGAGCAACAACTGAGCAGGATCTTCCAGAAAGTAAGAAAAGACCAGCTTCTAGCACTGCCACAGCTCCACACAGACTCCACCAGGTGAAAGAAACTTAAATCTTACTCAAGCGCTACTAAAAGAGCGAGGAAGGAGTTCCCCTCTTCCGTGCACGCGAACCACAGGCACGAGTTTTTCACTAAGCTGCATTATGCTCAGGGCCTGCAGGGGGCGCTGTTTTGCATAAAACGTGCAAACTCCTTCATGCACCTTTAAATACAGTTATGTTATTGTTATGGATTCAAACAAAGGTGCTTCAACCAGGAAGAAAAATAAAAGTGCTCAGAATTACTGCAATAAACAGAAAAAAAGAGTGAGCAACAACAAACAAATATTACTGGGACAGGGAATTGAAATAACTGACATACACTCACCTTTTCAATATTAATAGCTTTAACTTTTAAACTACAACACATTTTTGCTTCTGACGCTTGATAGACACTTTTAATGAAAATGAGCTTGTAGCAAACAGTCCACCTCACAACGATGGGATGGAGGCGCCCTTTGTGTGTTACTGACGTTTTGTTAAAAAGTTATTGAGACCGAAAGGCCGCATCTGTCAATATGCTGCTAACTTTACTGGACTGTTCAGTGAATGATATACCTAATTCGTAGCCACAAATTAATATTTCGTGCGCACGATTTATTATTTCGCGGCCTCAAATTAGCTTGTGGAAGCTTGTTCAGTCGCGTTTACATCACGAGTTCTCATTTTGGAGCTCAAACTTACAAGTGGAGCTCAGCTTGTAGCCTGAGCTGAGGGCAGCCAGCTGTGGTGTGGCTGGAGAGCACTGATCACTCTGTTGCGGCGCTTTCTGCTCGGCTTGAATCAGCGGCGCCGTGAACAGCAATTAGTGATTGTGAAACGCATACTGTAATGCACTATATTGAAAATGTGTTTAAAACTCATAATCACCCTTATTGAATAAAAATATTCCGCGGTATATATTGATATCGAAATTTTGTCCAGCCCTACCCATTACCATTTTCAATCAAGTTTTAAAAGAGAAGACACAGGTTGCTCGGGTTTCTCGGGTTGCTTGGTATCCACTGCAGGTGCGACGTCATTCAGGAAGTCTTCTCCGAAGTCAATGATCTTTCTCATTGTGTTCATTAGCAGTGTGTCCATGTCGTCTTTTGTTTTGGTTTCCATGCTGTAGTTCTTTACCGGGAAGATGCAGTGAGTTGGAATCCCCAGATTCACACTCAGTTTTTCCATCTAAGTTTCAAAAAAAAAAAAATCATTGAAGATGAACACTGATTTGTTTGTCTTCTGAGATTAATATACTTTTCAATAGTGTACTCTTGAAAAATAACTTACCAGCTTTTTCAGGATCTTGCTCTTGTAGACATTCTTGATATCTTTTTGGACCTTCGAACAGGCTTCATCAATTTTGGTGAGAACGGCGATTTGAGGGATCCCTGGAAGTAAAGAATAAAATCCAATTCAGCCAGTTTTCCACTGAGTTTACGGTGGAGTTTCAAATGACAGTGACTGTGTCTGGACAGGTGAAACTCATTCAGGCATACCGAGATGTTAGTAAGGGGAGGAAATTGGACTGTTTACATACAATTGTGGCCCTTTTCTTCTGTTTGGGTTTATGTTTGGTTATTAGTATTATATTACTAAAACTAGAATTTGGCACGCAGAGAGCGCAGACCTCAGATCAAGTTTTGAAGAGAAGCCAACTTGTGGCGATTTTGTCATGCTGGTGCACGACTGTTCCGTCTGTGAAACAGGTCCGACTAGGAACTAAAACTAAAGTTCCACTGGGCGGTACACCCTATCGGTCAATGATAAAAAAATGCTTTAAAAAATTCGTGATGATCCAGATCATCACCAACATTTAATGGATTCTAAGTTAGCCTAAGACCCACCTTTCCACAAAGTTTCATTGCAATCCGTCCATTACTTTTTCCGTGATCTTGCTAACAAACCAACCAACCAACAAACCAACGTGATTACATAACCTCCTGGCCGAGGTAATCACAGATTGCCAAGGGTAATCAATTCCATTGAAGAATTTATACAAATGTAATTTTTAATATAGGTAAATTATAATTTATTAATTGATCATTGTACACAACTAGCAGTGAATTAGTAAAACAATAGAACACTAGAGTAATAAAATATCTAATGGAAGGCACCAAAGTAAATTGTACAAAGTTCAAATTATTAATTTAAATAAACTGTCATGTATCAATTAATAATCACAAGTAATAGATTACTTAATGATTGGAAAATTAGTAAAGTCATTCAGATAATCACAATTATTGATTAAATGAATAAATTGAACGAATTATGCCTTTATTAGTCTCACAAAGGGAAATTTACAAGAGGCAACACCAACTTAAAGACATGATAGTACAGTGCAGATACAGTAAGGGGCGATAAGCACTGCAAAAGCATATGAACAACATTTATAAATTTGACTTTGGACTGTCATG
This sequence comes from Salarias fasciatus, assembly GCF_902148845.1. Lineage (NCBI taxonomy): Eukaryota > Metazoa > Chordata > Actinopteri > Blenniiformes > Blenniidae > Salarias > Salarias fasciatus. Next base: position 6,781,523 of record NC_043761.1, on the reverse strand, counting down.
ACCTAAAAAATGAAGGGGGGGTGGGGTAAAAAAAAGATACATCAATTCAGATCACGGTTCCAAAAGGGAATTGTGATTAGAAGTGAGAAACCAAAAACTGGCTAGTTAGCTCGCTATTTGGTTAACTCTAACTACAAACTAACTACATGGAGGACACTCGCTCAAGCATATTTTTCTGTGGATGACATTACATGATGACATGTTGATTTACATTACATATCTAATTCACATGACATGATGCCGCACAGTCGTGTGAATTAGATATGTAATGTAAACAAGCACAACCCTGTTCTGCATCAGAGAGCCAGAGGAACACTTCTGTTCTTCTGTGTTGCAGAAGAACAGAAGTGACACACGGACCCGTTGACAACCCAACAGTGGTCAAAACAACCCATGTGCTGAGTTTAAAAATCTGTGTTGGGTCTGATGGACTCGAACCCAACACAAGAGTTGCAATAAATAACTCCAAATGTATCATAATAGCCAAAATTGGGTTACTGATTTCATAACCCCGCAATTGGGTTAACAAAATGACCCAACATTTTTTAGTGTGCAGGAGCCTCGGTCAATCAGCCAGTGGAACAGGGAGGGGGAGAAGAGGAAAAAAACAGCGCCGACAGAAAGGAATTGTGTGAGTACAAATCTGTCGTCTGTAGCCTTGACCATAAACCTTGTGAGTGCAGTGTGTGTTTTGACTTTTGAAACAGTCTGCAAGGCTATTGATTAAACCATAGAGGTCAAACCCTTCTGCATGTTTTGCTATTACAACCTCACTCAGTCTCGAAACCCACTAGGAATGTTTGATACTTCTTCTAAAATGTTGTCACCCCACCCTTCCTACTCATTGGTGGATTCAGGAGGTGGCGCTATGCATTACTCCAGACAGGATTATGTTCTCCTTAAAAGGTTCTTTCACAAGACATGGCAGCTGAAGATACTTCCTGACCACCCCCTTCCCTCCCCCACAAATTCAGCCATTTATTTTTACCTTAATTGGTTTATTCATATTACTACTTTTATTGTTGTAATGATAAATTATCGATATATTTGTAAAGTTTTTGTTTTTGTCAGCTTCATGCGACCTTGCCTCGGATTAATTTTTTATCTGCTCATTTGCTCATCTGTGTGTTTATGCGTATCTGTATATCTAATTTGTGTGTTGGTATAAATGGTGGACGTGTGTATGTGGTAACTCAGGAAGGGTGGTACGGTCATCCGACCTTGTGTCTTGGACATTTGGGTGAAGAGAGTGTTGAGTCGGATTTGCTTGCGGAGAGGGAAACCAGACAGACTTGGCAGACCCAAACATGAGAGGGTCTGTTAGGAATGTCTGGTTGAACCCTCTCTCAGCAGGGTTTTCAACTCTCACCTCTGGGAGAGCCTCTCTGATAGCCTGAGGGAGGTTGGGGACATTGAGTCCAAGTGGACCATGTTTTCCACCCTCATTGCCAAAGCAGCTACTCTGAGCCGTGGTCATAAGGTCTGCAGTGCTGCCATGGCAGAAACTCCTGAAGTCGGTGGTGAACACCAGAAGGGCAGCTGTCCAGCCGAAGAAGGAGCTCTATCTAACAGGGCATCAATCAAAACAGCCGATCCACTGATGGAATGAGACAACCTGGACCCCGGCCTTCTACCATGTGGAACCAGCTCCCAGTTTCGCTTCATTTCTCTCCTTTCCTTCTTGACGTATTTCATGATTACGTTTCACTAACCATCGTCTCTCCTATAATTTATGAACTCTTTAGACATTTTTAAAGTAACACTCCCAACCCTGCTCCCAGTAGATCAGGTCCCATGCGTCTTCTAGCTGTGCACCAAAAATCAAACAGGACGTTTCTAAAACAGTTGTAAAGACTCACTTAAGGCAGAGCCATCGTCTCTGACATCCTTCATCTTGCAGACAGAGTCATCATCCATCACGTCTATTTTGGTGGCATCAACAACAAAAACCAGAACATGAACTTTGTCATTTATGGCCGGAGAATCATTATAGTCGGATCCAGTTGGGGTACTGCCAGGAAGGAGCTGAAAAAAAAAAAGGCTACATCTTCAAAATCACATCAACGCTTATTTGTATCATCCCAAACAGCTGCTCACCATGTGTGGCACGATAATCATTTATTCAGGATCTTTGAACTGGAGGTCCAATTGCAGCAAACAGTGGATTCCAATATCAGAGACAGATCATGCTTAAACTGTTACTATTTACTGCTAATTGATGCAAGAGGGGGAATAAATATCATACCTTGCATCCTTCATTGATGTGTCCTTCCATGATCAGTTTGATATTTTTTACATCAATTCCATGATCAGAGCCCTTCTCAATACCCATGGTGTCACTGAGGACAAAATGATAAAAGGTCCCAGGCTTTTCTGTCTGGATTTTGTAAGTTCTGTACTGCAAGTTAAAAAGAAAAAGAAACATCAATGTTAGCGTGTGCTTGTAGCCATAACAAGTATTCAAAATGTTGATTTTTCATGTCTTCAACATTCTGCAAATTGTTTGCTGGAAAAAGCAGCTGTCCTGTCTTTAAGTTGAAGAAAACAGGGATAAAGTAACATGTTTGGATGTGTGTTTTCAAGTGAATGATTAACAGTATCCAGGTTTTTACAAGTTCTTCTTACTTCCTTTGTGTAGCTGTTATGATAGCCGGTAGCCACCGAAGCTCGAATTGCAATCTTTTTCCGTAGAGCGCTGTCAACAGAGTCGATGAAGCTGGACTTTCCAGAGCCGACTGATCCAACCAGCAGAACTCTGAGATGCTGGGCTTCTGATTGAGGTTTGTAGCTCTTCACAACATGAGAGTCTTCCTCTTTGTCCCTTTTCAAAGAAATAAACAGAATGAGACACAAACCCCTTCGCCACATTTCAAATTCTGCAAATAGTTGTTGTCGAGGTACAAAAGAAGTCCTGAAATACTCACTCCCATGGTTCGTCTCTCCATGGTTTATCAAGAACTGTCAAAACAAGCACATCTGCATCAGTCACATTTTCAATAATATCTTATTTGACATTATTTACTGACGAATGTAAATTGACTTGTGTTACATGTTTACGTGTGTTAATTTTTACTTACGAGGATTTTTGACCCCTGGAAGGGAAACCCTGAAAGCCTTGGAAGGGGTAATATTTATTTCATTAAAAAAAAAACAAAAAAAAAACAGAATGATGAGACAACACGCGATTGAGTTAAACCTTCCGTCAACAGTTTGAATTAAGATGTTTAGTCTTAAGATGAACCACTGAAACAAGATGTTTACATGGTCACATTTAGAATGAAATTAAATATTTTTAAAAGATTTTCACTTACAAAAGCTTATCTTTATCAGTATAAACTTGTCCTTGCCAGTATTCACATTTTTTATATCACTTTTAAATTAATAAAATTTAAATTACAGCTACTTTTTCCAGCAAACAGTCTTACCTTCTTACTCATGTTGAACAAAGTCGCCACGTAAAATCCGTAAATTGTACTTAGGAAGTAAATCCAAGGGAAAAAAAACAAAACAAGAAAAAGTCCAACAATGTGAATCTGTTGCTGTCTGCTCACATTTGAAGCCAATGTGCAAAACAACCATCCAGTAAATACCTTGTGTGTAAAAAAGACTGTCAATGCTTTTGATGCTTTTTTTAGTGTATAAATGAAGGCTGCGCTCAGGAGCAAAGTTCAGCTTATGAGGAAGACAACTGAGAAAATAGATCACCAGCACATGACGATAACTGGCACACTGAGGTTGTGCTAACTCTGTGGGAGTATCGACTGCATATTTTATGATGGACTGTGTTTTGTGCTCTCCCCTGATTTTCAGCAGGGCTGTGGTGTGTCGATGTCAGAGACGTGAACTTCGGGTTGGGAGCTCTCAGATTTGAATGTGTCTCCACTCTGGGTCCCTGAACGGAGCATAAGGATGGGCTGCACCTCCACATCCTAGAAATGGGTTGGGTCAGGAAAAAAAATATGTCCAAGTGAAGAATGATTAGTTTATCTAGTTTAGTATTATTCTTATAGGCAGGGCTTAAAGCTATGCATCAATTCTGGGAGGAAGTGGAGACTGTAAATTCATGATTTAACTGATCTTGCCATCACTAATGTTCTTCTAATGAAGGTGATTTTCTTGAAAAATGTTACATATATTTAAAAAAAACCTTGAAGATTTAAAAAGATAGACAAGTAAATAAATTGATAGAGATAAATAGACTGATTGATCAATTCATCAGCACTTATCCCCAAATGAGAGGCTGAAGGTGTCCAGCAGCTCACAAAATAATTATAAAAATTCACACAGCAGAAAAAATTCAATTCTGTACTGCTTTATCCAATTCAGGGTTGCAGGGTATTGGAACTATGGGCGAGGGCAAGATAGGCCAGACAGACCACCTGTCCATAGCAGGACAGACACAGAGAGACAGACAACTATAGCTAGAGATGTTCCGATTCCGATAACAGTATCGGAAATTGCGCCGAAAATGCCGGCATCGGTATCGGCGAGTACTGGAGTTCAGGCACCGATCCGATACCACGTCATTAATTGAATTAGTAATCTATTTACTGGTCAGCTCCGTGAGCTTAATTAGCTCCGTTAGCACTGACACTTCTTCTTCTGTAATGTTTTATGGCAGCTTGCAGCCCGTTGGTTGCACTACCGCCATCTGCTGGTCGTTAGCTCTGACACAGTTCTTTGCCACTGTGCTGCAGCTGCTGTTCTTGAGAAGAAGAATGGATCACGTGACAGAGTACAGCGCCTGTTAAAGAAGCCAATTTCTTTGTTTAGAGTGCAGCTTCTGCTCTTTGGATTTTTATCTTTTGAATGTAACTTCATAGGTTCGTTTTGGACTATAACATTTTGGAAAGTAATCTTTTAAGTTGCTGTTGAACTATTTTTTTGCTGTTCTATTTAAATGCCCTGTTCATTTTACTATGTTATGTTTGCACCCTAATTAAAAAAAAACAACCTAGATTTGTTTATGAAGTTACTGTTGCGCTGCTGTTATTTATACTGTTTTATCTAAATAACTTCATTTTACAATATTGTGTCTGCACTTCAATTTAAAAATGCAACAACATATATTTCTAGATTTATTTAAGTTGTCGTTGCGCTACTGTTTTATATTGTTCTATTTAAATTCCCTTTAATTTAAAAATATTGGGGCTGCACTTTAAGTTGTTGAAAAGAACTATTCCTAGATTGATTTACCGTAGTTCAATTGTATTTGCACTGCTGTTTTTTATACTGTTCTGTTTAAAAATAAATGACATGAATTTGCTGTATTGATTCATGTTTTAGAGGGTTTAACCTGAGCCAGGCCTCACCACAGTGATAATGATGTGACAGTCCTGCAGGCGAGGCATGGTATTATTTTATAATATACTGGTATCGGATCGGTACTCGGTATTGGCCGATACCCGCAGTAAAAGTATCGGAATCGGTATCGGGAGGCAAAAAATGGTATCGAAACATCTCTAAACTATACACACTTACATTTATTTCTTCTGGCTCTTTTGCAATAGTACCTACTCAGACATTAATCAATAGTCTGCCAAGGAAACATATTTAAGACAGAGGTGTCAGATCATTGAAAGTAGCCCATGTAAACAAGTCAAAGGGCAAGAAAATAAAATATATAAGATAATAGAGGAAGCACAGAAGGTAAAAACAAAACAGTATAAAAACAAGAAAAACAGCAATAAAACGATAAAGCCCTCCAGACAAAATCATTTAAAACTGATGTGGTCTGCATTGTAGTGTATCTTTGGATCAGGAGGTGTTTCAGCTTTTCAACATTAGACACTGTCATGAAAGGCGGCTGACCACAGAGTGAACCGAACTGATCTTGGATCCCATGCCCAGTCATGAGACCACGGGACTATTCACGACTGGATCAAAAGCACAACTTGACCTGGTTCTCAAGTGAAGAATTGGGTGGCGGTTTAGTGAGCACGTCATGTTTTTGATCTTTGAGCTCATGAAAATAAAATAACAATTTTGAGCAGTGACTCAAAATTATACATTGACAAAAAAATCATTAAAACATAATGAAATATCATCACATAGTTAATATTGCATTTGAATTTTTTTTTTTTTTTTGTCATCCCAAAATCATGGGGAAGGTTTATGTATGAGAGAAGGAAGTGACGCAGATCAAGGCAGGTAAAATCACTCATCCGCTCCATATGACAAACTGTAATTCTGGAGATGTTAAAAAAAAAAAAAAATCTAATGAACTCATTACAGATGCTATCAAATTTACTTTAAAAAAATCACGGTGTTGACACAAATCAGCAGTAAAATTTTTTAAAAAAACTTGATTTCTAATCTAAACTATTACATATCATGAAATGGTATTAATTATTTCTGCCCCTTGCATCATTGGTGAAGTGAGATGAAGTGGCCTTTGCGGTAATTTTTTTTTTCATATTGGTAGTCGACTGTTTCCCCAGAACAGACCAAGAGTTGCCAGATAAAAAAAAAAAGACTGCTGGTAACTTGTGGGACTTTCTGAACTTTCCTTACAAACATAAGGAGCGAGGTATCGTGTGAGGGAGGTGCATCAGAGCCGAGCAGCGCAATAAAATACTGCTGTCAAAAGATAAGATTCCTTTATAGTCCTGCTGTGAAGAGACACGTTCCATGAGCACATTTTAGGTCAGGGATCACATTCAGCCCAATTTCATGTAGAGTGGGTCAGGATTCAGGTACCTGTACCCAGGATCAGTGCAAAAACAGGACATTCTACAGAGCTCAGCATTTCCCCCACCTGGCTATATTCTACAAGGTGATGGTGGACACCCCTGTCCTCAGACCCCCATATGCCTCATTACACCACACAAGGAGCCTGTACATGGAAGAGTCAAGAATGGAGCATCATCGAAAGGGCTTATGAGATGATGAAGGTGGAGGACAACCCTCTTCCGAGCACTTGAAGTGAAACCCACCAGAACTTCAGATCATTGCCTCTTGTGCATTTTTACACAACATGGCTTGACAATGGGGACATACTGGATCCTGACGAGGACACTGCAGGAGATGACACCCAGTCTTCCTGTGAACCATCTGCACACTATGAGATTTGAGGTGTGCAGATGTCCAGTACACAGAGTGTCTGCCCTAATTTCTGGTGGTGTCTGCACCACTAAGTCGAACTGTGGCTCTATGCATGTGTATGTATTTTCTTTACTGCATGATTGAAGAGAAGTGTGTAGGAACACAACGGGAAGGTGAGAAGCCAGGAGGACATGAGGAGGAGCAGACAGACAACAGGTGAGACAGGGCGTGCCCAAAGCCAAACAGGCCCAGAGCGCCCCCACAAGGCCGCAGAGGCACAGGGCATGGCAAAACTTTTGCAGAACCAGGCTCAGAGGAAGGTTGGGGTTCCGGTTGGGGTCAGGGGATATAAAGAGAGGACAGGATAGGACAGACAGATTGATTATGATTCATGAAGGTGACTGATGTGTTCACGCTGTTTCTAATAAATGTTTCCTACCACCAAGTAAGGTGCACATATTTCTGAATGATTTCATTTCATCTACTTTGGAACACCTTTTCGTGAAACACACATTTCTACAAACTGTGATATTTATTACCCAACATAGGCGTTCAAATTGGAACAAATCAATTCCAGAACTGTGGTTTAAAAAGAAAATCAATGATAAAATACATAAACACATGCCTAATGTGGGTATTTCAATAAGAACTGATTGTAAGCACTGTCGTTCGGTGTAAAATGTATGAAATGTACATGAGATAAATAATAGCTTCTTCACATCAACAACTAATGACTGCTCTAAATTACAGTTTATGACGACCACTGTAAAAGCATCTTTTCAAATGGAAAAAGAATCAAGATGGAAAAATAATTGCCAGAACATTAATTAACAATTAAACAGTCTTCTCGTGGCGCCTCTGCTAACTTTGAACTTCCTCTTTCAGGAAGCCCACATGGAAATATACGTTCAAATAGAGAGCAATGGTGGGATGCGAACAGCTTCCAAAAGTTTACAACACCACTAATATCACACATTACTCAAAAGACATATAGAGACATATAGGGCTAAGACATATAGACCATTCATGCTCACATTCAACATTCCACACCTAGGGGCAATTTAGGGTGACCAGTTAACCTGACATGCATGTTTTTGGACTGTGGGAGGAAGCTGGAGTACCCGGAGGATACAACTTATATGTTGTTACTGTAACTTTGGCAATGATTTCATCAGAAAGGTTATTGCCTGTTCTGCTAACTACACTAAAAGCAAAGATTATAGACTGCTGGGCCTTTGTGTTGACAGAATTCAGGCCCGGCTGATCATGGGAAAAGCTGGAGTACCCGGAGGGAACCCACGCACACATGGGGAGAACATGCAAGCGCCACACAGAAAAGCCCCGAGCCCCGGTCGGTACTTGAACCCGGGACCCTTCAAGGACTGTACAGCCCTTCGTCTCTGCCTTGTGGAGAACTGGGACATCACTACACTTGACGTGAATACGCAAACCAAGGGCTAAGGGGGTAAGAAAAGGGCTGAGGGGGAGAACTGGAATTCAGCCTGACACTCACTCTCACACACCCAAACACACTCACTCAGTCACTCATTCAGGTTTTTTCTTCTTTCTGGACCTGTGGAGGGTCCAGGGTGACATTGGCATCCCGTGCCTGGTTGCATGCATGAGCACATATGCACATAAGGCTGTACATGTGCACCCCCTCCCTTTCTTTCCTCTTCACTCAATTACACACACACTGCTGCACCACGCATCCCCCTTCTTTCTCACATTCACACACACTCAAACTTGTGTCTCCTTATATATTGTTACTGTAACTGTTGCAATTATTTCATCGGCAAGGTTATTGCCTGTTCTGCAAACTAAACTAAAAGCTCAGCTTTTCACACCTTGTACCTCTGCGGCTACACTGGGGCGCTCGGGGTGTCTTTCGTCTCCCCCTCTGTTCAGGTGGGCGGCGCTGGGCCTTTGTGTTGACACGTCGGTGCTGGAGAGTAGCACCAACTACAGTCAGTTTTGACGCGCTCGTGTTTATTTTATCAGCTGTCTGTTTCCTTTTGACTTTATCTCTGTCCCAGTGTGAAGACCCGCTCAGCTCTTTACCATAACAAAGGTGGAAAAAGACTTCTTTTAAGATATTTATTTAATGTTTACACACACACACACACACACATATATATATATGTATACAGGGCGCGAAATTCCCTATAAAATGGCGGCGGGGACCGATTGAAATCGAATCTCCACCGGTTTAGGTGCCATATACGTAAGTAGGTCCTTACCGCCTGTTGGCTTTTTTTTATCATGAAATTGCGTTGCTTCTCTTTTAACCCTCCTGTTATCCTCGGGGTCTGTTTGGACAGATTCTCTCTACCATGATCATTGTGAACGCTGGAATCAGTGATTTCTCTATCACCAATGGGGGAAAATATCGATATTAATGTGCCTGTCCCTGCTTCGTCTATGTTCAACTACAAAAGCAACTTCAAGAAAAATTTTATATTGCAATATCTGACCTAATCCAAACACAATGAGAGATACATGAGATACATGGGAATTGCTTTAGATTGTCTGTTTTCTTTTATTCTTTATAGGAAGTTAAGCCTATTTGATAAAGCCTATTTGACATACATGTTAGCCTATCAAATACACTGTGGAAAAATTTACTTCACTTGTAGTTTTATTCAATATTCTATCTATTTAGTGTTTGTGAATGAACCACCATGGTGAGTGGCACAAGCCGATTTTGCACAGAGCTCCATCACAGAGCAGCATCTGGGTGGTGATTTGGCTTAACTTTAAAGGGCTCAAAATGTCCGAAAAAAGGCGCTCTGTTGGGTTTTGAGAAAACTACAGGCTTTTACGTGCGCCTTATAGTGCAGAAAATGGTATATGTTTTTTTAACTGGTGAGAAAAGGGAATTATGTCCGTTAGATAATCCTGCTCTACTCATGAGTTTCTCGAGGAACTTTCAGGTCTTTAGCTCTGCAGCAGCAGTCCTCAGCGCCGAGCAGAGTGTTTTTATCTGCTGGATCTCTGCTCAGATAATGTCCCAACATCTCCATGATACGCTGCTCAAGGAGCGGCTGCTCCCCTGGCAGGAGCACTGTCCCGCAGAGCGGCGCGTCTCAGTGCGAGCACAGGGGCTCTGCTCTGCATGCCGATATTTCGAATTAACTGGTGCCCGTGTTAACTTGTGACTGAAACATGTAGTCGTTCTGGTGAACGTCGATTATCGATAGTTACAGTAAATGTTTAAGTCTAAAGTCTTTTGTGAGTCTACATCTGCTCTTATCAGCATGTGTTTACACAGAAGTCCGCCGTCGTTCGTTCACACAAGAACCAGTTAATGCATAACACCGGCCGGGCGATTGCTCGTATACTGCTACGGAGCTGTTTGAACAACTCGCTGTTGCGCGATTTGCTTCCATCTTGCCTCTCCAGTGTTTGTTCTCTTGGGGTTTTTATTAAAAAAGTGTTTTTCAACCACCATCGTGTTCTTATGCTTGTTTTTGACTGTCCTGCTTCCCGTTTACTGCGCATGTCATCACGTCACTACGTACGATTGTATGCATGCGTGTAACAAATAATCCCCCGTTTATTCCGATCCGAAAAAAAAATCACCTTTATAAACTATCAAAAAACACAATTATTATCCTTGGAGAAGTTTCTACGTGTAAAAATCGATTTATGAAAACAAAACCAAATGTCCAATTTTCCATCAAGAATTGGGTCTTTATTTTGTCTCTTTGAAATATGTGGAGAAATAGAAGCTGAATTGCAGTTGTAATTGGAACCTCACAGAGAACCCAGAGAGTTTTTAAAACCTGTTTGATTATCTATCCTACTGCTGACCTGCTCGTTTGTGTTGCTTTTCATTGTGTTGAATGTGAATTGAGCTCCGGCACCACTGGCTGTCTCAGCAAGTATGAACCCAGAGGCATGAAACCTCCCATCTGTCTGTCTGCAGATTTCTTTAGGGAACACAGCTGCTGGACCTCCACCTTCACATACCCCCAGCTGCTTCTCCATTATGGCTGCCAGAATCTGATTCTTCATCACAGGACCCTCCACCACCTGACCTGGGGGCAGCACCAAGAAGTTGTGCCAGTTGGTGAGTGTGTACACACACACACACACACACACACACACACACACACACACACACACACACACACACACACACACACACACGCACGCAGAAAATGCATTTAGCAATGACGTATAGAATTACTAGACCGCTCACTGCCCCCTGAGAGACGGCAAATCGCAGCTGACTTCCGGTAGTGGCAAGAAGCGGATTCAGAGTGGGACGCCAGCACGGTATGTGACTTTGTGTTTCGTGATTTACCAAGGTGCAGTAAACTTCTGTGTTGGAATCAAGTCACAATGCTTGAGATACATTGTGAACACCAAGCCAGGAGACCCAGGAGTTTTTTTTGTTTGTTTTTTTTTATCTCCTCTGAAACAGAAGTCAGAAAGACAAGTGTATCCTGCGGCTACGGAATGTGCAATTAATATGTCATTGTGTGCATTTTTTCATTTACTGTGAATAAACTTTTAATTTTTATTGCAATTACTGTGTTTCATGCTTTCATTTTTTCCATTTCTTGTCTTCCTTTGGCTGTTTCACTCAATCTGTTGTAATTATTCTAGAAATGAGTGTCCGCTGTATTCAATGGGCCCCCACTGCTTAAATTGACTTGATTTTTTATTACACTACTTTATTTCTTACATTTTACTCTGAAAAACCTCTGTGTATGTTAAGGTATTCAGTTCAGTTCAGTTCTTTATTGAGCATTAAAGCATTATTACATAAATATATTACATAAATGCTGTGCATGTTCTGACTGCAACAATTGCTCCTCCAGAAACTTTTTATCGCCATTTTTGTGGGAGGAAAAAAGCAACCATTCCAAGGTATGTGGGTCTGAGCAGCTGTGAAAGTCCAACTGAATCATTTGAATGGAGAAAAATTGTTTAAAACATTAACTTTCTTATTTGGTATTGTTTCTGTTTTGGCAGAAACATGATTGATTTCAATCAGCAGTTAAGGGGCCGTCTACAATTTACAAGACGCTGCAACAGTGAAGACAAATGCCATATCCAATAAATTTGATAGGAGACAAATGAAGGTTGTGGTGGATTATGGTGACACTGCAGTGAATCCCAGTGATGGTATTAGTTTTTTTTTTTTTTTTTTTTGTTAGTTTTTTTAATTTGTTTGGTGTTAGTCTTCACTGTTGCAGCGTCTTGTAAATTGTAGACGGTCCCTTAACCCCACAGCAGGACCGGCTGCTTATAGAAATCAATATTGTTTCTGATGCTTGATAGACACATACTTTTAATAAAAATGAGCTTGTAGCATGTCGTCCAGCTCACAACGATGGGATGCAGGCGCCCTTTGTATGTCACTGACGTTTTGTTTAAGAGTTATTGAGACCGGAATTCCGTATCTGTCAACTAAAAACATGCTTTGTTTTTTCGTGTCTGTGAGGGCTAAACAGCGCTATGATCGCCATGACAGCGTGCCGAGGACAGAGATTTTACTGTCTGCTAACAGTCAAAGCCATAACATTACACATGTTGTCCCATCAGTGATGACGAGCAGGCCTTGAAGTCTGTGTGTTTACACTGGATTACATAGCGCCCCACAGCTTCTTGCCCCGACCGGAAGTCAGCGCCGATTTGCCATGGCGCCGCTGCTGTCCGCCGAGCAGTGAGCGGTCCAGTAATTCTATACGTCATTGGCATTTAGAGTAAAAAGAGTGCTGTCCGTGGTGCTGAAACACTGCTTAATACAGTTACTGGGTACATTGTGCAATAGACACGCCTATCAATGCGCACACACTTGCACTCACATCCACAGGGTAAACATAGCGCTGTCCTTGGTGCTGAAGTATCAACTCGGTTACTCGAGACTTTGCATGAAACACACACACACACACACACAAAGACACACTATCATGCTCAAATGCAATAAGAGTAAATACAGCGCTGTCCATGGTGCTGAAGTATCGATGGGTCTTTCCCCCCCCCAGTTATTCAGCCTGTGGAGGATGTTTTTTACCGTTTCCTCCAGGAGCTTCTGATTGAGTGTTTTGGGGTTTTTTTTCACTTGTTTAGCTGTCTGTCCGACTGCTGACCTGCTTGTTTGTGTTCCTTGTTAATGTTTCAGAAAGTGAATTCAGCTCCGCCCACCACTGGCCGTTTCCCCAAGGCTGAACCCAGAGACATGAAACCTCCCATCTGTGTGTCTGCAGCCTTTCTTTAGAGGCCACAACTGCTGGACCTCCACCTTCACATACCCCCAGCTGCTTCGCCTGACCTGCTGACCCACCTCCATCACCCGACCCTCCATCCTGACACTCCTCCATCACCAGACCCTCAGTCACCTGACCTGAGGGACACCAAGAGCACACACAGAGCAGCTGCCAGGTACAGGCATCTTCTCTTCTCCGCAGTGATGGTGTCTCTAGCATTTAGCATGTTGTCTGTTCCACAGCAAATCCAAAAATGACCCGGGGTTGGGGAAGCCCCTTTTTTACTCGTATATGACGTGCGTAATTGCGCGCAACCACGTCGTGCCGATGCGGGAGGCTCGTAAACTATGTGCAAACTATGCGTGAATGCATCGTGAATTCGTCGTGCCAGTTTGCGACACTGACGGGCGCATTCGTGAACTGTCCGTGAACTGTGCGCCAACTGTCCGTGAACAGTTCGGGAGCCTGCCTGTTCGTGACTCCAGATTGGCACGCCTTGCCACGACAACATCTTGGCAAAAAGTTGTGCAAGTGTAAACCTAGCTTAAACCTTGTTTGCTGATGAAAGCGCCGTTTGTATGGTAATGTAGGTTAACTAAATTCACTGCTCACTCTTTGGCTGGTGACCTCTGAGCTGACCTACTTCCTTCCATGTGAAGACAGATGATGAAGTTCACCACAATTAAACCAAGATGTGTGTAAATGTATTAAATAGGCTACTGTCAAAGCAATAAGCATCACATTTACGGGGCATGAATGATGTTAGGTTAGTCCTCTTGCATCACTGCCAGAAGGTCCTGGGTTCAAATACCAGCCCAGTCTGAGCTGTGGGCTTCATGAGCTCCAAGGGGTGGAACTGGAGAAGGAAATGTGGTTTTGAGTGAGAGAAATGAGAATGTCCTGGAGTGCAGTGTTGTAATGAGAAATCAGTTCATCAGGGGGTGGATAGATTGTGAAAGTCAAGGAGGGAAGTAATACTTGAAGTGAGAGTGGCTGGGTCGATGTGTTGTTTTAGTAACGGAAAGAGTGAAATCCAGTGAAAATGAGAGGAGAAAAATGAGAATTCATAATGTAAAACATTTCTGACCAGTGTCTTTACTGGGAATCCAATGAACTCAAAGTAAGCTAAAGAAGGACCCACCCTCAATTAAGAGTCAACTAACATTTATTTTAATAATTTCAATGTAAAAAAAAAAAGGGGTAAAGATCACATTGACTGTGTGACACAGAACTTTGTGTGACATTTGTGTTTTGTGTTGAAGGTTGTTCACCCGCTGCCGTCCAGCTGAACCCTGGCAGGAGGAGTTTGAGTGGACTGCTGCATCCTGAAATAAAAGTAACAGAAAAGTGGAGAATGTGTCTTCATTGTGAGTTAAAGGCAGTAAATGACTTACTTAACGTACTCGATCACAATTCATCACTAATTTATTTTTATTTTTCTTTTTACAGATGGTCATTTGTACAAAGTCAGGCATAAAGGGCAGCCTAATTCCACCAGGGCGAAAGTCCGTTGTGGACAAGAGGAGGCCAACGATGTCTTCATAGACTTTCATGGCAGCAGCCATGGTACACAGTTTTGGCAAAAGAAAACCAGAGAGGCCCTCTCTCAGAGGTTTTACTGGCCTGGAATGTCTGAGGAAATTCATCAGTGGGTCAGTATGAGCACATGCTTTCCTGTCTGAAGTTAAAATATTTATTCATTTTGTCAAGGGCACACAGATGGGTATAAGGAGAGTAATTTTTATGGTTTTGTTGGTTTTTCTTTTTACTGTTAGGTTGCCCAGTGTCCTGAATGCCAGGCCAATAGTGTTGTGATTAAACAGGAAGTGGAATACCAACCCATTAGTAAGAATAAAGTTGAGTCTTTATATCATCATCTTCTTTTACACAAAAAAATAAGCTAATAGGAGAAAATAATTTGCTGGAAATACGATCCACGTCTAATGAGTTATATTTTATGTGTTGCTGGTCACTACACCGTTTCAGCTTGTGGGTATGGATCGAATAGGCGAACTGAGGATCACTCAAAGTGGAAACCAATACATGTGTGTGCTGATTGATTATTTCACAAAGTGGCCCCAGGCTTATGCCATAAAATCTAAGAATGCACAGGAAGTCAGTCAGTGCTTACTGAAGTTCTTCTATCAGTTCGAAGCACCAAAACGGATACTGACAGGCCAAGGCCGGGAGTTTGTTAATGAAGTATGTCCGAAAAGCTAAAAACATTTATCATCCACAAAAATTTGATAATTAATTATGGAACGCTTACAGTACTCAGTGGCTCTTTTAGTCACCTGCTATTGCCCCTATGGCTACCTTTAATTTACTGACTTTATGTATTTGTGAAATAGATTAACAGCAAAGGCAAACTTTTTTGCAAAATTCTATTGTTGAGTAAATCCGGGATTAAAGTGGTTTTTTTTTTTCTCCATTGGATAATGCAGGCACACAGATTATACGTCAGCCTACTCACGATTTATCAGCCACTGATAATGGAGCCGTCATCCCTCAATCAAACGTCTGACACACACACCGAGCTCGGTCTCACCCCTAACACGGAATATACCCGCCCACTTGATAATGACCAATCGGATTTGTTTTCCTTGCTCTGGTAAACTTGTGCGGGAACTTGTGAAAACTCTGCATGATCAACAGGACAAACTGCCATTAATTCGATTTTTTTTATTCATTCAAAAGGTGGATAGCAGTGTGGAGGACTACCTCTCTGTTGAGGAAGTGACAGAAAATGTCCTCAAACTGGACGATGCACTTCAAAGTGCCATCCAAAATATCAAAGACAGCCCCAAACCCAGGAAGGGTAAAAAAAAAAGTGCTGTAAAACTTAAGGAGGGCATGAAGGTGCTAAGAATTAATGTGAGGAGCAAGAAGAGGAAAATAGGAAAATTGGAGGCAAGTTATCTTGGGCCCTACATAATTTCCTCCATCTCTGGCAAAAGTGTGGAACTGGTAGACCCAAGTGGGATTACTACCTCCAAAATAAATAAGGATCACCTTGTCCCTTATACTGAGGGGAAAGACAGAATTCCACACAAACTGAAACCCCAAAGTGGGCGCCTATAAGATATTTTACAACGATATCTTTAATACAGGAGTTTGAGAGTGAGGTGAGGCTTTAACCCTATTTTACTTTACACTGATTTCCTATTTTAAACATTTTCAGGTAGACACACACATCTTCCTTTTCCACATTTTGCCCTGCAAAAAGGAGTTCAACTTTTTTTTTTTTTAATTAAGGTAAATAAGGTTATAAATGCATATCTCACGAAACTTGTGGAGAGGTATAACCAAAGCAACACCACAAGGGGCATTTGCGATTGACACATTTGACATGACAAGGATTTGAGAGGGGAAGAAACTGAAAAGTAAGGTAATAAAATATATTCTCTCGTGGTTTGTACTAATCAATACAACACAATATAAAAACATTGCGAGACATCTTTTGTGTATTATTTTATGTTACAGATTGTACCACGGCTGTACAAACTCATTCTGGGCGTGCTCAATCAGGCCCGTCACTGGACGCTGGTGGTAAGTTCACAACACATTTTGTGTTTGTGTGTGTGTGTGTGTGTGTGTCTGCATGCATTCATGTTTGTGTATCACTACACAGGTACTATTACAGCATATTTAATGATCTTGTAGGTGATCTTACCAGCCAAAAAGACAACGCTGTTTCTGGACCCACTTGGGGAAAATAAAAAAGGCAGTCAATCAGTGCAAGGATGTCACAAGGTAATATAATAAGCGTTAATTTCTGGTGTCACAGAAATTCTAGTTGCTGAAATGTGCCATTTCAAATCATGTCTATTTGTGTTGGATCGTTCATGAGACAAAAGGGGTTAAATCCTTCGAGGTGGGCGTGTGAAAGAAGAATCCACTCGATTCAGCAAGATGCCACGTCTTGTGGTAATGTTTTACCCATCCTTCCTAAATTTGGCTTTGTTTAAAAAAAAATAAAAAAAAAAATGCTTAAATATCATAAATTCCATACAATATAATCGTCACTCAAATTGTTTGTCAGATCGGGTGTGTTGTGTGTCACAGATGGGACCACAAAAGCTGTGCAAAATACCCCCAAAAAGGGAAAGAGGTCACGTGTGTGTGGTAGTGTGGATTAGAGAGTGGATGTCTGTCTGTCAATCACTCGGTCAGTCATTTGGCTGTTTTCCTGTACGACTTTCTTTGACCAAAAAAATTTTTTTTTCCTCAAAATTCATGAATTCTGACAATATTTAGAACAAGTGGAGACAGGTCACATCATGTTATAGTATAGTAAGATGTGAAACAATGTCTTGTCATTGTGATGATTGCATTTTATTACAGAGTAAAAGACTCAAACTGTGCTGAGTGACACCTTACTCATTTCTCGGGAACTGGTTGAGCTCAGATCTGGTCATTATCACTCTGCTGAATGATACCAAGTAAAAAATGTGCAGGTCTGTGCAGTACCAGAGGTGTAAATCAGTTTTTGGCAGGTTAAATAGCCTGATATTGACACTGATGGCCCTTTAGTCATGGTCCCGGTAGAAAAAAAGTGCTGGTTGGGTTCAAGTCTCGTAAATATCACTCTGCTGAGTGACCCAAAGTTATTCTGGGGCAAAATATCCATCTACGTACAATACCACAGGCATGAATCAGTTTTTGACAAGCAGAAAAAGCTGATTTTTACAATGTAATGCCCCTTTAACTCTTTTTTCAATAGTTACAAAGCACTGGTTGGGTTCAAATGTTGTAAATCTCACTCTGCTGTGTTATATTAAGTCAATTTGGGGCAAAATATCCATCTACATACAATATCAGAGGACTGGAAATCAGTTTCCGGCAGAAATAAACGTCTGGCTGGACACCGGAAGAGCCCCCAAAAATGTAACCCTTAAATGAGCTGGCTCATTATAATAAGGGAATCATTTCTGTAATTTCTCAATACAGGCACGTTACTTCCTTCTCAATGTAAATATTAAGGTAAGAGACATTCCCGTGCAAAAAGAACTATGACTAGGAGTAGGTATGAGTCTCACAAATGTTATCAAAAACAGTTCCCTCAGAATTCAAAATGAGTTGGTTCATCCAAATGACAAAGTTAATCCTTCTTGTATAAGGAAATGAAAAAAACGCAATAATGCAGTCCGATTACTCTTTGTGTTAAATGAATGACCGAGACAACTCAAAATTTAAAGGCGGTTTGTGAGTCGAGAGACAGAGAGTGACAGACGGCGAATTGAGATTTGATATGGAGCCTGTTCCAAAAAGAGGACGTTCTGAAGTTTGGAAACACTTTGATTTGATTTCACCCAACAAGGTTGGCATTCGAGCAAACGTGTTATGTCTACATTTTGTTCATTCTTAATGTTAGGCTTTGAAATACATTTAGTTGGTTGCAAGTTGCAACAATATATCATATGTAAAGTTTTGCTTTGTCAGAGCAAATCCCTTCTTTAAAAAACATCCCTCATTTGTAATTTATTCTTTTGGGTCCAGTGTTTGGTTTGTGGCCAGCATCTGGCATTTAATAACAACACTTCCTCAATGTTGAGGCACTATCGCGCAAAGCTGTTTGTTGTTTGATGTTTCTGTACATTCATGCATTTATTTATAATATATTTTGCCTGCACATTTTATTTATGCACCTTTGTTCTGCAGGAAACAGAAAGGACAAAATTGATGAGGCCCTGGTGAATATGGTTGTGAAGGACTCACAACCATGTTGCATTGTGGAGGATGTGGGTTTCTGCAATTTTGTGAGCCTGATGGATCCCACATACACGCTCCCATCAAGAAACAGCCTAAAAGCGATGGTAGAGATAAAAGTTTAAGGAGGAGAAAGAGAAGGCCAAGACTGAGGTGCAGAGCACCACAGCAGTGAGCCTGACCTCTGACATGTGGACTTCCATTCTCATGGATGCCTACTTGGCTGTAACATGCCATTTAAACTTGCTACCATTTTACTAGGAGTGGGTCATTTTCCCCAAGCCCATAGTGCTGCTGATATTGCCGCTGTAAAGGCTTCCCTCATGGAGGAATGGGGCATTAAAACAAAAATGAGATGTCTTGTTACGGATGGTGCACACCAATATGATAGCATGTGGGAATGGTTTGCAAGTGTTACACAGTGTGTGTATTGCTCATGCACTGAATTTAGTAGTAAAAAAAAGCTATTGAGCAAACGCGCCAGGGCTGGATGACATCAGGGGAAAGGAAAGGAAGATTGTGGCATATTTCAGGAGTAGCACTTTGGCCAAGGAGCGATTAGTTGCTTTCCAGCAGCAAATGGCAAAACCAGTTCTGAAGCTGGTACAAGAAGTTGAGACGTGCTGGAATAGCACATTTGACATGATGTCCAGGCTCCACGAGCAGCGTTAAACCAGTTGGTGCCTCACTGGTGTCACTGCACACTGATGTGCTTCCACTGTCATCTTCAGACGACCACACCATGGCAGAATGTCTGTCAGTGTTGTCACCACTCAAAGATGCAACAGAGGAACTCTCTTCAGAAAAACATGTGTTATAGCATGTATAATATGTGTTACATGTGTGATAGCTCTGCAGCACACTACTGCGGCTGATGAGTGACAGGCTGAGTCATTATGAACTGACCAGTCAGAACTCTCTGGCCACTCTTCTGGATCCCAGATTCAAAACAGTGGGGTTTTTCAGTTCCACAAATGCACAGAATGCTGTGAAGAGATTACCTAACTGCAGAATGTGCCTCAACGGTGAGAGAAAACACACCGCCTGAACCAGCAGCACCAGAGCCTACTGAAGGTGCAGCTCCAGAATCCTCAGGTATGACTTTAGAACTGTATGGTAATGTTGTACAGTATTGCACCAGTAAAGCTCAGATTAAGAAAAAAAAAAACAATTTCACCATTAACCAATCAACTCATTGCTTTTCCACTGTGTTTCTGCAAACATAACAACACAGATTAGGTAAAAATCTACACCCACATCTCTGGAGAACTGGAAATGAGTTGAAGCGGATGATGTGATCAGCTGGTACCTGAGAAAGTGCAAGTTAAAAGAGTGAAAAGAGCCTCTGAACCGTCATCTTCTCTCTCCACTCCTCCTGCCTCTTCCACCTGCTGCTCTGGAGGAAAGAAAAGAAACTATTATTACATTTTGATCATCAGGATATTTTTGTCTTCACTGGTGAACTTTTACTTTTTTTTCTTTTTGCTTTATTCCCACTTGGATTGATCAAGATGTCAAAGTGGTTGTACGGATTACTTTTTAATTCATCAAATAGTTTGTTAACTTTTTACATATTTGTTCTTACATTTAAATAAAATTAAGATTGGAAAATAATTTTGCTCTAAATACATTTATCTAAGTTAATAAATCCATCTGGAAATGTAGAGTGAAATGTATCAGTTCCATAATTCCTTCAAAAGAGAAGACAGAAATCTGGATCAGGGTCAATAATTGTAGTGACACAATTCTGCCACAAGATGGAGACAGAGTCCACTGTCTTTCAGTCAGCGAGGCTTACAAACTGTATTAAAACACTTTTTTAGAAAGTTTAACTCCACCTACAGACACACAAAAACGCTTGCCATTGGTTCTGGAACAAAGATCTATGTTAAAAATGACAAGGTTGAGATAGTTTTGTCTTTATAACGAGCTACAGCTCGGAAATGTATTTCTTCACTGGCAGTTCTGCGTTTCGGTAGGTTATGTAAAGAGCAAAAATATGTATTTCAGTTTGCGACATTCAGTGACTTCCATGCCTGTTGTCATTCTCGAGATGTAATCATATTCTAATGCTGAAAAAAATTATGAACTCCTCCTCCATTTTCATGCAGTAGTGTGCTCCAGTTTCATCATACATTGAATATTAACTTGTTTCTTGCATGCAGGATATACACAGCCCATCATGTCTACCAAAAATTGTCAAATTAACCAAATCAATCAAGTAATTATTCTAAGTTATTCATTTACGTGTCCATGAACTTCTCCCAAACAGCGCAAGTTCATGTTTCTTCATCCCTGCTTCTCAAAGGCTTGTGGTAGCTAGCCAACCAGCGCTATTAGCCGCTTCTAGCACTTCACATCGATTGATAAAGAAACATTCATAAGCAATATTACATAACATGATACGACCGAAATCATGAACTCAAACATAACATATTCATCCATCAATTAAACAGTTCCCACCCTCCCTTCTTAACCGTAAAGAGCAAAAATATATTTTTTAACGCCACAGTTCACGACATACATTCACTGACTTCCGTGTGTTCTAATCACGCGAAACAATTCCTATCTCTGAACACACTGTGTAGCGAACGCGCCCTCTACTGGTCAGAATTAGGCACTGCTTGATAAAACAAAATTTCTCAATCCACTAATGGATCTAAATGCCACAAACAGCATATGCGCGCACCGCAGAAAGAAGTGGCTGTTAGCTTGACCGTGTTTTGTGAAGTGAGGGCGGGCTTGACCGCAGTCCCATTTTACTTTATTTGAAATTCGACTTCACTTCCAAATCTACCGGTGTCCGGATGTCCCAGTGTACGTGAACTCACCACCCCAAGTTTTGGACACTTTGGTCAAATAAAAATACAGATCGAGGATTTAGTGAATGAGAGGAAGTCAGTGAGTTTTTGAGCAGTATTGAAGCGACAGGCCAGTTGCAGTTTCTGTGTGACGCATTTTTACTGACTGTAAGTTTCGATTTCACTGAAGTGAACATGTAAAACGAAACTGAAGCCCGGACGCCATTTTTACTGTGGGCAGGCTGACAGATATACACACACCGCTTTATCTAGGTGATTTAAAGACTTCTGCAACTTCACTCAGCTGATTTTTGCGAACAGTATAAATCCGAAACGATGTCTTATCGGATGTGTGGGTGGATTTTCGGGAGCTACTCCTATTTTGGTGAGTAGATGCAGATTTTTCCTCTTATTAAGCAATTAAAGACATTTACTAGCTTGTAATTCTAATTATCTTTACTGATCTGTATCTCTTGCATACAGTGACAGACAGATTTACAAAACAGGACATGTGTGAGAAAAGTGCACGTGTGATGTTTTAACATTAACATGAGCTTTCGGACATTCTGTGGAGATTTTTCAGTCTCAGAGAGAACCGAGGACTGTTTTGGGTGTTGCGGATCATCTGGTTTCCCAGTTAACTGGTGGCGAGTCGCAGCCTTCGAGCGTCTGTCGCTGTCGCTCCTAACAACCACTGTTAAAACAAGACTAAAGCACAGTCTGACACTTTGAAACTTTATTTTAAATCCTCCGAAACGACATTCGCCACGGCATCTACGGATTTCTATCGAGTTTTTAACATTTACTGTGGAATTGTTCACCAGTTTATTGTGCAACCATTTAATTCGCAACACTGGTAATGTCCAAGTTGATGGTTCAGTTTTTCCTCAATCTGTACATACTGAGGGAACACAGAGTGACATCCTGAGTGCAGGTTGAGACCTGTCAGTAACAAGTAGGTGGATTTAAAGGGGGTTGAGATGACACAAAGATGGATTTATACTTTTAGATATTTCTACTAATTGAAATGTCTATGATGCTGAAATGATGAGCAAGATATTTATGTCTAGTCACACATCCTGGACATCCATCCACCCATCACCCACCCATCCAGGAGAAAAGACATACTCTCACAATCACCAATTAACTTCAATTATTTAAAAAAAAAAAATAAAATAAAATAACGAGTTAATCATCCAATTGTTCTGTTTTGGGTTATTGATCATCCAGTATGTTATACAGTAGGACAGATTGTTGTACAGTCTCAGTAATTATTTTTGACCTGTTACACTACCTGTGGACTGGTGACAAACACACTTTGTAACTCACCTTCCCCTACAATCACAGTAGATCATGGTTAGGATATTAATACATTTTTATGAATAGCTTAACAAAAAACTAAACCTCTAGTGGTGCCATTGCAAAAAAAAAAAAAAAAAAAAAAAACCTCCAAAGGGAATCACACATTTCTTGAGGTTTATCTTCTGCTTGAAACTTCCAGCTATAAACTTTCAGTTTGTTATGAATAATACGCTTTATTTGGTTCTTTTCATAAATAACTTCTGCACTGTCTGCTAGCATTTAACAAGTATTTCTCTCCTCACAAACCTCAATAAATCCTTCAGTTGTGTTTCATTGGAATAGAAAGTCAAATACCGAGCCGGAGCTGTGTGAAGTAAACCTGCTTGACGTCTGGTTTACGCAGGGCCTTAAACCAATAAACCCAATATGCTCGGTGCCCGGTCGGCTCCACATTGATTTGTTATGATATTAGAGTATATACATGAGCAGGGTGTTCTCGACAGCTGTATTGACATTTTGAACCCATGGGAGCTACGATGCACTCTGCTGCCACAAATAAATTGGATTTTTCCCTTGTTTAATTGACCACCGGCGCTGGAGCGGGCCCCTCCGAGGGGCTGGGCTTCAGGCTGGACGCGGAATGCCTTGCTTCACCTTGTCGATTGTCTGTCGCAGGAATGAGAGGCCTGACCAACCACCATCTGTCCTGCTGTGTCAACACGTTGCTGCAGACACTCTCTGCTACCTGGGAAATGGCAGAGCTACTGGAAAAGTAAGCAAGTGAAGTATGACGGAAGATTCATGATGAACTCCACTGTATTCCTTCAGTGCCTCAGTGGGCTTTGGATAAGAGTTATAGAGAGTGTTTAGTTTACTAGTATTCTAATGCTGAAATAAAGAAATAGTAGTTTGTTTGTTTTTTTTTACCGGTGATGGATATAAATATCTGAGAATTGTCCAAATAGCATGTCAGGATGCAGTCAAAACATTTTTCAAATAGAAACAACACTTTAAACTTTAATTACATTTTGTTTGCACTGTGACTCGTTTAATGGTTTTAAAGAATTTTTTGATGTGGTATTTTAACAAGCTTTCAAATACTGTGATTTATTATTTTTTAATTCTGATATTCTCACACAATCTGGACATTTGACACATTCTAGAACTGTCGAACACAAAATTCAACCTTCTCAGTCGCCATGGAAACATGACCTTCCCCACGTCGTAATGGAAACATGATTATCTCCATGTCCATGACGTTCTCCATGTCGTCATGGTGACCTGACCTCCTCCATGTCGTCATGGCCAGTAGTCATGGAAACGTGATGCTCTGTGGATGAAGCTGGATGTTGACACAGGAAATTCAGGGCCTCATAAAGACAGTATCTCAAAATGACAGCAGTGTCCATGTAGGTCGGAATCTGTTTCTCTCCCTGAAGTGATATGTTGAATAATGAGGGTTCATGATGCTTCCGCCAGGTGGGACACGGCGGGTCGGAGAGCTGCCAGTGATAATGTCCCTCTGCAGCTGAAGAGAGTCCTGGCGGCCATGAGGGGAGACTCCCCTCAGCCCGCTCCACACCGTGACTTCCTCCACTGTCTGCACGCAAACAACATCCGGCGTAAGAGCCACGGATTCACTCGGCGTGATTCGTTTCCAGCTGCTTCTTCATTTCAGAGTGTTGTTGTTTTTCGCAGTGAATAAGCAGCACGATGCAGACGAGGTGTTCCTCTTCATCCTGAACTCCATCCAGAAGCAGATGGACGACGCGGTTCTGGTTGGTTCTCGGTCACTTCTCCTCTCGATTCGTCCTCCCTGACTGCGGCACCTTCACGCTGTTCGCCTGTGCTCTCCTCTCCAGGCTCTGGAAATCCAGGACCTGTACAGGATTCCGGTGGAGAATGTGCTGCGGTGTTTGGAGTGCTCCTCCGTCCAGACTCGAACCAGCTACCTGCTCAGCCTGCCGCTGCACATCAAGGACGACCACAAGTCTCTGGTGCTGCTTCTTTTGGTGTTGCGTGAAAAACTGAAACATAAACTTGTGTTTTAACTTAAAAAGTAGTAATAAAAGTGATCACTGGCCTGTAAACTCTTTCAGGAAGATTGCCTGAAATCCTTCTTTGAGCATCAGGAGCTGAAGGGCCAAAACTGTTGCTTCTGTGCACAGTGTGAAAGAAAGACTCCCTCCAAACAGGTGAGGCTTCTCTCGAATACACTACGCTCTCATATTTCCTCCTGCACTCTTTAACTTGAAGCATTTGATTCCCGCTCCTCAGGGCCTGCAGCTGCTCTCGCTGCCTCGCGTCTTGTGCGTCCACCTGAAGCGATTTCGGAACACGCGAGGCGACCTGCACAAACTCAACTGCAAGCTGACTTTTCCTGAAACCTTTGACTTCTCAGAGGCTGTGAGCGACGCCCTGGCCGCTACCTTCACCCAGGTGGCTTCTGTTCCTTCTCCTCTTTTTGCGAAAACAAGTGCACACACTTATCAAGTGCACACATAAACCTCTGCTTTGTATCTGTTGTTGCAGGACGAGCGCAGCTACGTTTTGTACGCAGTGGTCGTGCACTCTGGAGCCACATCATGTGGCCACTACACGGCGTACGTCCGTCACAGTGGGGACAACAGCTGGTATTATGCGGACGACAGTCACGTACAAAAGGTACAATCTTCATTCTTTTTTTTTTTTTTTTTTTACACTTTTAGAAAAAAACAAAACCTTTTGAAGATGTTTTTTGACTGAACACCTGATGGCCTGTATGCCAACTGAAGAATTAGCTGTTGTTGTCTTAAAATAGCAAAAAAGGAAGTTCAGTGATTTGTTACCAAAATTTGTTTTTATTAAAATCTGTGTTTAATTTGCATTCGAAACTCTCAGGCCTCATGGGAGGAGGTGCAGACAACATATGGAGGGAAAAACAGGTAAAAAAAAAAAAAACCACTTCCTTATACTGTATTGTCTTCATCATTCATTCTTTCATATTTTGTCCTTAACTCTTTGATAATTCATCATACCTATAAAGATGAAAAACTAGCTGCGAGCAGGCAGACGGAGGTTTGCGTTCATATGCTTGTCACTGTATTGACCCTCAAGAGTTCTTCAGTAAGATCATCCAATCAGGAAAAAAAAGAAAAGAAAATGACTCATCGTTTTCCACATTTGTAGCATGAGGAACTCAGTTCCGTCATAAACACAATCACATTGAAGACTTGCCAGATATTGAATGTTTCCTTGGAAAAAGGGAAGAAACACCCAGTCATTGTACAATTGTTTGATACAGCCATAAAATCCAAATAAATTGGAGTCATAGGAGGGGTGACGTGGCTCCATGTTGCTTCACGAGTTGAATCAGAGGTTATGTTAAATGTTTTTACGCTGACGTAAAGTAATTCAGCTTTTATCTTTTCTGTTTGCTGATGCAACTTCAAACCTTAGACAAAGCCTCATTGTTGGCTCCTTGGTGGGGATTGAAAACTGATTGCGTTTTTCCTACGAGGACAAGCAGAAGAAATCCGTCTCAGCTGTCGTATTGTCTTCAAACAACAAACACTTTTCACTTCCTCGTCGCTCTTAGTGGATCCAAATGCTTTGACCTTCATCTTAATGATGAAATATATTTTAGAATGGCTTTAAAATTGCTCGTTGTGTGTGTGTGTGTGTGTGTTTTTTTTTCCACAGTAACACAGCTTACATGTTGATGTACAGAAGACTCTCAGAGCAGGTCGAACATCCGGAGGTTTCTGGCTGAGCGGGTGGATGCGAAGCCATCAGGAGACGGAATTCAACATAGGAATAAAAAAAAAAAAAAATCATCATTTTCTGCTAATTTATTGAAATTCACTATTCCATTGAACTCTGACCTCTGAGTTCCTGAGGAATGCAGGGCGGCGTGGTGGTTTGACCAGTAGGTGGTGTTGAAGACTCGGAGCTTGGGAGGTTTCCCAGTCAGACCACACACGCTGTGGACTCACTCAGTGACAGAGGGGGGGCGGCTGGGAAGGGAATGCTCACATATTTGCTGTTCTGGTGGGGGGGTGGGAGGGGTGTACCTGCAGCGGGACTCATTCATGAACTCACTCTTCCTTCCTGTGCTCGTGTTCTGCATGCTTGCACTCTTTAAGCATGAATTATAACAATTTGTGGCTTGCATCTGTCGATGCACCGACACCTATGACTGTGCAAGTCATTGAGACGCACGTTTCCAGACGGCGCTCTGAGGAGAGGCGAAGTGCTGCGGTCGCAGCCGCAGAGGCCGAGAGCGGAGGGGGACCGTGTGAAATGGTGCCGATGTGCCGTGGAGCTCTGACAGAATGGAACATGTCTGCACAGCGCCACAGGCGGCAGCAGGCCTCATGCTTAGTCATCGCCATGCTGGAGGAGGAGGAAGAGGAGGAGGAGGAGGAGGGGAGGAGTGCAGATCAGGGGTACCAGTGTGTTTTGATTTGACTCACAGTCACAGATGTGCTCAGCAGTTTCTGCATTGTTGACGAGAGATCATAACTCTTTCTGGTTTTCTAATGAGCTGTGAGTGTGAAGCCTGCTCTGGAAAGCGGCCCGACACCGCCGGGTAATGACTTGTACAGTCGTCGGAACAAGTCATAAATATTTAGATTGTCAAGAAAACGTCTCCCTCTGTTTTTGTCTGTTGCGTGATCCTCATAGCTTAATGTGTTATTAACTAAAGCTAATTATCATGTTTTAAGATTTAACAGCAGATCAAAGAAGTGTGTGTCATATGAAAATATTGAAGTCATAAACATCTGGAACATAAGCTGATTGTGAGAAATACTCTCGATTGATCCAGCTTGATGTGTAAAATTAATCACTTTTCTGTTGTATTAAAAAATCATTTGTGTTGAAGTTGTAATTAAAAAGAGATAAAAGTCCCTTCCGATAATTAAAATGTTTCCCACATATAATAGCCCTTTACCATCTTCATGTGCAAATGTTGTCCAGCTGTTTTCACTAAAACCTTCAAGAAATCCATTTCTTTAAAGCAAAGGTGCCCAATCAATGGCCCGCAGGCCAGCTGCGGCCAACTGTGACTGAATATGGCCGACACATCGTTGGACTTCTAAAAACTGACCTAACAATTATCTGGGTGATCGCAGGAAAAAAGGTTGAGCGTAGAAACGTTTACTGAATGATTTACTGGATCATCCTGCAGTTAGCAGGTAAACATACAGCAAGTGGGCCATAACTGGAGAGCAGGACACGGCGGTTCTGCACATGCTCAGAGTCAGGCCTCTCAGTCCATATTCTCCAGGGACTTGCTATTTTTGGAGCTGACAGTCACCTTAATAACAATCCACCTGAGTCATCTCACTGTGAAGTAGGTCAGCAGTGATAACCCGAGCGGAAGATGCCGGCTCCTCTGTTTCTACCCTCAGCTGTGTTTAAATTGTGCTGCGTGTTGTCGGAACCTGTGTGAAGTGCTGGTTTGATGGGGTTAAGGTTTGTGTGACATGAGCAGCCGAACCCCCCCCCCCCCCCCCCCCCCCACCTCGCTGGATGTGGTTACTCACGCACTTTTATGGCAGATCATAATCCCTGCTATTAACTTTTCGCTCTTTATCTCAGCCGGGTGCTAGCCAAGGACACCTCGGCGTTGTTTCTCCACTTTCAGCGTTTTGCTTGTGCGGCGGCGGCGGCGGCGGTGATCAGGATTGACACAATAAATGTGTAAAAAGCAAAAGAGATTTATGGTGTGAGTGGGCACGTAGGCGGCGGCAGCGGCTCTGAAGCCGGTCCGCTCGGAGAATACACCAAGTTCATCAGCTCATTGTTGACGTGTGTTTACCAGTTACTAGGTGAGCACACCACTGTAATGTGTGGAATTTGGCTATTTGAGAACCACTCTTGAATTTTGCCTTTTATGTGAGTGGAGGGTTGTTTCACTTGCCCTGATAACCGCCTGTGTCTGACTTGATTTCTCTCTTTTTTAAAACGTAGCTGCTCGCCACGCCTCGCTGCCGCTCTCTGTTTGAAGATGATCACCTCTTTATGTCGCTTGTCAAAGACTTTATTATGCTCTTCCGCCGCAGGAAGGAAGCCGTAAATCTGAACTGTGAACAACCGAGCAAACTCTAACAGACACAAAGGTTACAGTCATCGTTTTTGATTGATAAAATAAGCTTTTTAGCTTTGCCAACTACAGTATGACTCTGGCAACTTTCGTAATGTCTTATTTCCAGGAGCACATAGTGGTGTAGTGGTTTGTACTATCATTACACAGCGAGAAGGTTTTCTTTTCTTTTCTTTCTTTTCTTTTTTTTTTTACAAACATGAAAACAAGACACAAACATGACAAGTCCAGGGAAATACAGGACTTATTTCTATACAAGGTAAAAACCAAATGTAGAAGAAGATGGATGACGCTTCCATCATTTCACTTTTCTTTGAATCTGCAAAGTAATATTTTTTGTCAGTGTAAAATATAAAATCAAATATTTTAAATCATGATTTGTTCTGGGAAGGTCAAAATCATGCAGTGCATAGGCATCTTTAAAAAAAAAACCAAAAAAAAAAAACAGGCTGCAGATCTTTTCAACAACTTTGGATTTTCCAACACGTTAAAACTGTCAAGTCCACTTCTGCAACTGTTTGCATGACCAAATAATTATGGTGCAATATAACGAACATCAATAAGTCACGTAAAGTGAACTAGTTTTCCTTCATAACCATTTCTTCATTTCATTGAGAACTTGCATGCTTCACTCTCTGGTTGTATTTTTTTTTTTTCAGCTTTAAAAGAGGAACTGCTTCTCACACTTCTCTTTTCCTGCCTGTAGCAGAATGAATAGTGAATAGCAGTAAATGGGCAGGCTTTCAGGAATACTTCCCTTTGACAGGGAAATGGTCAAGAGACCACCAAATCTAAGATGAGACTTTTATCAAATTGTCTCCGTCCTGACTGATCCGACCCTGCACGGCGTCTTTCACCTGCCCGGGAGCAGACCTGTGGATGCTGTCTGCCTCGGGAGGCCGGCTTCGCGCTGCCCGTTTGTGGTTACGTCATGAGGTTTCACATAGGAAATGATTCTGTCTCCAGCATGCAGGCCCGGTGACCATGGTGAAGTCTGCTTTTGTAAATAGAAAAACACAAACTGAAGGCAAATATCTGTTGCATGACTCCGATTTTTCCTCTCATAAAAAGATGGTGAATCAGATAAAGCAGACAGAATTGAAAATCTGACCTCCTTCATCGAAAAAGGGGCAAATCCTGTGTGATCCAAGTGATTCAAATCTAAACTCAGACTCATGCTGAGGCCCTTTTTCTGAGCTGTTAGCATGTACACACAATCTGTGAAGACACTGTGGTGACTTCTGTTGTATGAATGCTCACGTCAAGGAGGAAGTCTTATCTTTCCCCTGTGAGTTCATAAAATCCCCTCTCAGGAGGGAGAAAAGGAGTCTGGTCAACACAACGTCTTCCTCTCTCTTCCCGTGTTTCGGCTGTCCTCCCCAAGATTCTTGGCAATCTGAGCGTAATAAATACAACATCTGCAGGGTTTTCTAGGAAAAGGGCTGTCGAGCAGTCGGAGGCAGAAAAAAAAGGCGGCTCAGATCTGGTTTGGAGGCGAGCTGAGTTCTGGGCTGATTCCCTCCCCTTTGATTCAAAATAGCAAGTGGCACTGGTATTTAACAGCTAATCATACTTATTGAAGTTCAGCTTTCCATCAGTTGATTTATACGTTCGTTTTGTCAGCTTGAGGATTCAGAATCAGACTCTACAGGTACCCAAAAAAAGATCAATATTTAGTTTTTCCATCAGGTTTTCACATGAAGCCACATTCAGACACATATTGGAGAGAACGTTTTGAGGCCTTTCTGTGTGGAATTTTCAAGTTCTAAAACAAGAATGCTATGTCGTTTTTGACATCTGGTGCTAATTCACAAATATTTCTGAGCAAACATTACGTGTTGATTTTCCTCCCCTTGAAATGGGGGGTTATCCCGACACATTCTGGGTGGAAAACCGGTGAGTCGAGTTCACCAGAAGCCATCATCTGATGACCCAGCATTGCTCTTTACGCAGTTTTTTTAGTAGATGAGTTTGCAGCGGAGTCAGGAAATCAGATGTCGGTTCTCACAGGAGGTGACCGGAGGCCCTTTGGTGATTGTCTTGAAGACATGCCGGGATATACGACCTGATGCTCCACCCTTGTCTTCATAAGTCTGTCGTTACCCTTCAGCTAGCGCCTTATCTCATCACCTTATCTTCAGACTCGGGATCCAGGGAAGATCAGCTGTCGTCTCACAGGCAGGCCTGCTCAGGTTGCAGTTGAAATGGCTTTTACCGGCGGGGTTAGCTAACCGTCTGTCTGCCTGTAACCGTCCCCAACCACGCAGGGAAGTGGTTTATTTGCGTTGTATTTTCGGGCATGATGGTGGACGGGTGTCGTGTTGTGACTGGTGAAAACGCATTTTGAGCATCGAGAGATATCGTCGTAATAAATCCTCATCTTCGTTTGGCATCCCTCAAATTAAAATCCTCCTCCGTCCGTGTCTCAGTGTACAGGAATGAAAGGAATTGCAGCTTGAGGCGAAGCGCTGCTTCGCCATTCCAGCTCTCAGCTCGTGATAAGCCTCACAGCGGCCTGTTAACTGCTGCACAGTTCAGCCTGTGCACGCATGCCAATCAGTTGCTACATCAGAGCTCCAGTTAATAATTTGTACAGTAGGTTACAAAAAAAAAAAAAAAAACACGGGGCAAAACTGCCATGCATGCCAACAGCGGTACTTTTTCCACTTCTCCTTGGTGCGCCGGTCATGTTGAGGGGACTTGACCCTGGTCAGCGCTGCTCGCCCGCTGTTATGGGCTGGGCACCTTGAGAAGTGAGCTCTCCATTGTCAGAGCTCTTTGACCTGCTCTCTCCTTCAGCCTCTCCTATTTCCGCACAAAGACTCTCTAATGCCAGGTAGCTGGAGCTGGCATTCCTGTTGCATTCCAGCATGGGGAAGTTGCTGGGATCAGGATGAAAAATGCCTGAAACAAAGGCCTACTCTCATTCACGGGGTTTAGGGTTCTGTGGGAAAGTCCAGGCCGGACAGAGGTTGGATGGCAGAGGAATGCGACACGGGGCATAGCTCACACAGTCTCTATGACACAGACGCAAAGACACATTGACAAGGTAGAGGTCCTCTTACACGAGGAGTCATGAAAGAGGATGATAACCGCTGCACTGACTCTTTTTTTTATATCATGGTTTCTCACTGAGGTTTGATTGAACCTGAAGATGGCAAGCTTGGTCCTAACCTGACGATCACCTCCTCACCTATTCAGTGATGTTGGCTTTCATTCGGTAGCAGTAAAGATACAATCAAAAGCGGTTGAAGAGTACCTCCCAAGCTTTACAGGCTTTAGGCTCTTAGACTGTTGTCAAGGTTGAGGTGTGAATTCCTGGATCTCAGCAAGTGTAAAAAAAAAAAAAAAACACCTTCCATCAGCCTTCCTTTTGGCATTCACACTCGTGTGTCTTAATATTAACTAAAACAGATGACTTTCACAACAGTACTATGTATCAGTCCAAATGTAACATTTTCATCATCTGAGAACTAAATTTTGATTATAGTGTCTACACAGAGGTGGAAACAGCGGCACAAATTCCCCATTAACAACGCCTTCGAAGATCCACACACACAGAGGTTCGGACATATAGCACATCTTGTTCTCACCCTTTGCTGTGTTTATAATACTTATTGAACTTGTATTGTTTCGTTACTTTGTCTTGTCTGGTCTGACCTGATTGTGTCCAGTCTGGCCTTCTGCTGTTGTGTCTTGTTTGTTTTCATCTTGTCTTGTTAAGACTGATGTAGCCTTGTCTGGTTTTGTTTGGTCTGATGCTGTCCGATCTCATTTGTGCTGGTCGTGTTTGGCCTGATCTGGCTTGGTGATGTTTTTGTCTGTTCTTTTCTTGGTGGATGTTTGGTCTTGTCTTGTCTTGTTTTGTTGGGTTGGGTCTAGTTTTGTCTGATCTGGTTTGGTCTTGTCTTGTTTGACAGTGTCTGGTCCAGTATGGTCTGGTCTTGTTTTGCTCGAATGTTGTTTGATCTGGTCTTGTTGGGCCTTGTCTGATGGTCTTGTCCTGTTTGATGTGATCTCGTCTTGAAATCTTTTTTTTTTCTTTAAGATCATTTTTTCAATTATCTGACGTCAGCAACAGAAACAGTGTTTCCATTGAGGGATTACAAGAAAATATCCAACTGGGTTATGTGAGAACTGCTGGGCTGAGGAGGGTTAAATGCATAAAATCATAAACTTGACCAGGAATGATCACGAGAGACAATATATGAGGGAAAACTCGGTAAAGCCTTGTGTTCATGAGCTCAGCTATAAAACTTTAATGACCCTGCATAATGTTGAAAAGTGAGTGGAGGAGGCTCAAGAGGGAATTTTAAATAATGGCCTGCATTTCTTTTGACATTTTGTAATTTAAAGAGATTTGTACAAAGACTGACTTTTGGGGGGCAATCATTAAATCTGCCTCTCTGCAGCATGAGCAAAGTCAACCTTCTGGCTTCTGTGAAAAATCACTGATTAACGCGTAATGTCTTGTTTGTTCAATTCACATTCTGACCTACACGTGTAAACCTCCGTTGTCTGTTATGCTATGTGCAGGAATTTTTCTTGGCAGTCGCTTCTTGGAACCTCCCCTGATTCCCAGCCCAGAAATAGTCCCATACGTAACTGAGCGTAAAGCGAAGAGTTTTTTTTTTCTTTTTTCTTTTTTTTTAATATAAACACTGCCGTTTTTGTTCAGGTGGAACAGAGAAGATTGTTTCCTCGGCAGCTTTATGAGTCATTGTTAAATGTTAAATGCTTTTTTTTAATGTTCCCTAAAAAAGAGTGCATTATTGTAAAAGAAAAAGGAAGAAAAACCTGATTTTGCGTCTGAATGTAATAGGTTTTTCATGCCTCCTGCTACTTGCAGCTCTAACTTTCATAAGCATGAAGTCTGCTCCTATTCCTCCACATGCTGAGGTTAAGTGTCTGACCTGGCTTCACCCCTTCACTCCCTCCCTGAGCCGTTTCTCAGCCGCACCTTGTGAAGATTTAGAGAGGAATTTACTGTCGAAGCTTTTTCACTCTCCCACAACAGATACCAACGCATTTCTCGACTTCAGCTCCGAGGAAAAAGGCAGCTGGGCGAAATGTCATTTGTAGTTCGAAATGACGGCTGAGGCCTTCTGACGCCGCGGCCCTTCGTGTTTAAGCAGGATTCAGGGGGCATTTTTTTCACCATCGCTGGAGGCTTGGCTCAAAGGCTGATAATAGTTTCTAACACTAGTCCAGATTGAAATATTTGATGCATTGCAAAGATATCTGTGAGCAGAATATTTACGATGCCCGGAGGAAGGCACGTAATGACTGTAGAGACCCGACCCGTTAAACTTTTTAGTTTTACGATCAAACACCTGCAAATTAAAAGGAATCCAAGAATTCAGAACTCTGCTGTTGCTTTGTTTTTGTTTTTTTCCTATTTGTTTGTTTTTCGCCCAAACGTCACCAGTTTCTGTCCCGGACAGGTCATCAATGCAGTGAAAATGTTGTAAAGTTGCATGAGATCGAGGTGGAGTAACTTCTGTTTAGCATGTCTGCAGTCTTATTTACAGAAAGTATCTGGATCAGGGCGTTTACAGTTTCGTTTATTTCATAAAAATGGAAAAAAAAAAAGTTCCGTCAGAAAACCTTTTGTTCTGGACAGGTGGCAGTGTGGTAGGGTTGTGGTTAGGATGCTTATCTAACAGGGAGAACATTTCTTTTGGATTCTGTGGGTCTGCATTTACATTTTGCATTTACAGTTCGTCTGACAGTTTGTCTCATTTTATGATCCTGTTCTCCACTGGTTCAGGATAAATGCTACCGTTAAAATCCATATCCTTCACCTCAGTAGCTTCATCTTTTAAAGACACTCAATTCTGCTTCCACGCACACACATGAAGTCAAAGTGATCTCGACTGAGATGTACTTGTACGTCAACATTTTGTTTTTATGGCTTCATGCTTTCGGGTGCACCAAAACAAAAACAGAACAAATGTTTTCGCTCTGCTTTGTCCTTAATACAATAGACTCTACAAATCATATTGAGTGTTGTTTCCATGGTCAGTCAGCACATGTAAACAAATATGTTAACTTTACATTCATTTGTTTTCATCTCAATGTCTTTATTGCCTGGCAGAGGCTCTCTACCCACTGGAAATGGGCCAGCGACTCACTTTTGGGTCACGAGCCACCAGTTGAGATACATTATATTATCGGGCACTCAGTGAAATACAGGGAATGTTAAATCCTGAGGGGTGTTTAAGCATTTTTTGAGAATCTTCCACTAAATTAAAACATTTGCATGGCATTTATACACACAAAATTCCCTGAAAAGTTTAAAAGTGATTAGAAAGAACAACTCCTTCACACTTTTACTCAGTTTTAGCTTGAAAATGCAGCCGATTTATCAGTGGATGTTTACGAAGGATCATCAACCTCTATCGAGTCCTCCTACAGTGACATATTGTGCAAGAAAGAGCAAATACGGTCACTTCCATTAAATGCTGACCTGCAGTTAATTAAAATGCTTATTTGTAGCTGTTAGCCTCTGATGGGAAAATTAGCTCAGCAAGGACACATCCTTAACAAAAATCCAAAACATTTTACTAAATAGGCATTGTTCATGACACCCTAATGAAGCAAAACCACGCTGCCAAACCGGATCTGAGTGACTGTTACCATGAAAACGTGTGATGTTACTGAATAATCCAGCACATCCCACATTTCACACTCCACTAGCATCTTGTTTCACCTGTAAACAAAGCACAAACAAATGCAGGTTGACAGTTGGTGATAGATTTTTTTTGTTTCCC
Organism: Salarias fasciatus; assembly: GCF_902148845.1. Taxonomy (NCBI): domain Eukaryota; kingdom Metazoa; phylum Chordata; class Actinopteri; order Blenniiformes; family Blenniidae; genus Salarias; species Salarias fasciatus. The sequence continues at coordinate 6,745,585 of NC_043761.1, read as the reverse complement.
TCCCAAAGTTTTGTTTGACTTGATTTTCTTTTATTTTTTTTCACACGGAGATTAAATCACCAGAAACAATAGAAGCCGGCGTTTGTTTCGACTGAGCGGCTGCCGTCAGGCTGCTATCGGCTCGGCCCGGGCGCTCCGGGCCCGGACTCTATATGCAGCGTGCGGTTTTGGGGCGTTGGAGATGGAGCATGCGGGGAAATGAGAAGAGATCTGTTTCAGCCCACAGGCCCCCTTCATACTCTCTGATGTGGGTTCAAGACTTCCTTGGAAATGCACGGCCTTCTGGGAGAGCACTTAAGTAGTCTCCAGAGTTTTTGAAACATGTGCTCGGAGCATGGATGGGCCTGATTTTTGAGCTCGTCTGAGTTTTTCCTGCCACTTTCAGTTTTAAACCCTGCTTCACTTTAACAAATAAAGATGCAAAAGCTTAGAGCCAGATCTGTAAAGCGCCCGGAAGCCTTGCTGAGCCGTGGCTTGTGTCAAATCAAGAGATATGCCCAGGTGAAAAGGTTCGTTTTGAGTGTTTGCAGCAGCTTTGCGAGGAATGAGGGAGTGTCGCTGGAAACGAAAGGACACGCGGTATCACACAGGTGATTTTTCTTCGGGGTGGGGTCCGCTGTAAAAAAAAAAAAAAAAAAAAAGTTCAACCTCTGAAATGTCACTTCCTCTTCATGTCTGTGAAAATGCGTTCCCTCTGTTTTCTCATGCTCTCTTATCAGTCTTACTCAAACAAGGTGCTGGCTGGTGAAACAAACGGTGAACTATTATCTCCGCCATCTGCAGCCTGTGATGCATAGGGGCCGCGCTAATGGACGGCAAGAGAGTTTAGATGGAGGCAAAATGTTAATGTTCATGGATATTCAATAACAGTTTCTCTCTCTCTCTCTCTCTCTCTCTCTCTATCTCTCTCTGTCTTTTAATGCTTTTCTGCTTTTTTGCTAAGTGAATAAGGCTGCAGAGAGGCCCGGCCCCTCTCATCTGCAGCCTGTTATGGCGGAGCGGGGGATGACTTCATGTTGGTCTCGGCGCGGTGGCTGGTAATTGGCCCGCTCTCCTCCTCCAGGCACGGGCCAAACAGAACACACAAGTGGAGCCAGGCAATGCGAGTCAGATGCACGGGGTTTTTCCAGAGTATCGCTGGTGGGGCCTCAGTGCAGACGCAGAGCCAAGAGGCCTCCGAAAAGGGGTTGTGCTGATCCAACTGTAAATGTCAGAAATGAATGAAGGGCCTCAGCTCAAAATGAAATCTGATATAACGCGCCGCGGGCCAGCCCGTTTGATCTGCAGCACAATCCGGCGCTAGACTCGTCTGGGGAACTATTCTTCCAGATATGACATTGCAAAAGCATTTTTTTTTTCACCTGGTGGAAGCTGTGCAAGCTCTCGGCCCACACGTTGTTCCATTACAGCCAGGCCGACTCGCCGAGCGGCGACACCTCGGACCTGCAGAGCAGCGACTGTTTGTAATGTCAGAAACTCCTCCGTTACCAGGAAAATTCACATGCGGCGCAATGCTGGATGATGTAAACGTCCGCAAGGCATTACTCTGAAGATTCCCAGCACATGTGAATAATGGCCAGAGGATGGATGAAACATCTGGAGGAAAGATTAAACCCCTGCGCAGGTTCAGATGTGCGTCCTGGAGATGAAAATAATGTGCAAAAACAAATAATCCCATAAGTTTTGAAGCATGTATTTGATGTGGCAACATGAGTGAAGTATAACCGGTTGCACCAGGAGACCCGCGCCCGGCGTTGGGCAGAGCCCGTTGGGTTTTATCTGCGGCGGAGGCGGCGGTCATGCCACCATGTTCCCTGCTATGCGGTGGTTGAAGAGGAGGCAGAGGTGTGTAGATCTCATGATTACACAGGCAGAGGATTACATAAACCTCGCTGTTATCTTCTGGGAGAACAGTTGTGAGAACATGTTTGGCGTCTTTAAGCCTGTGTGGGAAAACATGCGTTCCCGCCGCGTCAGAGGAGGGTGCAGTGCTCGGCGTGTCGGCGCGTGCCCGCCCGCCCGCCCGCCCGCTGCCCATTGTTTCCCCACGTCGGTGACGGAGAAAACGGGTGTCGGTTGCGAGGGGGAAGGTCACGCCGCCGCTCGGAGGCGGTGAGAATCTCGGAGTTCCTGTCGAGGGCCCGAGATGCAACTCAGCGTCTGTGGGCAAGAAACGACTGACTGAGCAGAAAAGCCGTCAGAGGAGGGATGAGTCTGTGAATGTTTTCCCCTCAGAGGAGAGGACTCCGCGTGGGCGGCGCTGCCGTGATGAGAGAAAAGTTTGGTGCAGGCGTAATGGGGTCACGTGCGTTACAAGGCACAGAGCGGTTGTGCATGTGACAGAAGCTGCTCTTATTTTCTCTTTGGCTGTGCGGTGGTGCAGTGGTTCGCAGTCTCACCTCACAGCCAGACGACCGCTTGTCTGAGTCTGGAAACCTGATTTACTGCAGATAAGGTTTAGATAAGATAGGCTATATGTATCCCTCAATCAGGAAATGCCATTGTTGCAACAGTGAAAGATAACAGACAACAATAGATATAAGGTCAAAAAATTATTAAGAGCAGTAACACAGAGTAAGAACAGGATAAAGTTATACAAGAAAATGGTCAAGATGTGCAGTTTTACAATATATGTGCATTGAATTATGTGCATTATTGTTTGAAGGGTTATGGTGTATTTGCTGCCATGAAAAAAAATGTGAGTAGTGAAGCATCTTCACTAGAGCCAAACAGGCAGAAGCTGCTTTTGTTTTTAGCTTTTCTTGCATGAAATATTTTGAACAAACTACCAGAAAACCCACATTCTGAGATAAAACGAGGCCGCAGACCTTTTCGTTTGCAGCTGGCATTCAGTAAAGACTGTAACACACCTTATGTTTAACTCTCGCGCTTTCATCTTTCTTTTTTTGCTTTGATGTTTTCCATTTTATTCCATTTATGCGTTTGTCGCTGTACAAAGCTTTTCTATTTGTCTGCTGAAACAGATTGAGGAGGCAGGTTCGGTGTGATCCTCATAAAAGTTTGCGCCATGACATTAGCTCATCCATAAAAACATTTATGACTGTATTTTTTTCACCACCTGCTGTTGGAAAAACACTCGCTCTAGTTTTAGTCTGGGATTCCTGTTTTCCAAAATATGCTTGACATACCACTGCTGACCTGTGGGGGCAGTGTTGAGCAGATTAATACCACTTATAACCTGTGGGGGCAGAAAAAGCTCAATCATATGATATTGGACGACTTACATGCCAAAGAGGACAAGGGAGAAAAAAAGATAATTGTGGTCCAGCAGCTGCTGTTTCAGAGCCTTTTCTGTTCTTCATCACGGCAACAGTTTCTCTGCTTCTCTGAACTCTTTCCATTCTCTGTTTTCTGGTTTTTACTTTAACTTCTGCTGTGGATATTTTTCAGTTTGGAGACATTTTTCTTGTCCCGTCAGTGAAATCCAGTAGTAATGGAGGTTGTTCTGTGATACTGTAGCAGCTTTCTGCTGTCGTACAGTGACATCCAGTGGCCACAGATGGTATGAATGGCATATTTTGCCTTTTAAGTTGCTTCTTATTTTAAGCTGTATGATCTGCCAAACAACTGAAAAACATTTTGATGCAGAGGATACAGTCATTGTTTAGTAATTCCCTGTATCCTGATCAGTCTTGAGCTGAGATAAATAGAGAATTGTTAAATGGTAATGTACTTGGGACTGAAATGGAGCAGAGGAATAAACCGTTTTGACTGAGCAGAAAATATACTAGAACAACATTTTTCATGATGAAGGGTTATCTCCTGGACACACATTTTTTTACACTTATTGTTGCTGCGCTTGTATTATTGCTTTGGCTCCTTTTACTAAGATAATAATGACTTCGCTTTCTCACTTCCTATCATTAGCCCTGTGAGGACAGATAGCTTGTTTTTTTGATGAGACGCTGAAGCTCAATCTCCCAAACAAAGCTGTTCAAAGCTGGATAAAAACCCCCACGTAGGCTGCTGATGCACATTTCCCTGACATCCTCTCAGCTGCTGAGGCAGAGGCTCTGCCTGAGGGAGGAAATGATTCCAGCATAAGGGAATGTGTTATCATTTTCTCCTTCTCGTGCTCCGTCAACCAGCTGAATGTCATATATTTGGGTTACTTATCTGAGAGAGGAGAGCGAGTCGCATTTCACAAGTTGGACAGCTTCTATCTTCAGCCTCTTTTTTTCTGGTTTTTTTTTCTTTTTTTTTTTAATATTTGGACACTTCCGCATGTCATGTCAAGACGATGAGCCCAGACCAGACCTGTTGTGCACAGAACTATCAGATGTCATGTCGGGCTGTTGTGCGGCTGCAGTGGAGAAGTCTATATCGTGTTCCCCATCCATCAAACGCCGCTCTCTGGAGGAAGCAGACCCAGCTGTTGTTGGCCATTGATACCTTTGTTGTTCCTCACTGTTGAACCGCAGCAGTCAGCCTGCAGTCTCGGGCCTCAGCTGCTGCCTCCTCACGAGCCTGTCAGCTCACTTTCATGTGTCTTACATGCCTGTTTTGCCTCGAAAATGCATGCCTCATGCGTTCTTTCTCAGCAGCGTCACACCTAAACCGAAGTAGCAGTCTTTCAGTCGTTAAGAGGGAATGTCTGCTAACTAGTAAAGAAACAGGTGGCAGGCAGGTTACATGCACCTTTAGTGCAGGTATGTTATACATACAACCTGCTGTGATGCATTTTAACCAGTTCTGCAACAATATTTTGCTCTTTTTTTAATGCAACTTTCATGAGTGAACCTTTTAACTTCCACAGATATAATGAACATAGTTGGTATCATGAAAGTAGCTGATTCACAAAGGACTTTAACTTGCTAACATGGTATTTAGCAGTTTTGTAAAATGACAAGCAATTTCACAAATAGCATGAAAATAATTGATATTATCATGGAAGGATTACTACAATTCTATCACTTTGTTTTCTCTGCACAGTTCACACTGTGATTTTAGTAATTATGTATAAGAACACAGGTATCAGCAGATTAAATGATGTGTGAACTGCAATTAGACGTTTTTTTTATTTTCTGTAATTTTCCAGCCAAAACCTGACATAATTCAGTTCTACTCATTTTTCATGGCTAATTAAGTTTGAGCAGGGAAACAGGATATATCTCCCCTTTACCCTCCTGATTCGTTTTAAACTTGACTGTTCAAGTTTGTTGTTGTAAAAATGAAAACCAAGTATAGATTTTCAAATTAAAGAAAATAATAGGGCACATTAAGATGTACCTACGAGTTTGTAAAAAAAGGGGACTTAGATATAATTAGAAAAAAGACAGCTCTCATATAGGTGCTTTATGGAAGCTCGTGAGGTGCATTATTGTCACAATTAATTAGGACTTTTCACCCAAAAATGATTTTATGCTCTATTTGGGTTACCAAACAGGAAAACGCTTATCTTGTCCTCATGATGCTTGAATTGATCCTCAGTTCATGCAACAAAGTACCGTAGCATTCTATACAAAATGTTAGGCAATGAAATTTGATTCTTATCAAATTGAAAAACAATGAAAACTGGACATTGTTCTGATTTTTTTTTTTAAATATTTATTTGTAATTATTTATATTTAATAACTCTAGTGCTTAAATCAGCCTGATTCAGTGTTTCCGATCTGGACGTTCCTCCTCATTTGTGGACTTTCAACAATTAACTGTCTCTTTGGGTTGAGTTTCAGGTCAATGTTTGCGGTATACTTGCAGAAAATACAAAAACAGGCTGGTTTTGAAAAGCTCCCCCTTGAGAGCCGTTTTCAAAAAGTTGCATTTTCAGCGGCTCTGACCACCGTTGTCATGTAAACAGACACCCAATACAGAACGAGAGCTTTGTGTTCTCACTTGAAAATACAGAAATCAAACTTCAGTCCATCATTTAATGATTGGATTTCACTTGATGCTTAACAACTAAAACATGTCCAATAACAGACACGACTGTCTTTAAGACATCATTGTCACTACTAAATCAGGTGTCGATGCAGCTTTACGTAAATAAATGAACTGTTCTCTCTACCTTTAAATAATATCCAAGCCAATAATCTTGCTTTAAATGTGAGACGTCCTGACTTTGTAGGATGGAGGAGGTGATTATAAATAAAGCTAAGTGGGGATGTGGGCATGATTTCCACTGTCACTGTATTTGCGTTAGCAACGGACTGATCTCAGGAAGCGCAGTGTATAAAGTCCGCTTCACGTCTGAGAACACACATCAATCCGACAGGCGCGACTGCGGAGGGCGGCGGGGCAGAGCCGCACCTTGAAAGCCCTGGCAGCACTTCAGGTCTCGCAAACAGCCACATGTGTCAAACCTCTCCTCCTCCCACGCTGCACATTTCACACATTCCTCGATAATGTTTGCCCTTTTTTTTTTTTCCCCCTTTCTTTTTTTCTAGGTCAAGGGAATAAATCCAGAGCCGCGTCGTCCTGCATCGCGTTGTGTTTTTTCGAGACCACTGTATGTTTAATCTTGTGCAATTCAGACTTTGTCCAGTCATCAGTTTTTCTGCTGTCCGATTGAAAGTTTTGCCTCTGCCTGCGAGTATTTATGTCTTCATGGGCTAACCATAAAGATAGCCTCCCTGTGCTTTCATTTCCTCAGTGACAGTGGGAACCCTGACCGAGGGCCTGAGCTCTGGTCGCGTCTCCAACCATAACATATGCCTCGCTACTTCCTGTTATCAGTCATTACATAAGGGGCCGGAAGCAAAGACATCCGAAGTTGTCAGGGGAACATCCGGGTTTCCATTGATTTCCATGTGAATGGAATAACTGCAAAGTTTTATTGTGACACTCAGTGACCCCGGTGTTGTCGTCCTGAAAGTGTCTCACTGACCGCCGGTGGGTGGCCGTGACTCAGTCGCACGCTGGGGCCGTCTTCCAGTTTCACAGCCGGTTGTTCAATCCCCATGCAAGACACTTTGGCACAGGTGGGGATGGGGGATCGAACCAGCAACCTTCTAGTTCAGAGACGACTCACTCTGCTTCAGTTGATTCAGTAAAAGTCTCTAGAAAAAACAATTCAGATACAGATAGAAAGAGCTCGGATGTTTACATTAAAAGAAAAAAAAACAGCACCAACTAGTGGCCTGGTGTGCAAACTACAGCTCTTTCCTTGTTCCTGTGTGTACAGTGATCCTTATCAAAGCACTGGCTTCTGAACGTGAAACTTTTCCTCAAACAAAAACAAACAAGAAAAAAACGATTTCCAGTCGATTGTTCTTGTGTAAACTAGGCCTCAGCCTGCAACGGCAGGTTGGGAATCTCCCTAACGAGCCCCCCTACGAGCAGCCCTCTGAGGGTGCCGTGAGACACAAAGAGGAGCGGAGCGCTCCGATCCATCAGCGCACGCTCAAAGAAAATAAACAAGAGAAAGGAAAGAAAGGAAGAAAACAATGAGGCAAGGCTCTGCTTTTCACGGCTGCCTCCACCTGCCCAAATAACAAGCTAAATGATACATGCAGATAAAAGGTTGCGGATTTATTCAGTAATCTAAGCATTCCTCTTCACTCTTCCTGTGTCTGTTTCCTCTGCTGAGACGAGCTTTTCAGCTATAAAGCTGATAAAAACCTATTTGAGCTCCGCCGTGTGCCAGCAGAGGCTCACAGGACCGGCACTGACTTCACCTCTGGGTGTTTTGAAGGTCTTTACACGTGGAAAACACAGTGGAGGCATGTGCACAAGCCACGGCCTGCAAACTCAGGTTAAGAAAAAAGAAAAAAACAAGCAAAGAAACATGACTGAAAGAAAAAAGTTGAGCATTATGGGGCCCCCATGGTGCCTGTTGCCAGTGGCCCCCACACTGTGAAGAAATGCCCCTGGTGTGTGTGAATGTGTGCCAGAATGGGTCAATGTGACAGATTGTAGAGAGCGCATTGAAGTACAAAGCGATGTATAAAAACAGTGGTTAGCTCAGCCATTTCTTTATTTTCTCGTGGTCTTTCAGCAAATCATCTTAATCTGCAGCTTCCTGATTTTTTCAAGTTCTCCATACAAACTCCCATGTGTGGTCACTGGGCCTTCTGGGAGTGTTGTCGACGTTCTGATGCTATAAGTGATCTGTTATTTATAATATCTATTGTGAATAAGACATAGATTTTTTTTTTTTTTTTACTTCCGTCTTTTTATTTAGCTCACTTCCAATTACAAAAATAAGGAAAAAGATTAAGTTAAATTTGATCTCTGCAATATCAGGAACTAGATCTCTAACTGCAGTTGCATGACTTCAACATCCGCACAGCTGAACTTCCTCTTTATCCCTCTAAGTATTTGTACCTTCTTGATAAAATATTACAGAGTAAAACATCTTTATTGCCTTTAAGTATTCTGCAGTAAAAAAAAAAAAAAACTACACAAAAGAAGGATTTATCCCTTCCTACTAAATGAAATTTAGGTAAAAATGCAAATGTTTAATTTTTCAAGTAAAGATGAATGGTTCATCAAAAACTCTGACTTTAATTATTAGCAATGAAGTATGTCAAATACAGTATGTCAGTTTTGACCAGAATTTCACTGTATTAACGTCAATAAATTGATTTCTGAAATAATAATACATTCTCCATAAATTAACATATTGAATCCAGTATTCAGCTCTTGACATACTGATCATGCAGATCAAAGATTGTGAAACTATTAAACATTTTAAAACTATCACGCGGCAGACCCCTGGGACAACAAAGACTTGTATGAATAGACCGCTCATTGTAAACGAGAGTTTTAATTCCGCTTTAATTCAGAATAAGAATTAAATCCTTAAATGACCATTAAAATGACCTTGTAAACACCTAATTCCTAATGAAAGCGGCCACTCCTAAAGAAACTTGAATATGAATAAGTGGCTGGTTTATTCTGATTTTAAAGCTGGATTGAATAATGCGTCCATCATGTTTATCTTCATTCTGCTTTAAATTAGTTACCGTGATTGTACGCATGCTCGTTCGTTCTTTGAACAAGTTTAGAGAATCAAAACGCAGTTTTGTTTGTGACAGAAAATCCTTCCCTGAATCCACGATCAGTGAAATCCTCGCACACGAGTGTGAAGGAGCTGTTAATGCAATGCAAACAGCCACACGTGGCTTCCTTACAACAGTGCACGTGGATCTTACTTGCGCTTGTGGATTTTGGTGAGGATACTCCACAGTGACGACTGATATTATACAAGCTCCATACTGAGATAAACTGTGGTTCAAGCTTTATGTCAGTCGTTTGTTGGATGCATGTTTCTATTTGAACATGCGTGCGCCTCCAGCCCAGGAAGTGAAATCCATCAAAGCTCGGATGGTTTGTTGAGTTCACTGTGAAGTCCTGACATCCGCCCTATCCAGAACCTTTGGGACGAACTCCAATGGAGATTACGAGCCGGGTCTTCTCCCGACCTCATGAAACCTTTACCAAATAAACAAGCACAGATTCCAACAGAAGCACTCAAAAATCTTTTGGAAACCTTCCATGTAGAGTGGAAGCAGCCAACCCCATATCAACAATTTATGGAACACTTATTGAAATAAAACTTTTATGGAATAATAATAATAAGAGTAATGCTTTACTGACTTTTAAAGTTAGTAAAACTTGCAATTTTGTGACATTAATATCACATAAAATCACTTTCACAGTATGAGACTCACCAAAACAACTCTAATCTGTCGATATTTCTATTGATAGCTTAAAAACTGTCATGCAATGTTTTTTTGTGCAGGGTTATTGAAGACTAAAATAAAACAATTCATTATGCTTTTTGCAAGGAACCCCACAAACTAATAACTACATGTGATAACTGTTATTGTATCACAGTGCACAATATCAACTATTGTATAAAAGACGACTTTTTAACTTTTTTTAAAAACATTTTTTTCAAGTCTGTCAAAGCAAAGGATCAAAATAATCCAGTATTTACATGATAAAGACAACTTTAAGCAAGAGTTTTTCTTTCTTCTTACAAAACCCAACCGATGCTGCACACAACTGCTTAATCTTGTAGTGAGTAACTCTGACTAACTTATTGTGGTTAGGTTTGGACATAAGTCGAAGGACTGAGGAAATCACCAAATATAGTCACTTGAGCGGTAAAGAATGGTTTAATGCTTCAGTCTGTATACTGTTTGTTGTCTATAAGTGGAAGGAACGGTGCAAACAAAGGTGCCAGCCCGTAACGTGATGTGACTGCAGCATGTAGGTCAGCGCCGCGGGCCGGCGGATCGTGCTGAGGCTGCAGAGCGATGCAGCCGGATCCTCGGCGGCGCTCCCCGGGGATCAGGCCTCGGTCCTGGGAAGCTGCGGCCCAGGATCACGCAGACCGTCGCAGCAGTGCCGGACTGGGAACCTCCTCCTTTCCCAGCGTGGGCTGACATATGGACAACTTCTAGGATTAGCTCGGTTCCTCCCAGACTTTCGGTGGGAAGAACCAGTGAGTTTCTCTCCGTTGACCGTAGGCAAAAAAGGTTTCCTCCTGGGCGGTGACTATTATTAACAAGCCTGATAGACTGCCGAGCAAGACGGCCCCTTGTGGGAATGTTCAGCTGGATCAAATGTCCCGTTTCCAGGAGTATGAAATGATTTTGTGTGTGTAGCATGTTGTGTCATGATCAGTCTGATCCACCTCTCGTAGCTTTGGGGCACGTAGCAGCACAACAAAGAGCTGGTATCTGGTTCTGTGAGGCTGCTATTTGATTAGGACTAATCGCAGGGTATTGCTTTCAACTGGTTTTGTCTCGGGTGGAAGTACGTTTTGCTCTCTTTCCATGTCTAAATTAAAGCTCAGCCTGTTCAACTGGATTTGAGCTCTGTGACCTAAAATGGGCTGCACCCAAAGTTTAATGTGCATGGGGGGGGGGAAGGCATGAGAAAATGCTGAGCAAGCCGCTCAATGATGACAAATTAAGGGGGAAATGTTTCATGAAGGACGTTTTTAGAAAAGCGGTCCTTCAGTTTCTTCACGAGGGTTTGAGAAGATTGATATCATTCAAGCGTGTGAATGATGACTGGAGTGGGCTGTTCAAACTGTTCATATTACAGGTACATCTCATGAAATTAGACAGAAATGAACATGGATTAATTAATTTGATTAAAACCCATATGTCATTTTCTAGTGTTTTGCATTCTCTTGTTGCAGGAATAAAGAAACACTCCCTTTTTCTGGCATGTTGCTGATATCAATTTCAAAACCAGATCAATTAGTTTGAATGAAATGCTGAGACGAGTGCGCCATCAGTGTCTCCGTATTGAAGCGTCATGGAGGTTGTTTGGTTGGTAAACAGCTGAAGCTGGTCATTTAATGCTGTTTTCCACTGTTGCACTGATCACTTCTCTTTAACCCAATCTGCAAATACCGCTGCTGTATTCTGCAGGTTTGAGCACAGTCTGTGTCTTTTTAATTGTGTAATTTGAAGGAGGATGTTCAGAGTGAGTGCACAGTCGCTCTTGGTATCTGGAGGTTGGGTAATTGCCGCGCCGTGTCTCGCATTCTTACACTTGGGTTGGAGATGGGATGATTTCAGCAGCGGTGCGCAGTATGTGAAATCACTCGGCGTGATCAGAGACAGGAACGCCCTGGTGGACGCAGACCCGGCCATAATGATGTGGGTGCTACCGGGCAGGTCGGCTCCACTGCTCCGCCGGACCTCCACTGGGTACCCCCACCCACCGTATCATCAAAGTCCTGCTGGACATCTGGGGACCGGAGGAGAGGCCGATGTTGTCAACCGGCCCTGACCGCACCATCGCTGCGTTAACTCATATTGTGGCATTTCCTGCAGATAGGGCCGGTATGCCCCTGTTTGTCTCATTTCTTTTATTCCCGGGCTCTCTGGAATGCCAAATTACACAATGTCCACGATGCGGGATTTCGCCATCACCCCAACTGTTTATTTGTTGCGTTTGCATTGCAAACTGTGGTGGTAACCCCAATGTCGGCCCACGGCGGACCAAACAATCGCCCTGCGGTCGAAGTGAAGTGGCCATTTGGAAACCAAACCATGCTATATGGGCTCCACTTCCTGCGTTTCACACACTCGTCCTTTTGTCCGCCTTGCATAGCGGGATAAATGCACTCTTTGAGCCTGCCAAGGCGACCATCGTGGTGTCAGTTTGGGACAAAGTCATGACAAGAAGCGTTTTCTCACAGAAGTCCATCGATGGCAGTGACTGCACTCATCTGTTTGGCCTGGCCTGAGTTCAGGAACATTGTTGTATCATATCACTGACAGGTTGACTTCCTTTCTTCTGCTTGAAAGACATTCAGACCTTCTCTGTCTCGCCCGCTGAATCTAATCAAGCAATGAGAGCAATGAGGTGAATTAGGGCTGGAGCTGAGTCAGCCTCACAGAGGCTTCTTTATGCCGTGGCTCAAGTCGAGGGGGCCCAGGGTTAGCATGCATCACACACAGGAAAGCACCAGGCAGCTCCCAGACAGGCCGGGCCACAGCAGTCCGCCCCTCCATCCCTCCCCGCACACCGTTTATAAGGAGCATATCGCCTGGCGAGAGCCGCTTTCAAAGAGCTTTCCTTCACATGGCGAGGCCCCCCCATTTCCTCCCGGCTCTCTGGAGGGAAATGTAAGTGTGCAGGAGTGGAAATGTTGCAGAGTCGGAGGGAAGTGAGCCGACGAAGAAAGCGATGTTATTTGTGGAACTGTGAGGCCCATAGGCTTAAAATAAACTTACACAAAATGACTTACTGGAAACTGCTCTGTCTTCTGCTACTGATTAATGTCTCATTTCTTTCGTGCGGGTACAGAGAGTGTTTGAGAGCATTGCAGAGAAGAGAAATCCTAACTTTTGTTTGATCCAAGGTCATGGAGTGGCCAGCTGCAGGGCTCTCTATCTACCCCTGGGATCTGCCTTCCTATTGGACATCCTGTCTCTGATGGATAGTCGCTCTTCTCATTTAAAGATCTCTTGGAGGAAGCCGGCCGCTGCCAGCACACGCCCACATCGCCCTCGCCGGCCAATCGCGCCGGCCCAGTTGTCCAGCATCCTTCACGCTCGGAACGCCGCAGCTGCCGCAGGAGCTCCTCCAGTGGAAGTTTCTGTTTGTGTCCTTTTCCTCCCTTAATCTCTGACCACACACACTTGTTCGCTTGTGACAGGCAGTCGCTGCCTCTTGGCCCCGGCCCAGTCCTCGCTCCCCCCCCCCTCCACCACCACCCCCCCTTCACCCCGAGTCTTCTGCACCGCCCTGAGACATCTGTGCGATGGGGGGCGAGCATGCAAAGGAAAGCTGGGGGAACTTCAGAGTGACGGCTGGAACAGAACAAGGGGGCCCCCACAGCCGAGTTACATAACAGAAATCTAGCTGTTTGCTCACATGAAGAACGTCACTCTCCCTTTCTCTCACTCCGTGAACATGGGCGACATTTTACTCACACACGCTGCTTTTTTTTTTTTTTTTTTTTCTTACAGTCTGGCATGCAGGAAGACACAGGGCAGATGCAAATATCGCCTTAACCAGATAGAGTGAGTCCTTCTAGGCATGAGGTTTGTCCGCTGCAGAGGATGTGATCTCACTCATTTACAATCCAGCCCGTGTCGCTCGCCGCTCGCTACTTAATCCAGGCTTCCAGGCTTTGTGCTGAGAGACCCTCTCCACCCCATGTGCTGAAATGTGTCATTGAAGATTTCTCTTAGATGATTTACCATAAAGAAGGTCTAATATTGCAAAATTTAGCACATGATCCACATTCTTTAAGTGAAAAGTGCTGATATTTTGAATATGTGCTATTCACATTCGTTTGCTGATTTAGTTGTTAATTCAGTTTAAAAAAAAAAAAACTCAATGCACGTCAATACTGGGCATCAAACAACTGATGAACTATCTCATAAATGACAGCTTCTTTTAGTAGTTCAGTGGTTATGAGGGGGGAAAAAATCATGTCTTTATAACCACCTTCAACATATCTGAACCTAAAATCAAATTTCTTCCAGCATTTTTTTTTTTTTTTTTCTCAGTTAGCTCATGAGAGAAATGTGTTCCTTCAGTTCTCTGAATGCGTGACTCCATTCACAGCTAACTTGTTTCTAACTGCCGTTTAACGCTGCGGAGGTAGTGTACACAAAGCTTTTACTGCCCCTGCGCCTCAAACAGCCGCCTGCGGAGCAGAGGAGGCAAACTGAAACAACAAAGGTGAGGCTCTGACTGTTGAACAATTAACCGAGCAGAACGAGGATTAGAATACAATAGGAAAGATTAGACTGTGTTAATCAAGGTAATAGAATTGTAATTGGTTTCTGTGTATAATTAACACCTTTCTCTTTTTTTAAATATGGCATTATCTAATATATTTTTGTTGTTTTGTTTTTATTAGCAAATTTTACTAATACTTTTATTATTTGATATCGATGCACATTATAAAAGGAGACACGTGATCTCAGTGATTTTGTATCCATGTTTAATTTCTCTGTGCAACAGTCCTGATGGATTTGTTTCAAGAATTTCCCTCTGGGATCAATAAAGTATTCCCATTCCATTCTATTGTATTCTATTCTACTAGTTGAGAGCGGTCTTGGTCTGAAGACCACATTTCCTCGGACTTGATCTTGACTCGGCGTCGGCTCCGTACAGTCTTGGGCTTGTCTTGGTCTTGCTTTGCTCTGGTCTTCATCTCGTCTCAGTCCTGGTCCCTTAAAGTCTTGGTTTTGTCTTGGTCTCAATGTTTTTTTTTCAAACAAATTCGAATTTATCCTGCTTGAGTTTCATCTCACTTGATGAGACACAAACATCCATCTGCAAAGACTCTTTTTGCAACACCTAAAAATGGCTGACAATTATTATGTTTAATCTCAAGGGGTCATCCTTCAATTATTCTTCATTGATTAATGGCATTTATCAATTATTGATTCATTACGCTCTCCCCGGAAATAATCTTGAGTGCGTCTTCATTGCTGGCAGCAGGAAATCACTTGTTCTTCCACCTTACAGAACGCCTTTTGTTGAAGCTCTCTTCCTCTGACCTCCTCTGTCTGCTGGAACTCCTGAGCTCGTGCCGGAGAATGGGCCAATGTTCTCCGAGCCTCTGGCCGGAGCGAGGGATGCAAGCTGCCGGACGTCAGACTCGTGCACAGACATCATCATGAAGGAAGAGGCAGAGGAGGAAGAGAAAGGGGGGTGTTCAGCAGCCACTGAGGCCCAAACTGAAGAAAAGAAACCCTCTTGTGTTCAGGACCCACACCAGGCCCGGATATCACTATCTGTCCCGTCATTGTCTCCTCAAATGTTGGCATTCGAGTTTGAATGATGGCTTTCAGTTTAGCCAAAACACACAGAGGGGAAATCACCCTCTTCCCTTTGTCCTGTGTCGATATTGATGATGTTTCTTTTGTTTTCTAAACTCCTGGAGAGTTTAGTACTGGTTATCTGGCTTTCTAATCACACGATGAAGGACTGATGGTGAGGAGTTCCTGTCTCACTGAGCAGCTGAGATTTTCACATCCCAGAAATGATATTACGAGATGATAGTGCTCATTCCAGAAGGTCATGGGTTCCTAGCCTAGCCTTTTCTGTGTGGAGTTTGCATGTTCCCCCCGTGTAAGCATCGGCTCCCTGCTGGGTTTTCTCCCATCGTCCAAAAGCATGTTCAGTCAGTCTGTTTTATTGTTCCTGTCTACATCCTCAGATCTTCCCCTTCTATTTCCCTCACCTGTCCCCTCTGTTCTCCAGAGCAATCAGCTGGTCTGTCCTTCAACTCGGGACCTATTTTTACACCCTCACCTCAAACCCCGACTGAAAACTTATCTAACTGGCAGGACGAAAGAAAACCACACATATACAGTATATAACTGATCTTTCACTGCATATTTATTTGATATTTCTCTATTTTTGGTGCTAAGGTGACCTTGACACTCCTCTAAGGTGCCCACAACTAAAATGCATCATTATTATTATTTCTCCCGTACGCTTCTCCTGTGGAAAGCACCTTCTTCCCCCGCCCTCGACCACTCTGCGCTGAGTGGCAGTGACGGAGCGGCTTTGATGTGCGATAGAGCCGCGCTCCACGCCGCTGATAGCATGACCAGAATAGCATGCGAACATGCAACTGTGCATACATGTCGCCTGCTTTTCATGTGTGCAATCGGGTGTTCGGCCCGTTCTTGTAATCAGTTGATGCGGTGCGGCCATGTGACACACAGAAGCCACTTTATCTCTGAGCTAGCCCGGCTATCTGTCAGCGCTGGGAGGAGCGCTCACCGCCGTTCACACCACAGCATTCCTGCCATAGCATCCTCTTCTCTACTGTCAGTAAACCCCAACAGCCAGCTTGACTCGGAGCACATGGGCAACCTGTAATCAAGCTTGGCCCTGAAACTGGCATGTAAAAGTAAATCCTGTGTTTATATCTGAGAGAGAGGCCTCCCTCGTTGAGCGACTCACTTGATCTCGCACAGGAAACACACAAGATGATGTTAATCTTCAAACCAAGCTCCGGGATTAAAGATCTTGACTATCAGCCTCCACCTCTTCTCTCTTTCTTTGTCTCTCTCGCTCTTGATCTGTGGCAGTCTGCCCATCTCCGGGCCCCCATGCTCTGGTGGGTTCAGCGGACTGGTATGCGGCAGGAATCTTTGGATCAAGGTGATTTCACGCTCCTCCACGTTTTCCCAGGGCTCCGGGCGCTCTCTGTTACCTCTGTGCAGCCCGCGGCCCGTGATAGCGGCTGACATGTGTTATCACAGGACACATGCACAAACAGCGGCAGCCGGGCAAGGCTGTTTTATCTGCCTAACACCTCTGTTCCCCCTCAAGTGTCAGTGCTTTCACTGTCTGGTATGGTGGGCTTCTTTGCCCTCTTGCAGGGAAAGAGACCCCCTTTAAATGAAAACACTGACGGAGGGATTTGTTAGCCTCTTTGTGCGCAGACAAGGGATATAACTCCCCGACATGAAATCTCAATTTGAAGATGAATCCTCTCAAACTTACACCCCTTCCTTTGAAGTGGAACTAATCTTGCTAACCTTGACATTCCCTCAGAGTCAGTTCCCACTCTTACTTCTCAGTCTGCTCTCATAATGGCTCCACAGTGCTCTGTTTTCCTTTTTTTTCTTCTTCTTCTTCTTTTTTTCTCAATGAAACTCATGTATCTCATTCAGCAATTTGGTGGCGGCTGTGAAAGGAGGAAGTCACTCCAGCCAGAAGTAAGTGAAAGTTTGCAGTAACTGCAAATACACCAGCACATGATAGGAAACAATTTTAGATTCATAAAAACGTTTTTTGTTGTTTTTATCACGTCCTCTGACGTTTCTGATAAAGAATGCAGCACTTAGAACTGTAGAGAAGGGGGAAAATGCAGAACCAAAATGGCCTTGGGATATCAAAACTTGATAGGAAGTTGACCACATCTTGACAAAACAAAACAACATCCTTGACATCCTGGTGTTGCTGCAAGCACTCTCTGCAGATTTGCATGTTTCACATTTATCCCCAGGCATGCCACCATGCCAGAGGACTTCCTTTACGGGAAACTTCCCTGGAAATGGGTCAACATGCCGTCCACACCCTTCGCCATAAGGATGTCAGCAACATCACACTGTGCTCCATGAACTGCACCACATGTGGAAGGACTGATTAAAAGCAATGCTGGTTTTCCGACCGGCTGCAAACTGGATTCGACCAAGTGTTATCTTTAATTATTAGACACTTTGAACAAGGAAAACTAACAAAAAAAGATCTTTACAAGGCTGAAACGCAGCTTTAGAGGCCTGAAGTACACAGCCAAGAGTTTTAGTGCATTACTTGTGTTCAAGGTCACTTTTGCTATTTTAACCTAAGATTTTCTGTGCAAAGTCGACTCAAACAGGCTATAGTTGCTCTTGTAATTTGTCTAGGATGTGTTTTGGGTGTAACCTTAATAAAACACTGACTTTTTAAAAGCTGTGTGCTCCAAAGTGATGGATTAAAAGAGCATGGTCTCGTGCGATAGCTAAAAACCTAAGAGATACCATAGGTTTAAAGTATCAGAGATTCACCGTTTATTAGAATCTATGTCCAACTCATAAGTTGTTTTTTTTTTATTAAGTTCTCTAAATGTCATGGCTGTTCTTCTTTTATGGACAGTTATTTTATTATTCATGTTTTTGTCTTGTCTAACTGAATTGGCCTTGTTAGTACAACGGCAGCTTTCTTTGCATTTTCTCTGTTTGTTTACTTGACTGCTACATCAGAAGTCAGTGAAAAAGCTCTCTGGCTGTGTGTAAACAGGGAAAGTTTTACTTTACTTTTGTGACGCTCGCAGTTCTGCATGTGGAAGTAGGAGAAATACCATAACAGGTACAGATCCCAGAGTGTCTGTGCTCTTCATGTTTTTTTTATTTACCAGCTCTTCTCCAACAAACTGAACATTTACTACACCATCATCTGCATACGTGAAGACACATTTCTTACATACAAATACTGAATAGGCCATGCATGCTTGGTTCTATGATGAAAAACACATGCTTGGCGTGCAAACGTGAAACATGCACAAGAAACTTTTCTGAAATGGAGATAGAAAGATGATGCAGTTTTGAGTTGATTGTTGAGGTAATTTTTCCTCTACAGAAGTGGCAATCCTCCATTTTTCTGCAGAGCAGAAATCTTACCTTCATCGTAAAGCTTGTGCTGCAGATGGTTGTAGTGATTTACAGTCCTTTACATTTACTGTTCTCCAAGAGTTTTCTTATAGATTTGTTGTTTTATATCTTCTTCAACCTGTTTATAACTGTTAATAAGAACTACATAATGATCCTTTTGCAATTTATTGGCATTTCGTGAAAAATGTGTCAGATTCTGCAAGCGACTGTTCTTATACTCATGTTTGAGATCTCACATAAACACTTTTCCATTCCGATTGGACTGATGCTGATGTCAGAGAAAGAGTTGCTGCTGACAAGTGATGCTGTTTCAAGCGGTTCATAACAATTAAACTAATTTATTTAACTACGAAACAAAGAAAATATTGCTTGAATTTTTAAGATACTAGAAAAATCTGTATTGTTTTGAAGTGAACAATAACCCAGAAAGTGTATATAAGCCATTAAATGAAGTCTTGCTGAGTTTGAATCTTGGTCATGTCATAAAGAGCTTAGCCAAGCTTATAAGACATACACTTCTGGTAATTTCATATTTTCCATCTAAAACTGTGCATAAAATCACAAATCTGCAGTAAACCAACCCAGCTAATTAATAACTGTGTGGTAACTTTACCTGTTCACTACTTTCTTGCATGCCTATGTGGGATAGGAACATTCTTTGTGTATTTCATCATTATATATTCAAATTACATAAACTGTAATCATAATTAATTATGATTATTAAATATAATTATTTTGAAAGCTGTGGGTGAGGTGAAACAATCAATCAATCAAAATTTATTTAGCCTATATAGAGCCTGTCAGACATGGTGACTCAGATTGTTTTGCAAATGATTAACAAAAGAGCAACAGACACACATGTATGTATGCAAAACTAATGACTTCCTGTTCTTAGTTAAAATTAACTAGACATCAAAGGAACAGTGGGCTGCACAATCTTCTTACAGACACACAGGTTGATGACTGATACCAGTAAATAAGTAAAAAGTTATACTGTGGTTGAATTAAACTCATACCTGTTGGAATTGCATATATTTCTAAATAAAAGCTTGACTCTACACATTTGGAATAGTTTTTTTTTTTAATAGTTGTTTATTTTCTGTATGAACGTGCTTTGTGCAGAAGTGATAATTTTAATGTTATAATGTAAAAAAGCCTGACAAGTTCTTATTAATGCGTGTTAATGTTGTTATAGCGTGAAAAAAAAGGTTATAACTAAAATCTTTTCACGTTATAACGTGAAATTTACATTTTTTTTATTATTAGTAGAATCAATGAGCAGCCACGCGCTGCGACGCGCAGGCGGACCTGGAGGAAGCAGCCGGGGGGAGGAGGAGGAGGAGGAGGGGGGAGGAAGACGAGGAGGAGGGGGAGGAAGAGGCGGCCGGAGCCGAGAAGCAGCGGCAGCAGCAGCAGCAGCAGCAGTCCGAGCCTCATGCTTCGTCCTGGACGCGTCTCCCGCTGCACCCTCACCGTATTTATTGCCGCTTCTCCACTTTTTGTTTCCAGCGGCGCGGCGGCGGCGGCGGCGGCGGGGGCGCACGGCGGGCCGGGGGGGCCGAGTCATGGAGCTGTACTGCCTGGAGTCGAACTCCGCCGTGAGAGCCCAGCCCGACCCGAACCTCCTGAGTGATGAGCGGGTGCTGCAGAGCCTGTTGACCGTGGAGGAGCGCTTCCTGCCGCAGTGCTCCTACTTCCAGCGGGTCCAGAAGGACATCCAGCCCTACATGAGGCGCATGGTGGCCGGCTGGATGCACGAGGTTGGAGGGCTCTTCAACATTAGCATTAGCTCTGGTTGTTGTTGTTTTTTTTTTTTGTTTTTTTTTCATGTCTGCATGCATGTCGGAGCTACTTTCAGTTCTCTAAAGTGTGTTTTCCAGCTTGTTCTAGATGTTAACCTGTTTGACAATTGAATGAGAGTGACTCACCAAAAGGCGTGGGAGAGTCGGAAATTCCAACACCAAGAAAAGTCAGCCTAGCCGCATATTTACATCAGTTAGCTGCTTCAATCTCAGTGCTTGCTGACTGAAACCTTCCCCACGACACAGAGGAGACATTCTTCTTAATTTACATGGTGAAAAAGTGCACATTTGGCCCTCGCGTTAATTATTATTAATTTTTAAAGTGGCCCAGGGCGCAGCATGCAGCCTGTGCGCAAGGCCACTTCCAGTGTCTCCAGTTTCTGCAGTGATCGGAAAGTATGTGGATAAAACCAACATTATGGACGCCTTTTAAACCCCCCACACGGTTTATTCACGTTTTTAAAACATATCTTTTCACCTCTAAACGAGGCAAGCTCCAACAAGGAAGAAGAGCTGAATAGCAGAGAGGGGGGGGGGGGTAGCTCTATGACTTCCTACTCAACTCATGTGTTTCTGCCTTGTGTGAATTTGCAGGCTTACATAAAACAAACCATGGACATGTGTGATCTGTCTTGCAAACCATATTTCTGTCCCATGTTGTCCTACAAACCTTCCTGAAGTGGCCTAATGTGTTTTTGATCTCTGTGTCCCTCCAGGTGTGTGAAGAGGAGAAGAGTAATGAAGACGTCTTCCCTTTAGCCATTAACTATTTGGACAGATTTTTAGCCGTTATGCCCACGAGAAAGAGTTATTTACAGCTTCTGGGAGCCGTGTGTATGTTCCTGGCCTCCAAGTTAAAGGACTGCAGGCCACTCTCAGCAGACAAACTCTGCATGTACACAGACAACTCCATCACGCCACGGGAACTGCTGGTAAGGACTGTGGCCTTTCAGAAAGTCCCATTCATTCATTGATCCATTTATTTGTTGCTTTGGAGCGGCCTGAAACTGTTGTCACATTTTTTGGGGTGGAACGGAGGGAGGGATGATTTTATAATGCCTAAATGCTGAATCGGTTTCACAGGAAGTTTCCCATTTTCCTCATAAATGGAGCTGTGCACAATAACAGCCACATCCTTTCTTTCATTCCATGTGGTCTGAGGAGGCGTGTGATGCCATCTAGTGCCAGTTATGCAGTACAGGATGTGGACATCTTGGAGAACTCTGGATTTCACTTCTACTTAAAAAACACTTTAAATTGTTAGGAAGGGTCAAATCTTCTTCTTATCCATGTCTTAAACTGTTTTCAGAGGTTTTTCTCATCAGCATGCAGCTTGAGGGGCTTTTAGGGGATTTCCAATGTGGAGTTGAACTAATAACAAGGTCCAGCATAACAATACACATAATTTCACCTAATATCTCTTCAAACATGACAATGAATCAAACAAAATGTTGTTTCTCAATCAGGGTTGTCCGTGTCAGGCTATGATTTTTGTCTGTGTGGCCTCCCCGGTTAACAATCCCCCTGGTGCTCAGGATAGGCAACACAACATCAAAACTGCCCACAAGACAAGCCTTCAAGACCCAGTTGTTAGTTCTTGATCCAGAAACTCCACATAAAGAGCCCGTATTATGGTTTCAAACAAAAACCTTCCATTTAGTTTGTGGTAAAACATGTTTGACACCTGTCTGGAAAAAAAAGGCAAATTTACCAAACTGTCTTGATTCAAGTCCTCAGTCTGGAGTGTTGTTTCCTGTCTGGAGGATAAATGTCTTTGACTGTGTTAATGTTTTACTTAAGTGGTCTCATATTACCCAGGTTGATCTTGATGGGGCCAGAAAAGCAAAAAGAGGGCATTGTGACCCATAAATAACTTCAAATTTGAGATTAGTTTGCAGAAAAGAAAGTACATTTGGGAAATGATTGGTAATGAATTGTTTTAGTTAACATGTAAAGAAATGGCCTGCAGTGTGTTCTTCTTCATTCTGACCCAGTTTCAGGTCAACCAGGGGGTCTAATGATCTGATTGATGTGATTTGACCTCCGAGGGGAAGCAGATCAAACCGGTAATAACCAGGATGTGAGGGCTTCCTCGGTATTTCCCTAATAGGTTATCCTGGGAGGTCAGAGAGAATGTCACTAATTAATGAATGGATTTAGAGGCGAAGTCAAAGTTTCTAAATGGGCCTTTTGGGCACAAAGCGGTCAGATTGTGATTCAGGCGTGGTGTAAGCCTTTAGCTCTGTCTGCTACTGGAAACTGGCGATGAGGACAACATGGGAAAAATCTGAGGGCAACTCAATGAGACTTAATGACAGCTTCTAAGGAAAGATGAAACACGACAACAGTGAGCAATTCATTGACTTTGACTTGTGGAAATACCGCAAGTACTTCTGTTCTGTTAAAATGTCAATCTAGATGGAACGTCTTCCAGATGTGAGTGACGTTTCCATAAAGCCGCTATTTATAGAACGCATCCCCTTGGTCCTGATGTCCAAACATCATGTAGCACCATGACTGGAGGGCGGGGCTTAGAGAATAACCGAACATCTCTATTGGATTAAGACCCATCACAGGACACGGTCGGCAAACATCTGACACAGTTTTTCCGGATGGAAACTGGATGTCATGATACTGTAACAATATTTCAGCGAACTATTATTTCGTGCTGATCAGAGATGAATGAATCAAACACTTGTGAACCACACAAGGACTTTAAGGTCATTTTGACTTGGCATTGAGTTGATCGCATCAAAACTCGACAGATGTCAGTATATATCTGAAAATGAATCAGCAGATTGTTGAATATCTGCTGATTTGATTGTGACTGGATCAATTGAGCTGTAACCCAGCTGCACAGAAGCTTCTTCCATGTCCTCCGCATGCTCTCTAAACTTCCTCCTGCCTTGCTTGCAGCTGTTGAGGGAAATGACATTCATCCCATCCGATGCTCCATATTGTCCCAAACACTCCAGATTCCTGGATATCCTCACAGGATGCACAGAGCCGGCGGCATCTTAGCCTCGCAGTGATGGAGCTGCTGCTTCAGCTGGAGGAGAGCACTTTAAGAGTCTGTACGACAGCTGTTCAGGAAGTGAACGTACAACCTCAGCTCATCTCACAATCACTGATCTACAGGGTTAAAAAAAAGTACGAACACCAACATCACTGTGGGCAGGTTGTGAACAGGAAATCCACGTAAATGTGGACGATGACTGACATTTCGCCGGTGACGGGAAGAGAAGGGGGGTGCTGTCCCAGCCGAGTGTCGGACTTTCAGGGTTTACTACGTTTGCTTCGTAGGTCTGACTTCTGCGTGGGAACAACAGTAGGAGTTTGAATGACAGCTTAAAGTGAAAATGTGTGCAAAACAGATCAAAAGACAGCAAATAGCAACATGTCATACATTTCCAAACCACAGCAAACCAGTCAACTTGTTTTTCATTGTTGGGCAGTAAATTTCTAACTAATGGTTCCATGTATGAGTGAGTTTCCAACACAAGGTGGAGCTGTTGTCTTGAATAAGGTCGCCGTGTAACAAATCAAGGCTGAAGGAAAGTTTTTCATTGAAAAACTCGTTCTGCTTTTGTGTTGATGGCTGTTTATCGTCCCGAGTGCATGTTAACAGTAAACATTTGTGGGTGTTGCATGTTTTTCAATAGCTCTCTTTTTACGAACCGTCTCCTCGAATCCTTGAAAAGCCTTCAAACATTTGTGAGATTTAAGGTCTAAAAATGTCTTCAAAGGCCTGGAATATAAAAGGATGATGCTTTCAGTCGGATGCGTAGCGGAATGAATGAATGCGTCCCGTTATTTTCTTTTCTTCTGCTGTTATTTTTTTAATCTACGACAGCCTGCAGCTGTTTTATTGTATGTTAAATATAAACTGATATAACATGGGCCCTGGGGTGAAATGTCCAGATAATAAAACATTCATAAGCCCTGACGTTCTTTCCACCTTTTGACGTATTTGTGGTGTTTACCCTTAATTTACTATATATTTAATAGAAAATAAGGAGCATAGTGTGACCTGTGATGCCAGTGGCTCTAAAGCCTTTTTTTTAGTGGTGATAAAAGCAATTTGAAGGAAATTAAATCTGTTTTTGAAGTCTACCATAAAGAGAACTTCAGTGACTTGGTGGATTCGAAGGCAGCAGCTCGTCTTGAGTTTTTTCTTTCTTCCTTTCTTGATTTCCTGGTGCAGGCTATTGGTGTGTTCAGACATTCTGAGAGCTGTTGCTTTCTGTGCTCTGCAAACTCTTTGTAGCTCGGCGAGGCTTGTGACAGGAAGGAAAGGCCTGGCCGTCTCATTGGCAGGCGCTCTAAAGCGGGGCGAAGCTTGTCACATGCCGGCGATATGAACACAAAGGATGCGAGGAATGAGAGAGGCATGCAGATAATAAGATACAGCGAGGAGAGATAAAGTGAAGAAATGTTGCTCCTCTTACAGAGCCATTTCCTCTGGGAATTGGGAAGCACTGTGATCTCTTTCACGGTCGGCGGAGGCATGGCAGCGCGCCACTGAACCCCCTGACCGAGACGCGGAGTTAGACAGTGACTGAGACGTGTTTTCTCCTCTCTCTCTCTTTCTCTTCTTCTCAGGACTGGGAACTGGTCGTGCTGGGCAAGTTGAAGTGGAACATGGCCTCAGTCATCCCCAACGATTTCATAGAGCACATCATTCGCCGGCTGCCGCTTCCCAAAGACAAGCTGTCGATGGTCCGCAAGCACACGCAGACGTTCATCGCCCTCTGTGCCACAGGTGAGGCAGGTTGCAAGAATACACCTTGAAAGAGTCTCCAGTGGATCGTAAAGCAAACACACCCCTTCGCTCACGTCAAGGGGCAATTTATAGCTCACAGGTAACCTCAAATGCATGATTACGGAATGTGGAGTGACTGTTTGGAATAACAACATGGCTCCCAGTCCATGTTCTCCAGGGACACAAGTGTGTGTGTGGTTTCCTTACAGAATCAAACAGCGCCCACTAGTGACCCGATATAAAAACCACGTCGTTTTTTTTTCTCTGAGCAGAAATCATTTTCAAAAACGTTGACAAAGCTTCTCTTGAGTCCAAAACGCAAAAAGGATGTTTTCACTTGAAACGTTGTGTAAACAACTTCAGAGTCACCACTCAGCCCGCTGTGTGTGTGTGTGTGTGCGTGTGTGTGTGTGTGTGAACTGAGGGACGAAGCACGGACAGAACGTGCAAACTCCACACACATCAAGCCAAAAGAATCAAATGGCGGTCTTCCCGTTTGACCCTTTTCACCTGCCGATATGCTTTATTCCGTCTCTCTCTCCTCGTGCTCGTTCGCTGGCGCCCACTTTGCTGCCTTGTTATTGCTCCATCCAGACAAATATTCCCACACACTCGAGCATTCTCCCGCCGTGAGTCATCCCTGACCTCTTTCTTCTCCGCCGGCTGCTTCATCCTCTCTCCAGTCCCATCTTTTTTAAAACTTTCCTCGCAGCTGCTAAAAGCTCCTCTTATCGGCGCCGTGTTTAGATTATCCGCACGCGCTGGTCGCGGCGGCGGCCGCCGCTTTTGTTTAACGCTGCGCGCACGCGCCGTGCACGCCCCCGCCCCGCGCCGGACCGGCTCAGGTGCGGCCCACGTCCTGCATTGTGTTTGTTGACGGGGAAGCTTCCAGGTTTAAAAAGTCAGGGCCGCGATCCAACCGCCTTCCTTCCTTCTTCCATCCTCGTGTCCAAAACAAACAGGCTCAGATGTCCCTTCGGGCCGCTCCCCGAGGCGAATTTACACGGCATTCCTCCGCCTGCGCTGGGAATCCTTTCTAATATTTTCATATCCTGGACAGAAATGCCCCTGCAGGATCTCCTGGTACGTGCAGTGTACAGGAGTGCCATTGTCGCAGGGCCGCCTTTCATCCGCCACCTCCTTTCAGTCAATCCGCTGAAGGAAATAAGACAAAGCAGGTCGCTTTAGAGCGCTGGAATTCCTCGCCGACGTCAGTGCGGTCAGATCCAGCCAATAAGCACTTGTTTACTAGCGCTCGTTATTGGAACCATAGATTCCCTCAATGAGCTTCGTGCCCCGTTTAGCACAGTTTTAGTGTCACACTTCTTTTTTTTTTTTTTTTTAAACATTTGGGTGTGTTTCAGCGGTCGCCTCTGCTATTCATAAGCCGCCGCTTCTATCCGAGCACAAAGCGGCCGCAGTGGGGGAAAGAGGCGGCCTGCTGTGGTTGTGCAGTAATGTAAATGTTTGGAGTTTTATATGGAGTTGAGATGTTATTCTTGAATTGGAGGAGCTCCTCCTATGGACAGCTGGGAGCTGGAGCAGAAGATGGGCGTAGTGAAGCTACCGGGCCACCGAGACACGCTGCAAAAGTCCCAGAAGCTGCCTGTGTGCTTTGGCTGCAGCCGTGTTTCATTTCGCTGGATTGTTGGGCATTTGTGAGCGTCTGCCCCGGACAGCGTCTTCAGAGCAGATCTCACGTGTTTAAAAGATGGATTAGTTATCACTAGACCATATAATCCTGGACCAGACCCTTTTTTGTTTGCATGTTCTCCCTGTGCAGGTTTTTTTTTTTTCCCCTGAGCACAGCTTCCTTTTCCAGCTCGGAGATGGGATTGTTTATTTAACGCGAGACTCCATGTCGCCTAATGAAGATGTCCATGTTTCCTGCCTTTTGTCCAGTGACTGTTGTTATATCGATCATCCTTGTTTACACTTAACAGCTGTGTGCCTTTAACCTTTTCTCTGTAGTCACACCCTCCTCGTTTTTTTTTTGTTTTGTTTTGGTTTTTTGTTTTTTACATTTTCATCTTTTTGTGTGTAACTGTGGACGTTATCTCATGTTTCACTATTTAATGCATTTAGTTTGGAGTCAGTCCTGAGGTCGAAGAATGTTTGTTTCAATCACATCAAAATATTTGTTTGCCTCTACTACATTTAATTCTTTCCAGGAAATGAAAATATTTAATTGCAGTCATTAAAAAAGTGCATCTCCATATTCATCAAATGAGCTGGTTTTTCTCTGAATGTATTTTTGGGGCACAGCAGCCGCAGGCAGAAAAAACGGATTTTTCTGGAAACTTGAAATAGTGGAGATTTTGTCTGCATTTTTTTTTTTTTTTTTTTTTTTCCATGTGCACAAAAGTGGATTTAGGGTTTTTGGGGTCAAAGCATTGATTAGATTAATAATTACCTCTTAAGTAATCATCTGAAAGTTAAGGAAAGTGGCTCTAAAAGGCTTTCCGTAAAGCTTCCTGCTCTTCCGCCTCCTCTCTCACAGCCCGCTGTGGGTTAAGACTGATGGAGTCATGCCTGGAACTCATTGCTCAGAGAGTAGGAGGATTCCTACTCTGCTTTTCTAATCAGACCCCAGTTTTCTGTGAAGGAAACCGCACAGGTTCCACCGCACTGCTACCTTCTGCTGAAATCCAGACTGTGGGAAAATCAGGTTCAGCTGTGCAGCGGCCAAACACTGGAGAGCTTTCAGACGTTCTCACTCCACAAACATCTCTCATCCTTCCTCTTGTGTTATTTGCGTGTTTCCTCCCCATGGCCTGAAGCTGCTGCTGCTTCTGCCTGACTAATTGCGCATTAATACCCTTTTCCTCACCAGATGACCGCCTCGCCATGAACCCTCCCTCCATGATTGCCACCGGCAGCATGGGAGCTGCCGTCTGCGGCCTGCAGCTGGACCACAGTGACCAGAGGCTGAGTCGAGACAACCTGACAGACCTGCTGGCCAAGATCACCAACACAGAGGTGGTAAGTGAGGGGGTCGGGGGGGGTACACACTCCCCTCCAGTCATTCCTGGAGAGTTTTAATGGTTCAAAACAATGCTCTATTAATGGCAAACATTGCGGCATCTCACGACAGCAGCTTGAAAGGCTCTTCAGAAAACAACATGACTTCAGTGGCAGACTGAAGCTATTTACTTTTCATTGGGGGGGGGCAGGCTTTTGGCTCTTGGCTGGGGAGCCAGACTGCAGCTATAAAGAGCAGCGGCAGAGGGAACGTCTTCTTAAAACTCCGAGCCCACATTCTTGCGGTAGGACACATGCAATTTCTGCGCAGGGCTCCCACTTTAGCTGTGTGCCCCTCCTGGAGGACGGACATGTTTTCAGAGGAGGCCCGAAGCATCACTTCCAACAACAGAAAGTGATCTGAGCTGCAGTTACACCTGACCGCTGCTTCAAAATGACTTGAATACGACATATAACTCAGCCTAATCACAATTAAGTGTCCAGTGTGAATGTTCTCCCAATTATTTTCACTGTTTACCTGAACGTGGAAGCGATTTCGTTCAATTTGGCTTCATGTTGCAACGGCAAAGAAAAACTTGAAACATGAACATTATTGCTGTTACTCATAGTAAGATCTTTTAAATTTAAACGTGCTGTAATTTGTCCATATCCTCTGTTAGAAATGAAATGGGGGTCAGTTTAACTGTCTGTACTGTACAGTTACTGTGTGAATGGAGTCAGTGAGGCTGCTTGGATTTTATTTTGTGATTTCGACTGAGTGATAATGGTTCTAATAGTGCTACGATCTGAAGGGATGCATTTCAAACCTCTGCATGCAAGAGATTCTGGGTGTAAAGTTTGAAATGGGTCAGTACTTGCAGACAGTATATTGTCGAAGTCAATGGAAACCCTCAGATTTTAAGACGGCATAGTATCTGAGGTGTTTTAATAGTTTCTTAATGTTCACTTAAACTGTAGCCAGTGTTGTCTTATAAATGGAAGCGAATGGACATTCAATACAGCTGGAAAAGTCTTTGTAAAAGGATTTTCTGTAGTTTAAAAGTGAAAAGCGCTCAGTATCAGTAAATATCTGTTGAGTTTATACTACGTACAATTGATGTAAGTTTTAATAAGTCGTAAAGAGAAGCTGATGTCATCGTAGCTTCAAAGAATTCGGCGCATACCGACATCTGGTCCGAATCGTTTCTGAGCTGCCGCGCAGCAATCAGGCTAATGAAAACCTATCCTTTGTCACAAGTGCAGAAATCCCATGCGGCTGCAGGAGCGGCGCGGTTGCCTCTGAGCTTGCGGTCGCGTTGCGATGGTGATGTGGGCCCCGCGACCCCGCCGCCGTCACAACAGGCGCTCCGACTGCGGCCCATCGGGTCTCAATTATTCCTACATTTTAGAGGAATGTTGGCCTCTTTGCGAGCTTCGGCTCATTCTTTTAAGAGTCCCGCCTGCCGCCGGCTCGGGGAGGCAGACCTCCCACATCTCCGACGCAGACCTGCAGGAGTGGCGGGGGGCGGGGGTGGGGTGGGGGTGGCAGCAGGGGCAGACCCAGACAGACAGAGAGAGGATCCCATTTCATAAGAGAAGCTGTGTGAAAACATCCGGTCCCACTGTCCTATAGACGCCGTTTTACACCCAAACTCTTGAGGGTCAGGGTGCAGCGGGTCAAAGCCATTTCCTCCAGACCTCCACACGGGACTGACCGCTCCGTAAACCCACCGGGCAGGGGGAGGGGAGGGGGTTTAGACAAGCAGTGCAGGGTTTCAGATCTCTGATAGCCTGATAGACCACAGAGCCCCTTCAGGACCCCCCCCCCCCCCCCGGCTACTTTGAAGCTGTGCTGGTATCACGGCCGTGCCCGCCGTGGAGCCGGCTGCTCCGTGTTGCGGTGGTGCTGGTACCCATTGTTCTGACCGCGGTGCAGACGGGACCACCTACCTCAGAGACGCATAATTCCCCGCTGGTATGCCGCGCATGTGACCGGAGCCTGTCAGATGTCCTGGAAATGTTTGGTCGGCTCGTGTCGGCACCCAGGTGAACGAAGTAAACCCTCAGCTCGGTTTATTCACAAGAACACGCAGATTAAAGCTGGTTTGATAAATGTCACTTTTTTCAGAACTTGGTAGTTATATATTTGAGAGACCTGCAACAGCATTTCAGCTTTTTATGTCTAAAAAAAATCTAAAGAAACACAACAAAGAGACGAGTTTCCAGAGCCTGTTCTGGTCTGATGAGGTCCAGGATTACGTTTGTCTCACACATCAGCTGAGGTCTGATGAAGATGTGTGTGTTTAACCGGTGCTGACCCTCTCCGTTGCAGGACTGCTTGAGGGCTTGCCAGGAGCAGATCGAGCGCGTGCTGGCCGCCAGCCTGCAGCAGGGCCAGCACCACCGGCAGGAGGGCGGCCTCCGGGCCGGCAGCAAGACCCGCGAGCAGCAGGACCAGTCCAGCACCCCCACGGACGTTCGCGACGTCAACTTATGAGCTCCCGGCGCCGCCCGGCCCGCCGCATAAACTGAAAGAGGAGGGCTGGAGGCGGGGGCTTTTCAGCGGTGGTCTGACAATCTATGAACTTTTAGAAATAAGAAATTTGTCTCTTTTGTTTTGTTTTTACTCTTTCACACCCCGTTGGGTGTGTGTTCACCTTTTGTTGGGCCACATGTAATCAAAAACAAGCTATTTAAAAAAGAAACTGTCTTGAAAACTTGATAGTGCCTTAGGTTCCCCGAGAGTGGAGGCCTGAGAATATATTTTCATACTTGAAAACAAAAATAGCATAATTATATTAAATATACATATTTTCTTTTTGATACAAACTAGCAAAATGTATATTTAGCTAGCATTTAGTTATGTTACTCTTTACCCATTTTTAGTGAGCAGTTATCAATTGAAATGGGGTTTTCTGTGCGATCGTTACCAGCACGTGGCATTTACACCGAGCTGAGACATCACCGTGCGCCTGTAGCACCGCTCACTATTTATGCGGAGGAAGTGCTGGACGAGAGGGGGCTGGGCCCGCTCGCACCGGACGGACGTGAAGACGGGACGGGGTCCTCGGACCGGAGCGGTGACGGGACCGCGGCGTTCCGTTTCAGCCTGTCGTCGTGTTTTCTGTTCATGCAGATGATGGAAACTGGAAAGTGACCCGTTTGAGAAAAGTTCTACTTCCCAGTGTGGAGCGTCGTGTCTTGTAGATAAATACATCCTTTGTTGCTCCTCTGTACAGAAATACTGCTGATTTTTTTCCCTAGATATCTACATACGTTAATCTAATATAGCCTGGATGAGTGTGTATCATTGGGAACATCCTTTCTGATGTATCTGTTCGATGACATTATTTAAGTTCCAAGTTTCAGTCTTCAGCACTTCTACAGACTGCAGACGCTTGTTTTCACTCACTGCCGGGTGGTTGCTTTGTTACAGAGCACATCATTCTGAGAAAATCTCTCATCCGAATGCACAAACACGTCAAAAGTTGGAGATTTCCGAGTTTGACTGCGCTCAGATTTATTTGACCCGCTTGGAAGTAGGACTTTTCCCGCTTTCCAGTTCCTCTCAACGTAACCATTGTGCTGTTCGGTGTTTTGTTTTGTTTTTTATTTTTTTCTCATTGTTCGTACATGTTAGAGAGCATTCAGGAGGGTTTTAAGCTTCCATCAGGTCGGACTGATGTCGAGAGTGAGGGGGGGAAAAAAGGAGATAAGGCAAGTTTTTATTTGAACCAAGTTTGAGAGGGAAAGGACGAGAGCGGACGGGTTTGAGGAGAGGATGAAGAAAGTGCTGAAAGACGAGCGGTTTGATGATCGAGGAGGTTAACTTTAAGCTTTATGATGTTCCTGCAGTTGCACGATAGCAGTAATCGAGTTTTACCATTTTTTGAGACTTGGGGAACAATATTGATGCACTTTTAAACACACTCCTTAAGATTGGTAAGGGGATAGTGGTTGAGGAGAGATTTTTTTTTTTGAGGGGGGTGTCTTTGTCTTTTTTTTTTTTTTTTTTTTTTTAGTTTAAGTTATTTGACTTTCTTTCGTTCCTTTTTTTTTCCGGGCTGGATCCCCACGGGGTAACGCAGATTGTCTTGAAAACTACGCCCCAACAGGTGACATAGACATAGGATGATCGGCGTCGTAGTGTAATAGTATATAAAATAAAGAGAAGCCAAGCCACGTGTAGACTTCAGTGCGTGTATTTACCTTTGAACTTGAATTTTATTTTCCTCCTTTTTAAATTTATAGTCAAACTTACCCTGCTGTGTCCTGAATATCCATGTTTTGTACCTTTCCTCTTCACGTACACCGCTCTCAACTGAAGTTTTACGTCTGCCCTTTGTTTTGTATATAACAGACTTACTGAAATCCTCACGATGTATCACAACAGGAATCTTGTGTCTAAATTGTATTTGTGCATGTTTTGATTGTGCAAAAAAAAAACCAAATGTTTTTCACCCCCGTAAAAAAAGAAAAATGCTTTAAACAGAAAAAAAGTTGTTGCTTTTCCAGGTTTTGTTTATAATTTGAGAGGTAATTCCAAAGTTAGAAAGAGATTATATATGTTGTTCTCTTGCTGCTATTAAGCTTTTCTTTTCTAGTCTTACACAAAGATGCCTTATTGTCATTCACTTGTGTGCTGCTATATTATGATTTTTTTTTTTTTTTTTTGTATATGTAACAAGTCTTTGCGTTTCTGTTGTGTATGTACCGGAGGGAACGTAACACAGTTTGGTGCGGGACTGGAAGTACTCGTGTTTTGCCGATGTCATTGATTAGCATGTTTTTATTCTTTTTATTGTTCCATTTGTATCTTTATATTCTATAATCTTGCTGCTTCTTGGTAATGTTTGTGTACCTCAGGTTAATTTGGACAGAGAGAGAGAGCCCATCTCATCATTACCTCATCACAGTTCGCATCACACGCGTCGTCTTCACTCTTAATTTGTCGGACTGGTTTCACTTTTATTTTGTTTTTGTTTTTTTTTTTTTGTTTTTTTTACTTTGAGAGGAAGTGTAGGGCTTATACTTCTTCTGTAACCCCCACCCTAGTGGCCGGATGCCCACTGAGCG
Source organism: Salarias fasciatus (assembly GCF_902148845.1). Classification (NCBI taxonomy): domain Eukaryota; kingdom Metazoa; phylum Chordata; class Actinopteri; order Blenniiformes; family Blenniidae; genus Salarias; species Salarias fasciatus. The sequence goes on along the minus strand of NC_043761.1, from coordinate 6,712,418 downwards.
GTTCAAAGTGCCTGCAGCCTGTTTTAAATGAGGTTGTCTCTTTACATCTGGTGCTAAGTCAATGCAAACCTACATAGCGTATTCTACTTGTATCTGAAAAAAATGACTTATTGTCAAAGATTTTGTAGTTTCGTTAACATATTTTATCAGTTTTGATCAAAGTGGAATATTGCTCATTTTTGAGGTACCCAGTAATTTCAAGTTTGATCCACCAGAATGTTTTATTGTTGTTCAGTGTGGTTATTACATCAATCTGCCTTCACACTGTCCCACATGCAAAAACACAATGTACCTCAACAATTTGTCCTCAATAAATTGGCTAAAATCACTTTTGTGTCTTTTGTTCAGCGGTATTTCAATTCGCTGCCACCAGAGAGCGACAGAGTCACTACGGCTGGATCCAAGTCATGCATTCTTCTCAAAAACTGATATTTTCAAGTGCTGTTTCGTCCAAATGTCTGGAAACATCTTCTCATTCAAGATTTTCGGTTTATTTTATTTGTGGGTTAATAATGAAGACCATCCAAACTAGGAAGGAACATGTGAAATTATGTAGTAAATTATTTAATTAATTGCATTTCTTTTTTCTCTTTATTATTTAATTGTTTTTGAATTATGTAGTTTTATCTTTGTATAGCGACCTTGAGTGCATTGAAAAGTGCTTTAAAATTAAATGTATTATTAACAATGAAAATATATAATGCACTAAGGACGCAGTGCTTTACGTAGCACTGCAATGCGTCATGACGCACGTGGTGACGTCACAGACCTGCAGCAGTACTTCCCGGAAGTAGCACGCAGCAGCCGGCGAAGATGTTTACCTTCAGTTTGACGATGGTGCGACAGTAAGTGTACATTTAATGGCTAATTTGTACTCGTCTGCCTCCATGGCACCTCAGACAGAGTTTTTCTGTGCGGTAGCGGGGCGGGGGGTTCGGAGAAGCAGCGTGTCCTCTCAGTTGTTACTGAAGCATGGCCGCTGGACGTCTTCGCCCCCGAGCTGTGTAAACTTGATGTCTTGCTTCGGGACAGTGTGTTGTTTCCTCTACTAAACAGCTGAAATCAGGTTTATTTTCATCTAATCGTCTTTGTTTGTACTCAGCGGGGAGACGCAGTACAACAGAGACAAGCTGCTGCAAGGTAAAATGACACACATCAAACACAAATTCAACCAGATAGCGATGAAACATTCCTATTGAAATTCAAGGTTTAATCTTAAAATCAGTGTAAATCATTCTGTGTGAACATAGTATAAGACACTCGTGTGCACCTCCAGAAAGAGCCAAACAAATACGTGACAAAATAAGAATGTAACACCCCTTTCCCACTGGCCAAAAAACCCGTTTAAACCCGCTAAGTCGTGGCAGTGGGAAAAGGTTTGACCCGGGATTTCGACCCGGGTCGTTCACCCTGCAATCGACCCGGTAAATTCCCGGGTCAGCTTTCTACCGGCTTTTAGTGGGAGGAACTTACATTACCCCTTTCCCACTGCAACTAGCGGGTCGACCCGTGTCTGCGACCCGCTAACTATCGCCTTTTTAGACGCCTTTCCCACCGCCTCCTGGCGAGCCGCATCGCTGCGCTTTCCCGCACTGATGGTGTCCCACGTTGATGACATCATCAGCGCGACGGAGAAAAATGAAAGTAAACAATGCAGCGGAAACAGTCCCTGTTACCTGTAGACAAATCTCCTCTTCCCCACGGATCAGGGGAAGCTCTCTGGTCTCGCTATCTTGCCATTTCTGGGCCGTCTGGACGAAGGAAATCTCACGCTGTGTCCAGAAACAACAACTAGCGCGCTAACTTAGCCGCGCTGCGTCGACGTCATCATGTAAGTTCCTCCCACTAAAAGCCAGTAGAAAGCTGACCCGGGAATTTACCGGGTCAGCAGGTAAATTTGCAGGGTGAACGACTCGGGTCGAAATCCCGGGTCAAACCTTTTCCCACTGCCACGACTTAGCGGGTTTAAACGGGTTTTTTGGCCAGTGGGAAAGGGGTAATGATGACGTCGACGCAGCGCGGCTAAGTTAGCGCGCTAGTTGTTGTTTCTGGACACAGCGTGAGATTTCCTTCGTCCATACGACCCAGAAATGGCAAGATAGCGAGACCAGAGAGCTTCCCCTGATCCGTGGGGAAGAGGAGATTTGTCTACAGGTAACAGGGACTGTTTTCCGCTGCATTGTTTACTTTCGTTTTGCTCCGTCGCGCCGATGATGTCATCAACGTGGGACACCATCGGTGCGGGAAAACGCAGCGGTGCGGCTCGCCAGCAGGCGGTGGGAAAGGCGTCTAAAAAGGCGATAGTTAGCGGGTCGCAAACACGGGACGACCCGCTAATTGCAGTGGGAAAGGGGTATAACATATGAGAAAAGTATTTCTTGGCAGATAAACTGTATGCAGTGATTTTCCTTTTGGGATTAATAAAGTATTTTCTATTCTGTGAGCATATGACAAGTTCTCAATGAGCACAACTCATTGATGTAGCTCTGCATCTCATCCCACAAATGCATGTCCTTGACAAATGTGGTGCCATTTAAAATAGAAATAAAGAGGCTAGAGACAGTAGAAAAAGGCTGTTGGTGTTAATGTGGACTTTGTGCTCCCAGGTCAGGGTGTGGACACGCTGCTGTCGGAGACAGGCCTGCAGCAGTGTGAGGCTGTTGGACAGTACCTCAAAGACGTCCCCTTCACCTGTGTGTTCGTCAGTAACCTGCAGAGGGCCGTGCAGGTGGGACCAGCATGGACATTGACATTTCTTTTCACAGATGTTGCATTGACACTCGTGTCTGTAGTTTGACTCACAGTGCATCACTGTTGCTTCCTTCCTCAGACGGCTGAGATTATTCTGAGAAACAACGCTCATTGTGAAGGCGTGAAGATGACTCTGGAGCCACTGCTCCGAGAGAGAGTAAGACCGGCTTCCCACCGTGGCAGCTTCACACCACTTCCTTTGATTTCTGAGGAATAACTGCTCTGTGCTTTCAGGGCTTCGGCATCGCTGAGGGTCGACACAAAGAGGACCTGAAGAACATGGCTAATGCTGCTGGGCAGGCATGTCGTGATTACACACCACCAGGAGGAGAGACAGAGGGCCAGGTGACACACACACACACACACACATACGCACACACGCACACACATTATATACATTCAATACTTTTTATCTTCAAGTTCAGTATATTGTCTGTGCAACAGCACCACCGTGTGTTTATCCTGGGTATTACCACACAATAAGGGGAAACTTGAAGCACCAGACATTTTTCTTGTTGTGTTTTGTGTTGGGAAAAACAAGGATCAACCTTATAAATATAGCAGTCACAGCTCTCAGGCCGTTTCCTATACTATTGCAGTGATGAATCCCTTTAATCCACCTTGAGTACTCCTGGGCGAAGCTGCATGAGGAGTGATGGAAATAATCAGACTGACAGTCAATTTGCTGTTCGTGGCCATTTGCTGCTGCATTTTTAGCTATGAAATGTTTATTTTTTCAGTGTGTGAGAGTTTTAGAATGTTTGATATTGGGCTGGGTGATATATCAATATTTATGATACATTGACATTTTCCTAAAATATTGAAAATTGCAAGATCAGTAAATATTTTAACGGAAAAAGCTATATCGATATACTTCTAAGTAGGACTGCAGCTATTGATTCTTTCTGAAGTCGTGCGTTCCATCAAATATTTCAGCGATTAATCGAGTATTTGGATAATACACACATTGCACGTTTGTGAATTTCAAATAATGGATCAGAGAATGCAAAAGACATTCCTCTTCTTACGGGGCTGTGTCCTGACAATAAGGAGCGTTACACTCTTATTTTCGTGGTGGTTCTCTCTGTCAAACATATGGTCTGTGGGCCAAACCTGGGGTGTCAGCGGGTCCACTGTGGCCGGTCAGATGGCTGTGCAGACTGATGAGTCTTTGCAGCAGGATTGAAATTGACATCTCACTGTCTGCACCAGGATACATTTTGAAATTAGGCTTATTTTAAAAATATTACAGTCACATGCATGCATTCATATTTGCACTGAAATATTTGAATTTGTGGATGTTTGTGCATTAGTGTTGTGTAATTTCACTGGTCTGACCTCTAGTATAGAATTTTTAACATAAACAACAAATTAAAACGTAAGTCAAACTAAACGTATTAGAGAAATTTACTTAATAATAACCTTTAATAACTTTCAGAGCTATTTTGAATGACGTTTTACAACATAATCAAAGACATGATTTTTGTAGCAAATGAGCTTAACTTAAAAGACCTGCCAGAGGATTTTAATTCGCCTCTACATTTAAGTTCATAACAAATGAAACATTTAATTTCGGCATATAATCTGCAGTTTTTCTGCTCCCCCAATAAAAATCACTATTGGTGCGTTTTGATCTTTAACTCTAAAGAGTCTGAATGTTGTAATATTGACCTTTTAGCATGGTTTTTTTTGGGATGTTTGTGTCCCGGATTGATAGTTTGTGCTTTTCACAGTAATTATCCCGTGCCTGATTTTAGCTATCATGGACTGGTGTTGATTTTGTGTCTCTTAAATTTCGTGCTTGGAGTTGAGTATCGGTGGCCCTGAGTTTCCGCCCTGTTACCGAAACAGTTGTGTTTGCACTGGCTTGCTGTGTTGAGCCCTGAAAAAGAGAGCAGCAGTGGAGACACTCAGGGACAGTAGACGGCCGTTGTGCTCGCAGCAGGTTGCTGACTCTTCACTGAAGCCCGCAGGCTCTCCGGCGTCAGAGTCCAATGCTGATCGCCCACTTCGCTGTCACCTTACTTTCAGGTGAGGCTCCGATTCAAAAAGTTCCTCCAAGTCCTCTTCAAGCAGATGCTGGACAAACACAGCCAGTCTGAGCCCGATGCCTCCTCATCGGCAGGCGGAGCGGCCGCCGCCGCCGCCGGCTCAGCCCACGACGGCCTCCAGGGAGTGACTGTTCACGCCTTGGTGGTGAGCCACGGCGCCTACATCCGCGTCGCCGTCAGACACCTGGTGGAGGACTTGAACTGCTCGCTGCCCGCGGGGGTGAAGATGTCGCACCTGTTCTCGCCCTGTCCCAACACGGGAGTCAGCCGCTTCCTGCTCACCGTGAGCCCGTCCGAGCCCCGGCCCGCGCTCTCCGCCGCCCGCTGTGTGTTCACCAACAGGAAGGAGCACCTGGAAAGCCTCGCTGAGGCCCAGTGAACCGCAGAAAAGCTGTCTGACGGACTATAAACAACACGGAAGGGAAAAAGAAAAGACCTCAGTAGAGCACAGGCAACTAAACGCAGCAGGGTGGAAGTTTAATCAGTGTTTTACTGTGGAACAACAGTCATTATGCAGTACTGTATCTTTTATGAAATCATTCCCTCTTATCTGTAGAACACAAAGCACCTTGTGTGTCACTCTTTATCTTTTATAATTGTATTTTTTTTCTTTTATCATCTTATACCAAAGTTAAAATTATTTATTGTCTGATCAAACACTGACAGTTGGGTTTCAGCTGATATTGTGCAATATGACATGAGATCACTTTAAGTTGTGGAGTGAGCGGTTTTGTACAATCAGAGGAATAAACAGATAAATAATTTGCCTGATCTTGTCTGCTCATGTGAAACTGCTTTTCTTTTAAATTCCTGAGCTTTGCTGCTCATTGCTTGAATGCACATTTTTACAAGTATGACATTTTTAAAAGAAAATCATTAAGTTTTCCAAGGCAGTGGATTGATTGTTGAGAATTCTTATCACAAGGAAACAGTCTACCATAGACTAATTCCCATAGTTGTTTTGGGAGGTGATCCGTAGCAAATTCTACTTGGAGATAAATCTCTTTTTAATATTTGTCAGCTGATTTTATTGAATGTAAAATGGACAGAACATGTTTAAAGACTCACGTTGAGTTAGTATTTTAGTGTGTGTCCTATAAAGGGTTTAAGATAATTTCCTAAAGTGGTCACAGACCCTGATTAAACCTCGAATGCCGCATGGTATTAATACAGCCACATTGATTTATGTGGTTTCTGAAAACTGGTGGAAATAATAATTCAAAATACCCCGTCTGCAGTGTCAGAGAGAGACATTTGCCACCAAAAGAAAAACAGCCCAAGCGGAACAAATGAAAGTGCAGAGGCAGATCTGAGGTGAAGAATAAAGAAAATTGTTACATTTAACTCAATTTTCAGGACATAAAGATGACTTTATACAAAACACGTACTAGATACATTTCACAATTGTTTAATTTTTACTATTATCCTATTTTACAGCTTGACTTCTGCAGTTTTACTCTTGTGTTGTGTGAAATAGCAATAATGGTTGAACAGTTTGAGCTCTGCAGTTGAAATTGGTCAGAAGCTGCTCAGTCGTCTTTAAATAACTTCAAACTAGAATTTTTTTTAATCTCCTGGAGACTGAAATTTTGGAACATTGACTCTCGGCTCCTGTATTGTGCTGTCTTTTGAAAACACTTCTATATTTACAGCTTGTTTGGTTTTGCACGGACTTTCCAAACAGGTCAGTGAAGCTGGGAAATCAAAATATTGGCATTTAAATGTCTCATGCAAACGACTGTGTCGTGCCCAAAAGTGTGACCGGACTATTTAATGTTCGGTGATGTAGTTTAACTACAGTAAACATTAATATTTCTGAAGCTAAAGGAGCAGCTGTACATCCTAAAACTGTAAACTTCTCCACACATTTTGTGTGTAACGTGAAAGTATAAATGAGTTTTCCCTTAATGTGTACAACTGATCAGGTTTGTCATGTTCAAAAAATTACAAAATGCATTAACTATTCACATGAAAAGTTAATAGATGTGCTCAAACCTTTTGATAGGTATTAAATACTAGCTGTGCTGATGTTATGCTGTAAAGTGTTGCCAGACTATTTTGTTCCTGGGATGCTCTCATTGCTCTCCGTCTTTGTAAAATTGGCCCTTTCGTGTCATTTTCTTCACATCACTCCATTCATAAAGACACAATTTGGCCTGGCACAGCATAAAACAACACACGGACACAGACAAAGTTTATTTTGCAAGTTTATTTTGTCCTAAATTCAAGATTCAAAACTTCCTCCGCAGCATACATTCAAAGACAAACTCAGTTTCTCATCTATGTACATATGTCCTCCTACTGTAACACAACCTTATAAATACCATAAATAACAACAAAGGAAAGGATTTAAATAAATAAATACTCTTTGGGACTGTTTCTTTTTAAAATTGTTTTTGCTGGTGGTGCCCAGCACCTGTAAAAGTCAGATAGCAGGACGATGTGTGCAACACCTGGATTTACTTACTTTGATTCATGAGAAATGTAGATGAACTGCACCTTTTTAAGTAACTGAAGAGATTTTTGGAGGAGTTATATCAGTTTTGGTGGCAAACAACAGTCTTAAAAATATGAGAATCACTCAATTTAACACACTAAAACCTTAACACTAATAAATGCCACTCTTTTAAGATCATCCTTTAAATTAACTTATGCTTGCCTAGTTTGCATATCTGATGTTTTTTTTTTCTCAGTCCAGCTGTAAAAACAAACCAACCCTCAATTAAAAGAGATTCCCCAAAACCAAAGAAAGCTTTGCTGCTTTTCAAAGAGTAAATCTAGTTCTTATTCCTGGCAATCAGACGTTTAAAAGTAAAGAATGCAGACTATTTATTGTTTTACAAAATTAAAGTTACGCAGTAATTACAGAACAGAAAGAAGGAAGTTATAGATTAAAAAAAAAGATATAAAGATTGTGTTTTAAATTGTGCAAAAGGGGTTGCAAGTCAAGTGTAACGTTCATTCAGTGTATTAACACACTGCTTTTAACGACTAAAGACTGAACACACGCTCAGAAAGCAGTGTGTGAAGACCTCCTCGCTCCTGTTGGGTTTTTTTTTTTTTTTTTCTTTTTTCTGCCCATGAACAGCTGAACTCACGCGGAGCTGGAGGAGGGGTCAGCCCATGACCCCGGAGCTCCGGGGGCTGCCCTGGTGGGGCGCGTGCACGCCCCAGGGGTCGTGGTTGGCCGGGGCCAGCGCACCGGTCTCCCGGGACACGTTGCGTCCGTCGTCCCCGACTTCCGCCTCCGCCTCCGCTTCCGCCTCCGGCTCCGGCTCCAGCTCGGCGTCGTCCTCCGGCACGGCCCGGGAGTCCGAGGCCTCCTCCGTGCGGCCCAGGTAGACGCTGTGCGGGTCGGAGGGGTCCAGCAGCTGGTTGCGCTTCTCCCGGTGCAGCAGGAGACGCTCCAGCGGCACGGTGTTCTTCTTGGGGAGGAAGAGGGAGGTCTGGGGGAGGTTCTGGCCCGCGGAGTACACCTGCCGGGAGCCCTCCAGGTTGAAGAGGATGCTGTTCCGGGTGGAGTAGTACACGTCCCGGTTGTTCTCCAGGAGCTTGTGGTTGAAGAGGCACTCGTCTCTGAGGCAGGTGGGCTGAAAACGCAGAGAAAAACAATAGGAATTCAGCAAAATTTATGACAAAATTTATTCAAATTTGCAGTCTTTACTTTTCTATAACAGCTAAATCATGTATTTCTAAAGAAATAAGCAGTAACAGAGCCATTCAGCTACTTCAAAGCTGCGTAAAAGCTTTCCGGCGCAGAAGAACGAACAATAATAAAGCAAAAGAAGGTGCAGATAAATATTGGAATAAACCCAGAATTAAAAAAAAAAAGTACAGCCCTCAGTTTTGAAAGAAAAATGCGCTTTTAACCTAACTTTATTTGGTAATTTGGTCCTATTGCAGCATGAAAGCAGAATAACGCGCAATTCTGGTAAATGATCCAAAAACGGTCTGAGGTGAACACAAGTCAAAAAACGTAACTGTGGACTCCCGACACATGTTGTTGAGATTTTATTTCTTGCCAAACATGATATTCCGAATTTTGGAATTGATTGGTGGAAAATCTTACTCTGGGGATATTTGTGCGTAAAAGTAAAAGGGTTGCGTAATCAGCGCCAAACCAAAGAGAATGGAGGATCCTGTGGAAGGGGATCGATTAGGTTGTCTGTGACAGTCAAGTGTGGATAAAGTGTGTGTTTTGCTCACAGACGAGAACGGAGTGCCCTCCAGGTCCATGCACAGGTAGCGACTGCTCTTCACGCCGAGGATGGCGATGCGCTCCCGGGTCTCTGCCTTCAGGAGAATCACAGCTGCAGGAAGAAGACAGGAGAGATTTAATGATTAGAGAATTAGAGATGAGCTCCATATTGAAACTTTAGAACATTTCAAAGCGATGGAATGCGCCTCTTACTGTATGAGCCCCTCGCCGTGGATTTGCGCACCGTGCCATCCAATCGGATCTCCAAGTAGAAGTTGTTGAGGTCCGTGGATGTCTGTAGGTGAACGTATCTCCTCGGGTTCCCCCAGTTGGACCCCACCAGCGGGGATGCGTTGGGGACCGCTTCCCCGAGGGGAAACCCCCGCAGCACAGCGAGCGGTAAAAGCGCCAGCACGGCGTCCCTCATCCACTGTCGCTTGTTGACGTCCATCCTTGGATCACACCGGTGGATTCTCCTTCTGAAAGCTGCTGCAAGTTTTCAGATGCTCTGTTGTCCCAGAGGTCGGAGACAGATCCTATTTAAAGGCCCCAGAGTGCCACTCCTGCTCACATCCCTTGCGTAAAAAAAAAAAAAAAAAAAGGAAAGAGGAGCTCGCCCCCGAGGCAGATGTGCGGCTTTGCAGCGGCGGAAGGGCCACTTCCACCTCTGCGTGTTTATACCGATGCTGCTGGTCGGACAACAGCTCTCTTATTTTTGGTCACAAGCTTTGACTCCTCCACTTTAAACTGAGACACCAATTAAATGTTAATGTGGAGTATGGAGGTGTGCAAAAAAAAAAAAAAAAAAGCACAAATACCATCTATATAAGAGTTTCTAAAAACATATCAGGATTAATTATAGTGCTGTAACCCCTTTTCTGAAAGCGTGACCCAAGCTTACATTTTATTTAAGGGTTGGCAAGCTGTATATAGCATTTAATTATAATTCCTATAGGTTTACTCAGAGTTGGTTGTTGCTGCTTTACGCACCTGCACTACTCAGTTTTCTCCTCTGTGGCCAGCAGAGGGCGACACTTGTACAGGCTGAGAAACATATTCCAGAATATGTTCCTTTACCCTTCAAGGAAGAAGGGTAAAGGGAGAAAAATGTAATCATTTTACCGGATAAAGATTACTTTTACACCAATTTCTCCAATAAGATCCTTTCATCTATTTTATAGTGATCTCTTGAAGTTCATGGTTTCTGGAGTCGATCCCACCTGACTGTAGGTGAAAGGTCTTCACAAAGAAACACACTTCCACCACTAACAAGAGATTCAGATTCACCAGATAGCCTCGCATGAATACTTTTCAGAGGAAACCCAAGCACAAGGAGAACATGCAAACCTCACACAGAAAGGGTTGCGACGCCAGAAGCAGAGGCGACCTTGGAATTAGACCAGAGTGCTGACCGCCACGCCGCTGTGCCGCCTCTGATAACACTCCAGACCGCCATCATTGGAAAGTCATCATATTGCATTCGAGTACAAACCGTGGTTAAAGTGGAGTATTTACGCATTTATGAAACATTACATTCTGAGGTTTAAACCAGTTTTTTGCCCACGTTATGGTTTACAAGAACAGAGCAGTTTCTTCTCCACCCTTACAGAAATGATGTTGATGATCTCGATGAGGAGCGACAAAATACAGTCATGTGATTTAGCAGCTCTCTTTGCTCACAGTGATTCTCCCTCATTTGAATGAGGGAGCTCAGGGGCGTTTCTGTCTGGACGTTATGTTGTTCGTAGGATTTTTTTCTTTGCTGTGCATTTTCTTTGTCCGCAGTCATGTCAGTGTGGTTTGGAGGAGACGTAAGAGGGCACCGGCGAGTCGTGTGGTAGGTGTGTCTCTTGAGTCTTCAGGAGAAGAAGAGGGGCTGGCCTCATTAGGAGGGCCAGAGGCAGGTGAGGCTGTTTGCTTGGCAGAGTGCCAGCTGACCTGCTGCAGGAGGAAGGAGTCGAACTGTGGCGCTTCGGTGCGTGGAAGGCTTTGGAGACGCCATCGGTAGGAATTCGATCAACCATTTGGGTGTTTAGTGGTAAAAGTAGGAAAAGGATGAGATTCATGATTTGATTTAGGTGCAAGTTTGGGTTGGTTTGACTGGAATGTCAGGGGTTTGAATTTATGCACTTTCTGGCACATGATTGCCTGATCTTAGTTCCTCATGATTTGTTAGTGTACGAGCGGTCGGGGGAAAATCTTGGTTTTAATTTATGTGGAGGTTAAAAAGAGCTTTGTTCAGTGTGCAAAGAGTTTAACTTTAAATGTTGGAGGTTGATTGGTGCTTGATTAAACTAATGCTTCCTTCATTCAAGGTTAACACCTAATAATGTAAGCACTCGTCAGAGGAGAAAACAAAGAGGAGTGAAGTTTTCCAGCGTCCTCCATTGCTGCAGCAAACACAAGTACAACGGTTTTTCTCCAGTCAGTCCACCTGATTCATGCTCTTATTTTAAAATATGAAAGATATCTTATGGCAGGGGTGTCAAACATGAGGACTGTGGGCCAAAACAGGTCTGCCGGAGGCTCAATTTCAACCCACCAAAGCACCAAGCATATTGTAAGACTGGAGGCCCAAGCTGAGACGTCGATGCTGCCGCCGTGAAAGCTAGCGCATTAGCATTAGCATTAGCCTCAAAGCCACGCTGTCGGGGTGAGTTTGCAAAAACATGCATAATTCACTGCTAAAGGGGAAGATTAGCGGACATTTCTCTGCATTTCGCCCCAGAATGTATCATTAAAACTGGCTTTATTTTGAGATTAGTCATTTTCTTTAGTATTTTTTTTTTTTAATGTAAATATGGACATTTTCATAGCATTTATTCTGCACTACAAGACAGAAAAACTTTAGGTTTTTATAAAACTACCGAAAATAAAATTAGGATGAATGTAGCTTCTAAACTGAAATGTGTTTGACACCCCTGTCTCATGGAGGATTTGATGATAAACAATTTGAGGTGAAAGAGAATACATATACAGTCTAATCCAGGTAATAAATCCTATTTAGGGTCAATTTCTTATTAGGCAGCTGATGATACTGTAGGACAGTCGTACTCAGTAGTTTATAGATTAGTCCTAAATCATTGTACAGCCAACAAAAATCCATAATCTTTAAAATACAAATTGTCAGATTTTTATGTTCTAAAATATCCTACAACACCTGACAGAAACGTTCAATTCCACACGATTTTAGCGAGGAAGAGTTAAAGCATCTCCGCCTCAACAAGCCAAACAGAACCACTTGCATTGGAAGTGTCCCTGTAACTGATTTTAGCTAAAGTAAAATACTTTTCCCACCACAGAGAACGACACGTCGCCAGCGAGCCGTTTTAAAAAAAAAGAAAAGAAAAACAAACTTTTATTGGTATCTCAGGAATACAGTATAGACTGCTGTGCACAGCACATACGTACAAAAATAAAAGGAAAAAACTTTGAATGTCCTTACTTAGCATTGTCTGTTTTTTCAGAAACAAATAACCGAAGTTTGTTTTCGTCTTGATTTACAGTCGTCAGCAAACCCAAACTAAGGCAGAAGGTGAGGTATATGAGAACAGAGGAGAGGAATAAAGTACAGCAGGAGTTAGAAAAAAAAAAAAAAAAACAACACATGTGAACACCCCTCGTCACAGCTCCGGGTGCAGGCATGCTGAACGTACAGAAAACATCATTAAAAAAAGATATTCCTCACCTTGAATTATTCAATTTGACCTATGATAATCTGAGGAAAGAAAAAACAAAACAGATAAACTTTTTGGTCAAAGCTTAAAGGTGATTTTTTTTTTTTTTTTTAATTAGTTTTTTGGACAGAAACTTTCCCTCTTTCAGGTATCTAGCTCCTTTTCTTGACTTGTGAGGAAGCTTGCTTCTTTATGCGGGTTTTGTGTTTTTTTTTTTTTTTATCAGAGATGTCCGTGATAAGGTGCTACTAGAGATGTGGGAGGAGTGCTCATTGCTGCGCATGCGCAAATTGAACCTCCGCCCTGCTCTGGGCTCTGCGCTGCGCTGCGCTGTCTGTCGGCGTTGCTTCAGCCTGAACGGCGATGATGGGAGCGCTTCGACATGCAGCCTCGTCTCCCGAGCGGCGTTTGGCTGCGCCGCCCGGATCAGCAGTAATGAGGGGGGAACGGGGAGAAAGAGGCGTGGAGAACACTGTAACGAGCCACAGACGGCCGAGCAGCAGGTGATGCTGAGTCAGCGTGAGGTGTGCCGGGGCGGCGGGGTCAGGATGGAGCCCTGCGGTAGCAGCAGAGGGCTCGGCCCGAGGAGCCTTCCTGCAGGACGGAGGGAGTGCGGCGGCAGGACGGGGCTCTGCGTGACTCCGCTCCTCGCGCGCACACACCGCATTAACTCTGCAGATGTCCCCTCCCCAGAAATATCTCCACACCAGCACAGCATGCCGGGGAGCTGCGTTTTAAAGAGCCAGAGCTCCGAGTGCACAGACGGCCGTGGAAGCCGCGGTTTTGAGGGCGTTCAAGAGTAAAACAAAGCGTCCAAAAGATGCTTTAAATTCCTGTTTCATGGAAACAGTCCGTCCCATATAGCAGAACCTCCCCGGCCGCCGGGGTCAGGGCCAAGGCCGCTCCACGACTCTGACCTTGAACTAAAAAAGGCTGAAAGGAGAGCAGGAAGCTCCTGGGTTACAGCTGGAATCCCAAGGTCCCTGTCTGCAGGGGGCGAGGGACCGGCAGAGGTGGGCGACACGGCTCAGGTATGCGGGGAGCCGCTTGTCATCGTGGCAGATCCACATTCCTGACAGACAACAAAGGGAGCGGGCCCGGCTCCGTCGCATACGTCTTCCCCCGGATTTAAATAGCCCTGCCATCAGACGCGAGGTTTTGTTTGACTAAATGTCTGCAAAAGCCACGGGGGATCAATGCACTCTGTAAGACTTCTCCGAAAGAGGGAATCAAAATATGATTGGAATCTCCAGCAAAGCGTCGTTCGCCTTCAGCTCTCGTGAGCAAGCAGCCACTATCCACTCTCTACCGTTAAATTTACTGAAACTCTGACCTGCTTTGCACAGTTGACCATTCAAATACACACATCAATTTACACAAATAACCTAAAGTGGTGCCTAAATTTCATTCTGCATTCAAAAATCTTCACAGGTAGAATTAAAGCATACCGTACTCAAAGCACTACAGGTAAAAGGAACAATATGCTGAATATGCACTGGAATACGATGTAAACACGTCTTTAAAATGTCGCCACTCGTAACTGTTGGATTGGAACTCTCTACATTGTAAAAGTAATCTGAATCTGCAAAGTCATTTGTAAGCTCAAGGTGCCAGATCACCAGTTTTCCAGATTTCCAGTTTGATGTGAGGAAAAATTCAAAGATAATCTTAATAAATGTCATAAAAATTAGTCTGCAAAGAAACTAATGCTGTCTGTTAATATAACAAATTCTGCAAAATTCTGCAAAAGTAGCATCAAAATATGCTAAAATTACCACAAATAAATCACTCATGATGCAGAATGTCCCATTAAAGAATCTGTTTAGCGGATTACAATGTAACTGTATCTCACAAGGATGGATCGTAAAAATGCTGTAACCTTTCAGTAATCCAGATTTAAACTGCAAAAACAATCTGAGTTTTGAAAAGGTAATCATGACTAAACCTCTCCGACAAAGCATCTACACATTCAACAACAAAATAAATAACCATGCATTCAAAATATCAACATGTACTTTAAAGTACCATAAGTATTAGTGCTCATATTGCAGAAAGCTCCACTGTAGTGGATTACAATGTCTGCTTGATATGTAAGTAGCTGGTAAAGGTCTTGCCAGTTCTGATTCTTTAATAATCAAGACAAATTTCATTAAAAAAAAAAAATTCTTAATCTGCAAAGTCAATTGTAGCTAGGGTTTTCTGATAAATAGAAAAGTAAAAAAAAAAAAAATTGCTTTGCTGAAAAGAAAAAGTCAAAAATAGCTGGTTAAAAATGTTGCCTCTCCTCAATAATCCTTCATTTAGTGAAACTAACCTGAATCTGTGAAGTAAATTTAAAGCTTTACGAGAAACTTAACCGACTGAAAATGACGTCTCTGCCTTTTTCGAATGGGGTAATTACGAGTAACTTATTTTTTTTCCCATTCATATATTTGATTCAGATCTGAAGTCTTGAGAAATGGGGACGACGAGTCGGGAGTCTTATAGCGTGCGTCCCCTCGTCTCACTGCACTGTCCTTGAGTCCTTCCACATGATTGACTCGTCCATAATTGCATTTGGACCCACTTGCCTCCAGCGACCGACACCTCGCTGCCACTGCAGTGCTGCTGCAGCGCACACAGGCGAGCAGGGGATGCAGCCCGGGACACCCAACACACCCACATGAACCAAGGATGCTCACACACACACACACACACACACACACACACACACACACACACATACATACATACATACATACACACACAGGGGCTCTGAAACATTCTGGAACCATCATTGATGGTCGACTGTGCAGGTAACTGCGACAAAGCAGCCATTCAAGAAGCTCCTGGTTTCTTCTTTTTTTTTTTTTTTTTTTTTTTAACGTTTGCAGCTATTTACACTGTTTTCGACTGGCAGACATCATGTTTCAGCAGCAGCTCAAGCTTCGCGCTTCCGATTCGAGAACGTTTCTAAACGTGCCGCTCGCTCTGTCCGTTCGCAAGCCGGGTCCTGACTGAAAAGCTTCTCCATGCTGGGATTATTAAATGGGAATTATTCCACCCTGTTTATTTGCTGGGCCGTGTGACGCACACACACCTGTGGCCTCACGCCAGTCTCCATGGCTGACCCCTCTCTGGTGTCAACCACAGATTGTTTATTACTTAATCGATCTAATTACAGAAAAGAAAATAAACCAGAGATAGTCACCCTGCCCTCCCTCCCTGACTCCACCCCGCCCACACCCCCTTCTGAGGCCCTCTCTGGAGTGTCAGCCCTATTTCTGACTCCAGCGGGTGTCTCTTACATGCAAGTTTAAGGGGGCCACAAGTGGGAACACCAAGGCACCTTTAAATCGTGCAGCAAAGGTAGTGCATTTAAGTTATTACCCCCCCCTCCCTCTGCACCCGCTGCCGGACATCGGTAGTCCAGCGGGGAGCCACCGAGCGCTCAAAGGTTCCGAAGAAATGAATAAAACTCAGCAGGTATTTCAGCAGAAGTCCATGCACCCCCTTAATTTACTAAAGTGGTTCTTTGAGGTAATAAAAAGTATTTGTTTCACCCTTTAAAAGCACAGAATATAGATCATCCTCCATCTCAAAAAACAAAAAACAAAAACAAAAAAAAAAGGAAGTGACACATAGTTCAGTTACAGCAAGCACCAAGGTAAGGTGAGACAGGCAAAGGCTTCCACTCTCCACCGTCCATAAAAACAATAAGCAGCACGGTATTGCATACATATACAAAGATAGCTATCCAAATATACATATATATTTATGTGTATATATATATATATAACAGAATAAATATTTGTGTTTTCTTTTGCAGTCCATGGGTGTGTGTATGATTATGCATTTCTGTATTACCTGGAAGAACATCCACATGTGCAAATTACTGAGTTATTGCCAGTCTCTCTCTCTCTCTCTCTCTCTCTCTCTCTCATAGTCGTGGGAGGAAGTGTGTGACAGTCATGGCGGTGGTGGCCTTGTTGCCTCTCTTTGCGTGGCCATGCTTGCTGAGGGCGATGTAGAAGCCCTTGTAAACAAAAGACTCATAGGCGTTGTAGTTGTTGGGCAGCAAAGTCTCCTTGAACTTGCACTCGTCCCTGAAGACCCTCTGGAGGAAAGCGGAGAGGAGAGAGACGGCCGGTCAATCTCGTGACAGACCACAGGATGGACATCACAGTCTACACGCGACCTTTACTTTGGCAGGCGGCCTGTGTGGACAGAGCGCGGCGGCCGAAACAGGAGGAGCTGGCATGTTGTTGCAGAAGAAATGCCCTTTTCAAACTCTAGCCCCTGTTTTTTTCTGCCCGACTGGCACAAAACGCGTCAGGTAGGAGGCCGGCTGGAGACGTCGCTCCATCACATCGATGCACACCCTCCGTGGAGGACGTGCCCAGATGTTCTACTGAAGGACTACAGTCGTAATAATTGAACCGTTGTTGTTGGTGTCAAAGATTGATCCACAAATCCATCCACAAATGGCATTTGTTGACACCTTTTACCTTGAAGGTAAACCTAATGGGAAGTCCCTACACGCAGCCTGCTACCGTCATGGTGTTGCATTGTGACTTTAATATTCCACTGATTGAGTTTTTATCATCACAAATCAGATTCTGTGTATTAACATGGTAAATCTGCAACGTATTATCTAAATCAAGTGTTGCCTCCAAAGCCCTTTTTACTCCAGTTACCTTTTCTGCACCATCACAAAATACTCAAAGAAGAAATATATATATTCATCACTGGAAGATGGATTTAAGCATCAGTTTTTTTGGTAACACAATAACGCTTTGGCTGTTTTTATCTCTAACAATCTTGATTTGTTTTGCATAAATAATGGAAAGTAATTTGTAACTGAAGATGTCAAACAAAGTTTCCAGACATTCAAGTGAAAGCTGTACATTAATTGCTTAAACACTGCTATATATTAATATCTGCACTAATATCTAACATGCAAGCTCTGTGAGATAAATGTTTAAGTTCTTCACTGAAATTCTTGCTTCGGTGCCAATAAAATCTCCATGTATTCCAAGTTATGTTCATTATACAGAAAATCTAATTTAAGAGTCGGCGTAGGCAATAATTTAAGTGTCTTTTCGATCTGTAAGCAGTTTGTACAAAAATTTGACCACATTCAATTATGTAAATGATCCCAGTCTTAAAAGTAACTTGGTCACTCCCGTAAATATAAAAATAAACAGAAGCTATAGCTTTTAAATGATCATCATACAGAGCAAATTATTTGAGTATTCTTATATCGTTCACACGTTTGTTCGCGATTCATGTAAATCTGAAAAGTAGCAGCAGTAACACATTTTTGACTGAATCATAACTGTGGGAGAATATGAGCACATGAACACAAACGATGGAAGGATTTTCCACAGTCAAGCGCTCACAGCGTACACTGTTTATAAATGCACCTATGATATGCTGCACTGGAAAGGTACGTTAATAAAACTGACAAATTATTGATTTGTTGCTCACTGACTCATAGTCAACAGACACAGTATTGAGATTCTCATTGGAAAACCAAAAAACGTGCCGATTTCTAAGTTACCTGAAATTGATCCTATTTAAAAACAAAAACATGACAGTCTTTGTAAAAGACCCCCTGAGTTATTTGATGTCAGCAATTTCTAAAAATACACAAATTTCACACAGACACTCGCTTTTTATTTGGCATCTGAAGGCAGTGAACAGCGCTGACCTACTTTAGTGGCTCCATGGTCTGCTGTCGCTGGTTTTCAACACGCTTCAGATGTACTTTACGCTCAGGTACAGGATGCTTCTCAGGTGCTTTTCCTTTCAAGCTGCTCTACACTCTGGATTATTTTACTCAGATAGTAATCACCTGGGGTTTTTTTTAGATGGGGAATTGTTCACCAATAGATCATTAGGGGGGCTGCTACAGATTTGATCCACGGTTCAGTTAAAGTGGATGGAAGGCATGAAGGGGCTGCTGGGATCGTTCTAATCTGTGGAGCTGTGTGTCAGGGTTTGGAAGAAGTGTGTGCAGAGAGATCTCCAGTATTTCCTCCTCTGTTAAATGATACTTTTTTTGGATTAGAGTGAGCACAGTTCTTTCACTTGTAGCTGAGCTTTTCTCCTCTGGGGACCAAAGCGGGGAACTGAACCCCCTCATCTGATTCTGACACAGCAGAAGATTGGAGCATTTCTCCAGAGGGGGGCTCTTTGGGCCCCCTCCTCCTCCTCCTCCTCCTCCTATCATCGGGGCATATTAATAACACAACAGCGCTCTCAAACTCGTGGATGCAGCAGCTATATGAACTCGAGAGAGAGAGAGAGAGGGAGAGAGAGAGAGAGAGAGTTGCGCACAAACCACCTACCGTTCCGTACAACCTTCCCCTCCTGTTCATTGCGACAAACAGCTCGCTCTTCACCCCGAACAGGCTGATCACCCCTCGGTCCACGGTGGAGATCTCTATTAGACCTGAATGAGACACAGAGTTAGAGGCGCCGCCGCCGCAGCAGCCCGGCGCGGGGACAAAGTGCTCGGGAGAGAGAGAGCAGAGAACTGGCCTCTGCAGCACTGATGGGTGTAACCTTGCAGGTGCATTGCGACTGGATGATGCCGCCTCGCCTCAATTAAGCCCCCCTCCCGTGCGCCCCGATCGCCCCGTTTGCGTGTTCGACATAATGAGGGTGGTTTACAGCCTGCTGAGAGGCATATGAGCGCGTCCTGCTGCAGGGGGACGCGGGGTAAAAATAAGTGAGCGTCTAAACCGGCTCAAGCATTCATGTCATGTTTTTGGCTTGGAGGGATATTTCGCACTGCACGGATGCGAGGCTCGGTACACTGTTTTCGCTCTGGGAAACTTTCAACCGTGCCGACGGCGCTTATTAAATATCATGCAAAGGCAAGCGAGCGGCTCTAACTTTCACGCAGCCTGCGCATAGGGTTACGCTCCGGTTCTGGGGTGCGCAGCCTCTCCGGATGCAACTCACTGTGTTGGTTCTCATTGTGTGCACCGCTTATCCTGCCGTTCGGGAGCACCTGCAGGTGAAACCCAATGCCCACGTTGCAGTACAGCCGTCGCACTCTTTTGATGCCCTGCAAATAGTCACTCTCCCAGTTCAGCTCCGATTTCCCCCCAGATATGCCCAGATAGGAGCGGGAGAACAGCGTCTCCCACTTCTTCTCCAGCAAAGTCGCATTAGTCCTGCTCGGAATCGGATAAGACGAAACGATCCCAGTGAGAGAAGTCCACAGTACAATCACTGCCGGCAGCGTCCAGTGCGTCCTGGCCCCGCTGGACATACTGTAGTGGCACCTTTGCGCAGTGGCCATCCAGTTCACCTTTGGGGCACGTGGTCAAAGTTACCTGCCCTAAAAATGCAACTCTTCTGATTTTCTGTCCTTTGGCATGGTGGTGGTGAAGGCTTATTTCGGGATCAAGGCAGATCGGGGCCCCATGGGCCGGGATCTGATCAGGAGGAGAGGGACTGCGCGCGTCGGAGCTTGAATTGGTGCCGGTGGCGATGACCATCTTTCGCCGCTCCGCGCCTCTGTGCGGGCTACGCTGGCCGTGGAGGGGACGCCACACACCGCAGGAAGCAGCCTCACCTTCCCCCCTGACTGTCACATCCTACACTGACATCGGTGGGACTCCGCCGCCGCAGCCCCCCATCAGAGGCCGGAGATGGGAGGAGGAGAGAGTTCCTGGAGCCGGCAGCAGCAGCACTTCTGATGGGAGTGATGGGGGGCTGCTGCACCTTCACTCCA
The DNA here is from genome assembly GCF_902148845.1 of Salarias fasciatus. Lineage (NCBI taxonomy): Eukaryota > Metazoa > Chordata > Actinopteri > Blenniiformes > Blenniidae > Salarias > Salarias fasciatus. Next base: position 6,692,012 of record NC_043761.1, on the reverse strand, counting down.
CGGTCTGATAAGCCAGAAAGGACCAGAAAAACAGGCTCCTGTGCTCAATTTCACAATAAGAGAGCCCGGCACAGTCTTCCGCTCCCTCAGTTTCACTCTCTGACAGTCCAAATACGTTTGTTTGGGTGTTTGATTTGGTTGCACAGTGACTAGATTGTATTTTTTTTTTAGGATACATTTAAAACAAAGTTAAAGATCGAAACCGACTTGATTCAACAATTAAATTGTGCATCCTCAAGAACTTCACACATGCTGGTCATGGAAGGTTTCACAACAATCAGAAACAAAGAAACAGCTTTTATCCAGGAAATATGGCCCCTATAATCCCCTTGAAATAGAAAACATTTGCACTTTGGCTACTATTTTTATTTTTGTCCTGTTATTCATTTTCATTCATTCAGTTTTATTTGCTGCTACAACATTTTACCTTTCTGATTTTGGCCTCTTACAATGTTTTTTTTAAATATGCCAAAATTTCTTATGAAAATAAAGAATACCAGTAATTAATTAATTGATAAATGCATTCATTCAATTATTCAAAAAGAATGTGAACCAAATATCTCAAGCAAAGTATATATGCTGAGTTCAGGTGTAATTATAAAGCCACGTGTTCACTTTTCTAGAGTCATAAAGGTTCACACTGTGAACACAAAGTAGAAAAATCCTTAAATTCAAATAAGTTAAACTGTTTATTTCCTCTATAATTCCTTTATCAAGATAATTACTTGTTTGAAGGTTGCAGTTTTGGATCTCTAAACAGTGTTTCTGGTGAGTTTGCACTCTTTAACTTTGACCTTTATACTATATTTGACACTCATAAGCTAAAATATAAAATTCCTCATTATTTCATTTAATTAATTGAATGAATCAACCTGTATTGAGCATGGCTAGAATGAATTATTAGGAGAAAAAGTGCCACGATTTTCTCATCAATGTTCTTTTTGTGTGATTACATTGTTTGAAAGACAAAGGAGTGATTCCTGGAAGCAGGTTGCGTGGCGGTATTATTCTGAAGGTTTCCTAACCTATTTAATCCCTCTTCCTCTGAATAGCTCCTCTGACTTGACCTCACTCCCCTCACATGGGAGACCGGTGAGCAGGGGGGAAGGGGGGGGGGGGGGGGCGTGCGCGTGCTCGTGCACGCATTTGACTTTCATTGGCGTTGAGCAATCATGGGATGGATGGATGGATACTGTGTCCAGGGCCCAAATCGGGACGGTGGTCATATGTCCTGGCAGCCTGCTGCCTTATTTAGAAGGAAGGTGTAAAAACAGTCCCAGCCAGTCACAGGAGAGCAAATGGAGATCCTGTCTGACACTTCCTTAGCTGTTTGTCCAGGAAGTTTACACAACCAAATATTCTGCCTGGTCAGATTGCGCGTTATTATTGTAAGTAACACAGTCCTGCAGCCCACATCAAAATATAACCTGCGTGAATCAAATACGTGACATTGTTCGGTGTGACCTACTGAGTTCACGTCCTAAAATAAAGCGGTGAAGGACACATGGACAGAACCCTGTGCTGTTGATGATCACAATTTGGCAAAAAAAATCTCTATTTTACTTTTTATTTGAAATTTCATCCAAGCTCAAGTGATTTATTCTTTGCTATTTCATTTATAAACAATGACATTTCTTGAATGTCCTATAAGGGCCTTTTGTGTTTTGTATCGACAGATAATGAAAGGAATTTATTGTAAAACAATTCAAAAAATGTAGAGTTTTTCTGTAAATGCATTACATCCATCAAAATGCCATTTCCCCTTATGCAGCTACATCAAGCCTTCTTTCACTATTTGTATGCTCCTTAAGGGCTTAGAGTGCCGTTTGCGTCAGTAGAAAATGAGGACGAAACACTGAAAATAAAAATAAATCGAAGGCCCCCCTTCCCTCCCTCCCTCCCTCCTTTTACATCCCTGTTTGCATCCCGTCCTGCAGGGTGCAGGGAGGAGATGGAGGCTCGGGGGAATTCCCAGCACGTCACACAGGGCAGCGATCCTCTGAGGCCCCCAGAGCTGCTCCCTGCTGCCAGGGAGCCTCAGGCCCACCTTAGCAACCGCAGAGGCGGCGAGCGGCGGCACTGACACACTGCAGCGAGCAGCCAAAGGGGAAAGATACTATGGACCTTATTTTTACACACACGCTGATGACCGTTGAAGATCTTTTTTTAAACTATCTTAACACCATCATTTATGTTTGAGAAAAAGTGTCTTCTTCCTTTCTGCAGCAACATTCTGAATCGTTTCAATGAAGGTTAGTGACTATTGTCAATAAGTATGAGAACAAGCTTCACTTCAAGAGCAAAAAAGTGGCAAAAAGTGGATAGACTGAAGAATGATCACTTAAATCACATCTTACCATCCTTAGAAAGGTGACGTTATTCAGTTTTGAGGTCGTGAACAAGCTTTTTATTGGAATATTTAGTGCTAATTGAGGATGCATCGTGCAGTAGTGTTGAGATATATTCGTCCCATCGAGGATGACATGTCACTATTTTATTTCAATAACCTCAATCAACATCCTTATGTGATCGATTTCCACAGCGTTGTGTCTAAAAGTTTAAAAATGTTTGATAATTACAATCACTTTCGCCTGACAGAAAGAACTGTAAAAACCTGGCCACTGTTTTTAATGTACTTATGTAATTATGAGTGACTCTTAATATAACACAGTACCCTCAATACTCAATACTAATCTGCAAAAAGGACATAAAGTTTAATTTATTATAATCAATAAGGCAACTGCACTTTAAAATGAACCATCTGTTATTGTCATGAACAAAAACTGTGTTAACGTCATTTGGAATGACTCCTAACTTCTTCCTCAGCTTCAGAAGTTCAAAGTTTGACGGCGAAGTTTGAATGTTTTTCGACTCGGGAGCTGAAACTTTCCTGTTACTTCTGAATGAAATGTGACCGGTTCGAATTCAAACCTCAGGTCATGAACCAGCTCATCCCATTTCTCTGAAACTCCACTGATTCAGTGATTCTACGCGTTAGAGCAGCAGAGGGCAGACAGACCAGACCTCGGCCAATTAATGAGACGCGCTCCTGATCTGCTGCGTCAGCACAGGGCTGTGCAAACCGAGCCAACCGATAGCCTGAATAGACAAAACCAGCCCGCTATTGACAGAGTGGAACTTTAATCAATGCAGAGTGGCCACCATTAATGAGACGGTGCTGAGCTCTGGAGATTAATTCAGCTAATACTGGTAACCGGCGTGTGACGCTGAGGCGGCTTTTTACAGATGACGGCAACGTGAAGTGTTGAAAATCTGAAGCAATTACACGTTTGATAGAACTACCTCAGAATCAATACCCACAATGCATAAACTGTGGCGTTATATTGTGATACAGATTACCAAACTGTAAAGAAATACCGTCTTAGTATGGGAATATTGTCCAAAATGAAATGAAAGGATGAATTTACATACATTTACCTCCATAACATAACATCACATCATCAGCATAAAAAGTTAACTCAAAAGTAAAAAAAAAACAATTAATCTCCTCTTGGTTGACAAAATAGATTAATCAGCTGTATCCTTGAAAGAGAACACCAAACAGTGAAATCCAACAGTCTCAAGCCACAGAGGGGCAACAATGGAACGGGCAATGGGGAAGGGACAGGAGGGGGGGAGATGGAAAATCGGCCTGATAACAGATCAAATGGAATTTGACTATAGAGCCGCCTTAACTGGTTCTATTAAAGCAGAAGGAGAAAGCAGAGGAACTGGAGGCTCGAGCAGGAGAAAAGTGCAGGCAGTTTACTGTTGTCAGGTCAGCTGTCTTTTCTGCAGTTATAGGATCTATTAGCACACACACACACACACACACACACACACACACACACACACACACACACACACACACACACACACACACACATCAATCAGGACACCAGCACGGAGCAGAGGAAATAGCTATACAAACAGCTTTTGTGCATATTACCAAAGTGTAAGTAACTGGATACAGGAGGACGTAAAGCTCTTCCAATCACTGTTTTATTAACGTGGGGTTTAAAAGACGATATAGAAACAACAGCTGGGGAGCCCCGGAGATGAAGAGGGGATTTCTCTGGCATGGCATCAAAATCACTGGCATAGACGGACAATAATACTCAGCCCGACTGTGTCAGGCTCACCAGAGCTGCACAGGCCGCCACAGAAAGACTTCATTCAGAGATTTCCACATTCGCAGTAGATGGACAATAACAACGTTTTCTTCCAGAGTGTCATGACTCCCAGTCCAGATTCTCCTGGACTCAGCAGTTTTAGAGTTGACAGTGACCGAGATATCAGTCCAACTTGGCTGTCTGTTGTCCTCATTGTTAATGTTCTTATTGTATTGTTCTCTGTGCGCGCGTGTGTATGTGTGTGTGGTTTCATTATAAAAACATCCAACAGCACCAATTCTTGGTCCACATGGTTTTTAGTGTTTCTGCCGTTTTCGTGTAAATGCAAAACTTTTCAGAAATAAAAACACAAACGACTAACCCTTTTCACTTGACTTCACGTTGTTGTGTAAACTGGGCCTAAATCAGGAATGTTTTGATTTCATTCGGTGGGAGCAGGCAGTGGTGTCGCTCTGAAAGCAGCTTGGAGTTTAGTTTTTTCTTTTTTTTTTTTGCTGAAGTAGCTCATGTATAATGCAACGGCCAAAAACTGCCCAGGGTTATGCTCTTTTCCTGTGCTGCTCCGAAAACTGTGCGATACGTTCCAAAGCAGCATCAGACTGTGACACGGCGACACACACACACAGCTCTTAAAACACGGTGAGATGCATTTAAAAAAAACCCTGCTCCTTTCAGGATTAATTTGTCCAGCTTTGAGCTACACGGGGGGACGACGACTTGTCAGAAGGGAGCGTTCCCAGTAAAAATATCTTTTGAAGGGTACAGCTTGTGCACCTTGCAGAGAAGGATGTGCCTCGCTGCTAAATTGGGCGTAGAGTGACGAAGGAGAAAAGAAGCGAGGCAGAGGTGACTGTTTATCCGGCAACGAATCCCAACCAGTGACACAGCAAGTTTTTCTGCTTGTGTCAGGACACGATGGACAGTGTTATTGTAAAACAAATATAACGGCCTATTTGTCATCAGACAGTTTGGACCCTTCAGGCCAAGATAGAGAGAAACGCAGCACGGAGGAAGTAAGAAGCCCCACCTTATGCTGCCATTCACAAAAACCACAATATCAGGAATATTTTCAAACTTATATGTCATTTTTGTCTGATGGTGTAACAGTTTGTCAACAATGATAATAAGCTTATAAACAAAACCTTCCTGAATTAAGGATTTTCAGGATGTTTAATATGAAAATGGCATTAATATTGAACATGTTGCTGTCCTCAGATTGGGAAAAAAAATCAAAAAATGTTGATATATATTGTTAGAATTGAGGTTTAAATATTACATCACAGCATTCAACAGTCAAACGGATCGTTTCTCTGCATAAAGACCTTCTGGACGGGGTAAAAATACTTGCACATGCTGAATAATACCTCACATCAAGACCATTGATCTCCTTTTAAGCTCTGTAATCAGTCCTCATCCCAGGAGACCTCAGAGACATGTCAAATTGTGTCCATCATGCCGTGATCAAACACTTTGGTAAGCTTAACACTGAACCCCGAAGAGAGCCGGCTCAGCAGAGCTGTTAAACCCTGAGCCCCCTTTGGCGTGAGGCAATGAGGACGAGCACCAGCGGGCAGGTTTTATGCTGCCCAGAGCAGTTATTACTGCATGTATGTGTTTATCTGTCGTTCTGAGCTCAAAGCTTTGACTGAAATTGATGATGAAGATCCGGCCAAAAAGTTTGATTTGCTTTTAAATTCATTTGAGATATTGCTTCTCTGTGCAACTGTAATCCAAAGTTGGGAAAAGATGTTTAGAAGAAAAATGAATCCGTGTGCGATGGCTCTTGTAAAAATAGAATAGAGAAATCCTTGAGCACAGGAAAATGCTGACGGACGAGAGTGAATGCTTCTGATGTTTTTGCCATTCAGCATTAAGAAGAAATTAAGAAGAACGGTTTCATTATCGTCTGTGGTGTTGCAAGGTTGCACATCTGGTGAGATTCATCAATGCTGAAGGTTTACAGAGATTTTATAAGAACATCTGCGTCTGTCCGTGTGGGGTTTGCATGTACTCGCAGTATCTACTCACAGTCCTAAGATGTGTACTGGTAACCTTAAATTGAGGGTAGGTCAGGGTGTGATTGTCTGTCCATCTCTTTGTAACCATCCAGAGTCTAAATCAGACAATCCGGTACAGAAGGTGAGAAGCCTGGTAACCAGGAGGCCACATCTTCTCTGCTCGTTCCAGGTAGAAGCTGCCTGACCCGTCGGAGGCCACGAGGAAAACACTGTTTATGTGGCTGCCATGCTGGAAAGTCAGACAGTTTGGTTTACGGCTGTAGGAAGAGATAGAGATCAGAGGAGGTGTCAGCTGCTGAGTCGGCTGCCGATTCCCCCGGCTCCTCTTCCCTCTCTCCCAGGAACCCAACACCAAACCAGGCCACCAGGACCGAGCTGGAGAATGCCAGGAATCCTCTCGGCACATTTGCTCGCTGCTTTGCACGTTCGCACCCCTGCGGGATGAAAACCGTGCCGCCGTCCCAGCGGACGCCGCCGCCGTGCTCCGCTGCGAGCGGGTGGCAGTGGTGGGAGAGAGGCGGCAATGAGAGGAGGATCAAGGCAATTTGGCTGCCGGGCTGGAGCAGAGCGTCAGGAATGGCACACCGCTGCGAGAGTGAGTCATCCTGGACGGAGCTGCTGTCGATACGCCAGCACAACAAAGATCGGATCATTTATTTTTGTCACGGCCCCCGCTGGATGAAATCTAAACCCATAAGGAGTTGATCAAAGGTTTGGGCATGCTGCCTGTCCTGGAGAGCAGCTCATCACCAATGGCATTCAAAAAAACATCCAGAAGATTTCGCAGCCAGTTTTCTTGTCCAAACCAGCTCATTAACAGCGTCAAAAAAACACAAACGTGTCGGGGATTCTCATAGGCAGAGGTGCAGTCCACACTTTCACAAGTTTCAAGCGGCGCTGCTCTTTTCCTGCGTTGAAATTCGCTTGATTCTACCTGCGTGGGGAAAAAAAGAGCTGGCATAGTTTCATTTTCCACTATTAGACTGCAGAAAGCTGGATCAGCAGTAATGAGGGGGGACACTCAGTCTTCCTGATATTTCCTGTTATCATGTGATTCCTAGAGGGCGTTGGGACATGCGGCAGCAGCCAGCTGAAGCAGGAGGTTTCAGAGGGGGAACTGCAAGCTGAGAGACGCTGAAGCAGATGCATTAATCACATGAAAAGAGACATAATAATCCTTGTAATGCAGTGTCCCTCATGCACTGTTCAGACGACAACGTTCCAAGTGAAAACGCGTCATTTTTGCATTTTCGTCTACTCGAGCATGTGCAGAAGAACTTGTTACTGTGACTGTGACACGCAGCAGGACTCAACGTTTTCCAAAAGTTCCACCTTGGGAGTTGTTTTTTAAAATATGGCATTTTCAGTAAATGGACAAAATGCATGGAAAGTTTTGCTCCTTCGCTAGAAAACGTTCTTGTGTAAGCAGACCCGAAACTTCCACTGAAATGAGACAAATAAATGGATTGAGCACCAAAAGCAACTGACCTGAAAGCCACTGTTAAAACACATAAAGCAAAGGATGAAAATAAAGTAATGCTAATAAACAGGCTCGTAGGCCTCAGCATTTCCTTTTGCTTAAAGTCTGCATTGTGTGAACAGGCTGGAGGAGGAACAATGTGGGGACAATCCAGAAGCTGACTCTCTGACTCCTTTCATTTATTTTAGTGCCGGATTTTGAAAAAGCAATTTATTTGTTTGTTTATAGCTGAATGGATTGCTGTTTGAGTGTCCTCAGAGGCTGCATTGATGATTCCTTGTCTGTTTTTATGTTTATTTTTCGGTTTTTTTTCTTTCAAACATCCTTTTTCTTCTAATTTTTCACCTGCTGCAGAATGGAAAACAGACACAGATTGTCATTCTTCTGTCTGATTGTAATTTTACAATCGTTCATGCTTCTGCTGGTGTTTTTTTAATCCAGTCTGCACGAATAATAGGAGTGTGTACTTGTAAACTAGAGGGAATCAAGGTGACACAAAATTCATGGTGGACGCAGACTGGTGGTACCAGAGAAGAGAAAAACTTTCCTGTCAGTGAGGATGGAGTCTCCCTCCCTTCTGTCATGAGGACAGCGCCCTCTGGCGTCAGACAGGCTTCAGGACACACTGTCAAAGATGATAACTCACTGCATTGCAGCACTGGCAGGCTGGCAAGTGGCTCGACCAAGATCAATAACTTTGAATAAAACTTCCCAAGCGCCCACTGTTAGTATTAACATTATCTATATGCACAGACTGTGTGAGCGTGAGTCTCAGTGGCTTGGAAAGATCCGTGACGTGCCGTCTGCACGCTCTGCTCTGCAGAGTAAAGAAACCTGGGCCCTTCCTGCAATGCAGGTAAAGTATCTGGAAAAAGGTGGCATCTTTACTGATCCCCGAGGGGAAAGCGAAGTTAAGCTGTCGTCGGACGGATGCAGGGTATTAAAGACGGCCATGTGCTCTGCGCACAGGCACAAGGGAGCCAGGCACTTTGTGGGAAATGCACAAGAGGGAATCCGAGACGGCTGATCTGTCAACAAACGAAGCGGCAGTGAGAGAGTGCCACATCCCAGGCACGGCCAAGTCACAGGGGTCTCATGTGCCTGTGACCTGCCCGTTAAAAGGTCACCCTAATGAGACTGGCCACTCGGTGCCCTTCAAGCGCAGGAAACAATGCTGCGTTACGCGCGCTATTTCGAATGGTGTCACAGCGCAAAACTGGCAGGCGCTGAATTATTGGCGGCCCTTTGATGCTGTTTATATCCCCACCGTCTTGTCAACACATATAATCACACTGCAGATGCCTCATCTGGGACCTCATATTGCCACTAACACTGGCTGCAAACACAAGAAGCAACGTCATGATCTGATGATTCAGCAGGAAAATGTTTTTTGAAAAACCAAACTTTGGAGTTTTGTTCTGCTGTGGTGCTTTTAGAGCTTTGTTACCCCCCAATAAAGGGTCCAAAATAAATCCAATCCAAATTCAAGAAGATCACTGAATAACTCGCTGGTTTAGCATCAGTTAAGACTTATGATGGATCACCAAGTTTATGAATGTTGTCATTCCCAGCCCCAGCTGACAGTCATTTTAATCTTGTACTGCTCTTTAAAAACAGTGGTTTTCTCAGTGTGGGGCGGGGCGCTCTTAGAGGGGACAGGGGCCGAGCAGCAGGAAAGTCCTGGGGGTTAAAGGGACAGGACGCCCTTCAACCAGATATTTTCTTTATAGAACATTTTAAACAAAAATTGCTAGATATGTCTGACTTTGGACGTTTTTACACCAGTCTCAACTGGTCTTGATTTCTAAAGTATAGAACTATCACTCAACAACACCTTGGGTTTCAATTTTTTAGGCCTATAGGAGGTTATATAATGGCACAAACACATATACAAATGTAAAATTTGTGTGTTTTTATCCATGTCTAGCTCTTCTAACTGCTTTTAAATCTGACAAGTCAAAACTTCTTCAGGTCAACAATGTTTTGGACTGTTACAACTGACTGCTTCTCGACCCCACTTCAATATTTACCCAGTTATTCTATCACTGTGGCTTGTGCTGTGTCTTCCCTCAGAAGCATATCTTAGCTTGAGTTTATGCAGTCACAAGCCCACACATCCCAAAAATCTCCTCATAATTGTTGCTCCGCGGTCGCTCCTCTCCCGTGCAATTAGTGTGGCGGTTGCCGCGTGTGTACTCCCTAAAGGAAAAGCAAGAAAAAGTAAAAAGAAAAAGAAAACTTGAGAAGACGTCGTCTAAGACAACAGCCTCCGGAAACCACTGACTGACAGATCTCTCTGCCCACTCTGGTTCCCCGGCTGAAGCGGTGGCTGCTGTGGCCGTGCTGCGGTTGCCACTGCTCTGGGCCCGAAGACATCTGAAGCGAGGCCATTTCTAGGTTAGAACAGCAGCCCCACAGTGACACAACTGCGAGGCCGGATATCCGAAACACTAAAAGCTCATCAAGACGCATTTAATTCGAGGCTTTTAAATAACCGGTGCCCCCACTCAGGAGGAACTCTGTCTTTGACAGAACGTTTTGTCTGTGAGGAACTATTAATAAGTCCAACCCCAACCAAAATAACAGCCCATGAGTGGGAATCGACCACAGATCACCTGTTTTATTACATTAACATGCAACCGACGACCAACTTTTTGCATCTTTCCCAAAATATCTCAATAATAATAGGAGGCAGTCTATTTTTTCTTTGCCCAGCGTGGAATGTAAATAACAACATTGCAAGTCTCCGCCTGCGGAACAGCCATACAGGGGCATCGGTGCCGCGTGGAGCGAGCCCCACACAAACTACCACTCTGAGAGGCTACACAGCGCATAATGATGGCATTCACGTCAGCGGCCGGAGGGGGAAACTGCCTCCTGACCACTTCCAACAAACAAACTCAAATTGAGACCGCTGATGAGCTCACGGCTGCCGGCGAGACCGGCGCATCCAGCTGGACGTCTCTTTTCAAAATAGTTCAGCTCATACTGCCAGCTGCTGCCACAGGCCAGAAAAACACAAACATCACCGCCTGTGGAGAATGTAAGAGCAATTAATGGCATCCGTGCATGTCATTAGCACAAACTACAAGAGGTTATATTAGCAAATGATTCACTTCCTGTCAATAGTCATGATGTTTACTTTATATTGCAAATATTTGATCAGAAGGAGATTAGCAGTATGTCACCGTGAAAATAGTAATAGTTAGGGCTGCTCAGTGTTGTGGTGGTGAGCTCTCTCGCTCATGGCGACATGTTGCCATTGACAGTCATCGCTGATGTTCAATGCAGCATATTTACACCCTAACATTAACAATAGTTGTTGTATGTACCCTGACTGCTCGTTCATGCTTAATATGGGCACTGATGTGCTAAAAAGACACGCTGTTAAGTAAATAACTATAAAATTCAATATCTTAAACAACTTCAATGAAGAGACTTTAAATAAATATTTCATGTTCCAAGTTCGTTTGCTTTTTCTGCAAAAAACAATAGAAAAAGAAGATATGCAATTACAAGCTACCACCTAGTAAGGAGTGTCTGCCAGTGTCTGTGTTCTGCACTACTAAAAATACTGAAAAAAAGCAACAGTTACAATACATAATATTTTAATTCACACATTTGCTAAAATCATTCAGTTCTGAGGAGATGAAATGATAAAACAAACTAAAAATTGAGACCTGATGCTTTAACCCACCCTGAGTTTAAACAAAGAGTAAAACATTGTGTTGTGAATTTTTTTTTGATCCAATGTGTGATTAAATTCACTGCATTTCAAACCATGACAAAATCACTCTCTAGTGTGTTGACCATGCTTTGAGACCAATTACTAAGGGATCAATAGCAAAAAACATACATAAATCAGTGTACTGTGTGTGTTTAACTTCATGTTTACATGCATTTAATGTCACATACCTCCATATTTTTAGCTCAGGAGCAGCGACAGTACATAATATTTACTTGAGTCAAAATCTAAACGGGCATGTCTACTTTTAGCTGAGTGAAGAATACGTGAACTTCATTCTGTTTCCCTGCCAGTCTTCATGTGACTTTGTTTGGGAACATATAGCACACGTGTGGAGGCGTAGCAATTTTAACTGTAGAAACATAAAAACACTTCCTGCAGTTAAAAAGAAGTGCATGGTATATGTCTGGAAGGGGCAGATCAATGGGAGAGTCATGGCATGTCTGAAGCGCTGCAGGATTACCGGGTATGAATATGGGAGAAGTCAATAAGTCCCCTGTGCTGCTTGCAGCTGTTGTAATAATGCAACAAATACAAAAGAAACATCTATACGTTTGAATGGCAGAATGATGTTGTGACCACAGAGTTTGCATGACTGGACCTGATATTTTAGTCACGGCTGTAGGCAGCGCTGGAGGAGTTGAGGAATGTGTGACCACAGGGCCTTTTGGCCCCACGGCTGCATGTCTTCCTTCCTTGTCTGGGAGCGAAGACACGGACCATCACATCCCCGAACGTCTCCTCCAGGTCCACTGTGTGACAAACCGCAGCCCGACCGCCACCCACTCACAGACTTGGAAAATGACAACCCTCGGTACAGCTGCAGCTCCCTTGGAAGTGCAGTAAAAACGGGGCGATTTCTCTTTCACTGCACTTCAGAGGGAGCCTGTGATTGCTTCCGCCCTGAGTGTGGGCGACTCAGTGACTGAGGACATGTCAGGTTCATGTCAATCAGCTGCTGGGACTGTGTACCTCTGAGAGCTGAGGGTGTGTCACCCATCAGGATCATGCTGCCATCTGCTGGACCTCTCAGCTGAAGTCAGACAGTGACTGCAATGCTGCTGCCAAGGCCTGCAAATGCAAATGCCTTGTTTAAAAAAAAAAAAAAAAAGTCTAAGTAATAAAAAGGTGTAATCCAGTTAGGACTGCACAATGGAAAGCACTGACAGCTGATTCAGATGGCTTTATTCATCAAAAGATTACAGGTGACTTTTTCTGTTTGCTGGTTAACACCTACTCACTAAGTTGTGTTAAGTATTATATAAGATGGATGTGTAAAATCACCACCTCCAAACTGCATTTTTTAAGTGATCTGCAAGCATGTTTTAAGAAAGCAGTATGTTTTTTTTTTTTTTTTTTAAGTATGGTCTGCCACACACACCTACTCACAGGCTCATTCAAACCTTGGTTTGGCAGACTGATCCTGAAGGTTTGGGATGAATAAGCACTTTCAAAACTTTCAAAGTTTTTAAACTGGTAAGAATAAATAGTTTCTCTAAGGAATAGAAAACCAAAAAGACACAAAATGGAATGAAGAATATGGTGTGCTCATGTTCTTACTGTGAGCTAATATTAGCTTTTTGGACGCAAACAAACGTTTCATCCGATTTTATTTGGTACTAAACTGAGCAGTCTCATACTGGCACGTTAATATCCAATAAACACATTTAGAATGAGAATTCTCATTTTGTATATGGTTGTTATCATTATTCATAACAAATTTAAGAGCAATCATCATCAATACAAATACAGATAACCAAACAATTTCTCAGCACCTGAACTCCAGCACTTGAGATTTTTATCGGCTGCTTCTTATATCACCTTTGTATTAATGTTTTGGTTTTTATTGTGATTGAATGCCTGTTAAATGCACATCTTTAGTTTTTCTGCATGGCAATTCACCCATTGTGCAGTCATGAAAGAAATACATTTTTTTCAGATGTTTTGCATTATGTGCCCTCCAAAAGCCAACTAAATTTAGACTCCATCAAAAATGCTGTTCCCACTGATATCGCTACTGCAACAGCCAGCATTGGGGTGACTGTGGATTGATTGGTAAAGTGGTCATCTATCTCCCAAATGGAAGTTTGAAGGTTTGATTTGTCAAAAACACAGAACCACAAATTGGTCCCTATTGAGTGTCTTGCATGTCAGCCACCTCCATTAGTATGAGAATATGTGTGTGAATGAGTGAATGTGATTAACAGTGTAAAGTGCTTTGTTGGCTGCTCAAGGAGTGAAAAAGTGCTAAATGAATTAAATCTATTAACCGTTTACCATCCTGGTGGTGTGGATCAGCGAATCTTGTTGTTTGTTCACACAGAAAATTATTTCACAATAGCAGTGTGGTCTTATTAAAACATAAAAAGGAAGATAAGATAATATTAAAAAAAAAAAAAAACAGTGATCTTTATGTGTGCCTGGGCCAATCTGTTGTCACGGTAAGGTAAGGTGACGCTCAACGAAGTAGATTCGACACTTTTTTAAGTTACAATAAAAAACAACCATCGTTGATTTTTTTTTATATAGAATATGTAAATACATAGACATGAGATTGTTTGTTTCAGTTTTAGGAATTACGACAACTTCTCATATATTATTTTTCAGGCACGAATCAGCTACCTCAATTTGTCAGATTGTCAACACGTACGTCACTTCCGGGCGATTCAGGCGGGCGAGTTAAACACTTACCGAGCAACAGTCAACGTTACCGAGTGAGTTTTTTTTTCTTTAAAGTGTGTTTTTATTGATAGTTTGGCGCTTTATTTAACAATAGTGGACACATTACAGAAAGAGTGAAAACTATGCAGTTTTGGAGCGAGTTACTGTGAGTTCTTTCTGTCAGTTTTTAGCGTTCATGTAGCACCTAGCAGCGTTAACGTGATTATTGTTATCTAGAATAAATACGGCTCCCCCGGATTTATAAACTTCTCAAAGCATGGATCGTCCTTCCAGGTGAGTACATGGTTTTATCAGTATCCCCAGTTGGACAGACAATTATTCAATGTCGTTTGACGCAAACACATTATTTGTTGATTAAAACAGGAAAACAAAGACTGTGAATTACTGTGAAGCCAAAGACTTTGACGACGGTAAGCTAAAATGTGTTTGAATCTCCTGAATACTCAAATTCAACTGCATTCATACCATGTAATCATCACGTGTTTTACAAAGTATTACCGTACTTGTTTTAAAAAGAATAATCTAACTATATATACTTTCACAAAGTTTGATATGATTTAATTTGTTTCACAGGATTTTGTATTAAAACCATGACAAGATAAAACAAGAACAGACAAAGAAATCCTCATTAAGACACACAGCTTCTACCCCAGGGCCATAATCAGACTGAACACCTCATTACAACTGATGTGAAAAGTGCAGCAATTGGCTGTTTTATTACACACAAAGTCCTGATCCAGTCCTGAGCTGTTGTATCATCTTGACTTTGACATATCTATAGTAACTACCAGAATGGTTGATTTCAATTTCATACATGAGAATCCACCCTGCATTGTTTTTTCCTTCACATCATTTGACTAATGTGAAGAAAACAGTCATTACATGGCTGCTGTCCAATGCACACTGAATGCATCCTCAGGTTGAGACATAAAACCTGTATAAACACCCCTCCCTGCTCCATTAACAAATATGTTTCCATTGTTTTGTTGTCGTTCTATGACAGATGAGGATTTTGCGGTTGTGAAGGCACCACCAAACAAAAAGGCCAAGGAGGACCCGAAAAGGGAGCACAAGCAGTCATCCAGCAAATCCCTCAGTCAAGAAACCAACTCACAGGCCTCACAAAGTCAGAAAAGCAGGTGAGTGACAATCATCTCAGTCACCCTGACTGATGGATTTTTTTCAGTTGGCACTGTCAAGGCAACTTCTTGTTGTATCTCAGCGTTCAGAAATGAACTTATTGTTGCTTTATTGCAGTCATATAAAACTGGACTTAATACCATGCAGTGCTTGTTTTTTAGAGCAATAAGTACTTGAAGTGAAGGAGGTAGTTGTGATATTAAAAACCATAAGATGCAAGCTTTTCTTAAACTACTCATTTAAACACTTAAAGCACAACACTAGAAACAATCCGGTCCGTGCACAACAGATTTGACCATTTGATGCACATTTTCTTCTGAGATTCAACAACTTTTCTCATATGTCCATAACTGATTCTGAACCGTAAAAGGAATTACAGTCTGGTAATCCTTTAATTCCTGCATCCTGAAGGAAATAAACTTAATAAGCGCTATCAGTTAGGTTCCTGAGCTGAACTGGTTGCCCGAGAGTCCAATCCAGCCCATGAGACAACTTTTCAAAGTGTAATTGAATTGACAAATACTAAGAAAACTTCTGATTTTCAGTGTTCAATAAAAGTAACAGCTGTTTTCAATGTATTTGCATGTCAGTGTTTTGGTACAATTACAACACAGAGGCCTCAACAAAGACATCAGTAATGAAAACGCACAACCTATTTACTAATAAGGTAACATTAGCATCAAATCCATACTGTCAGGACAAATCTTTTGACAACATGTCACCGAAAGTCTGCCGAAATCAGGCAACATTGTTGTAATAGAAACACTTTTGACAGACTTTTCTGTTTTCAGTGACTGCAAAATGATTTAAAAAAGAGAGCAGGATACTAAAACTGAGGAGTATTATTAGTTATACATTAGTTACATTAGTTTTATTGGTCCAGCTTATTTGAAAATTATTAAAGAAAAATGCTATTAAACATGTTGTGACTATGAGGTTATCTTTAGTGATTTACTGTTTCTGTTCCAATTTACCATTTTCCTGTTGACAAATGAATTTTCACAGAAAACCTCTGGATGAAAAACTGCTTGAAAGAGATCTGGAAGCAGCCATTACACTCTCCATGCTCAATGATACTGGTCTAGAAAAGGAGCCGTCTGACACAAATAAAGGTAAGATTCAGTTCTGGAATGAAAAATCAGAATAATGTTTATAATGTTACATTTTGAAGTTGATTTGTTGTTAATTTTATCAAGCAGAGAACACAGTTGAGCTGCCATCGGGTGAAAATGCAGATCCTTCATCTTTACTAAGGTCTAACTGCAGCGTGGATAGTGAAGTGTTGGGTAAGTGTGTCTTCTTCACTCTGGACTTCTTTATTGCACCAAATCATGAATTTTAAGTTAGTCGTGTTTTTACCTGTTTGTTATTCATTTTTCTTTCAGGTCTGGACAAAATCACATCAGAGAATCCAAAGAAGGGACAAAAAAAGACAGAAGAGCCGAAGAAAAAGGATGAAGATGATGATTATGAACCCAAACTGACTCCAGGTTTACATTGCTCTTTGAAATATGTTTGCTATTTTTGCTTTAACTTTTGTTCTACTTGAATAATAAAAATACATCTTCTGCAGATTCAGAAAGCGATGAAGACTTCAGCGAACCAGATGAGAGTGACGAAGAGGAGTTCACAGTAAAGAAAACCAGCAAGACTAAGAAAAAGGAGAAGATAAGCAAGAGTGAGAAACCGAAAACTAGTCCTGCTGCTAACAAAGCAAAGCGGCCGTCGAAGCCATCGAAGTCCAAATCAGCAGGTGCGTCCCGTCGTCAGTTTAGCCTCCAGATGTTGTTTGAATTTCACTCAGCCACTGTAACGACAATGACTTCTTCTCTCAGCAGCTTCCACCCCGGTTAGAAGTCCTCCGTCAGCCAAGCCTGCACCCAGAAGATCCGTTTCATCCTCTGCCGTTCCCACGTCGAAGCCTTCAGTGTCTGTGAGCCCAGCAGGGGGCAGAGTGCCAAAGTGGAACCCACCAGGTACACCATGATTAAATGTCATTTTTGAGTTTTCCTTTCAGAAAACTTTTTTCTTTCGTCATTGGTCGTAACAGTATGGGCTTCAGTTGCACCACAACATCAAAATAAGCACATGCTGACATTTTTAGTGTCCGCATTTACTCCAACGATCACTTGCGTGTCGCTCGAGACTGTCTCATGCATTTGAATCGCAGAGTAAACAACCTCACTAAAAAAATCACAACCTGCCGAGAAACTGGAAGAAAAAGGAGGTTTGAAAACAGGTGAAAGTGTCGACACCCGACTCATATATAGAACTTATCTCAAAGACTTTAAGCACTACAATTATTTTCATCAGAAGGAAATTCGGCAAATTGAATTTCACATCATTGTGGTCAACATACACAAAGGATAAAGAAAATAATGTTAACTTTTAGTCCAATTTTGTTCAAAATGACCTACAGGGTAGTTATCACTAATCTTCAAACAAAAATTTGCTAAAATCACGTGCATAAAGCTTAGTAGTTTAGATAAATGAACTCCAGTATGTATAGTAAACTCAGGGCTTTTCTGTCTTCCAGCTCAGATCGGTAAAAGTCCCACATCCTGCCAGCGTCCAGCAGGACCGTCTCCCGGTCAGGGTCTGCGGCTCGGACTGTCGCGCCTCGTTCGAGTCAAACCTCTTCACCCCAGTGTTGCCAGTCACTGAGTGGACTATTGCTGCTCTTCTGGGTTGTTTTTTTTTTTTTTTTTTTTTTTTCTGAGCAGATTTTTTTTTGTGTAAATAAGCATTTCCTTTTTTACTGCATAACTCCGCTGGATCAGTTGTCTTCTCCACCTGACTCTCTTCAGGTCTCCCTGCCAAGCACAAGTTTCAGGAAGTGATCACTGAATCCACAGACTGAAATCATTTATTTCTTTTGCTTCGCTGCAGCAAGTTCACATCAGGTTTCTTAGTTTTAGTTGTATCTCCATAACATCTAACGTCATTCAAGGCATATTTTCCCACATTTTAAATTTGTGTGCTAACATTGTATATTCTGTATATAAATAGAAAATAAAATTTAAAGTCACTTGACCTGGACCCAGTTTTATTATCTACATCTGTGTTTTGCATGTTAGTTTTATTCCAGAGGTGCGTGTGTTAACGATGTGTGTTAGTAAGAAAAGACAAAGATACCTTCATAAAGCCAGGCAGCTTTTATGTAGAAGACATTTGACCTGTGCACCTTTCCAAGTCCAAGCATTATATGCAGTATTTTCACCTTAAATCGTAGTAAAGAAAATCAAGGATGTGCCTCTCATGAGATGCCGAACATCTTTGGACGGACGGATAACGGGTGAGTGAAGCGTTTCAAACATTGAAGGAAAAACCAACATGTTGTGATCAGATGGTTACAGTGGATGAAGCTCAGCTGAGTCAACATTATTTTAATGAGGAAAAAAATGTTCTTCTCTGTATCTATCACAGTATGTTTGAGTATGAGGTAACTACAGATGTTTGGAATACGCACAGGTGTGTTTCATCTGGATGTTACTGGGGTGATAAACAGTATTCGGAGTACAGTTCAGTCAATGCTGATGCTTAACAGCTACCTAACATGCTCTGTTCTGACTGCACAAGTCAGATTGCGTTGTTAAACTGCTGCTTGACTAGACTACAATAAATATATTGAATAAATCAGTTTTTTGTTATGATAAAATATGTTGAATTCTCTTGTAAATGACTGGTTTGACTTGTCTTGTAGTCCAGGTCCTGCTGGCTTTCCCTCCTCCCGGCGCCTGCTGATCCCAGCTGCGATGGAGTGAAGCGGTGGCAGCAGTCCAAACCACGGCTGGAGAACACTCAATGCACCTGAAGAAGACGGGATCAGACACGGGCGCTGCGTCGGTGTGCGTGCGTGGGAGATCACCTGAATAAACAGGTGGAGGAAGGACTTCCTCGGCCTCTCTTGGCGCTGTGAGGCACAGCGAGGCCTGCGGAGCAGCAACAGGATGAGATCTGCTTATATGAAAGGATCAGTGCTCGTCTTCGCGCTGGCATCGGCCTCGTTGTACCTCAGCTCCATCAAACAGGAGTTCCACACCCACTCGGAGAGACTCCAGAGAGCCCACCTCAATGAGTCCATCTCAGGGCAGGACCTGCTGAAGAGGATGGAGAAGATGGAGGGAAACATCGACACACTGAGTGAGTCCAAAGGTTTCTGTCAGTGAACTGATTTGATGATTTGAGTCAAAGGTTGAACATAGCATCACTCGACGTTTCTTTATAATCTGCCGTGGATAAGATTCAAGTTGCTCCCAGATAGAAATACCATTTCTCTCTATTTTTCTATGAAGAAGACTTCAGCTGTGTGTTTATCCTCTGAACATCTGTGAGGAGTTCAGGCAAAATACAAAACCAATGCAGTTGAATAACAGTGTTAGTTTTAGACTAACTTTTAAAACTTGTAGCTAGAACCACCATGAAATTACAGTTTAACCTGCAAAGTTTTTAAATCACAAATCAAAAATACCTTAACAAGGTTTTATAAGTTGAATAGTCTAAATCTGAAATATGAAAACATGTCCTGACTACACTCTAATTAAACTGATTTGATCGGTGCAATACATTCTGCTTATCTGACAGATATTAACGCCGATAATACCACGCATCCTTCTGCTTTATGTTTAAAGGTTGACTCAGAAAAAAATTAGTCAATAAAATGACTGAAGGGTTTGTGGTCTCTGTTATTTGCAGTCAGGCTGATGAATAAACTTGAAAAGAAGGATCCGGTTTCTGCGGTGAAGAAGCTGTACCCGAACTCGGCCCTGTTCTACAAGTGGGGCGATCATCTGTCCGAGGAGGAGCAGAAGGAGGCCGAGGAGCTCTTCCAGAGATACGGCTACAACGCCTTCCTCAGCGACAGGCTGCCCATCAACAGGGAGATCCAGGACACCAGGAGCCCCAGGTGAATCCCCCCGACCTCTGAAGCCATCGCTTTAACAGCCATCTTACTGTGAAATGTCACCTCTCAGGTGTTTAGAGAAGAAATATCCCCAGGACCTGCCGACGCTGAGCGTCGTGTTGATCTACCTGGACGAGGCTCTGTCGGTCATCAAGCGAGCCGTCCGCAGCATCATGGACAAGACGCCGGCTCGCCTGCTGAAGGAGATCATCCTGGTGGACGACCACAGCAGCAACGGTAACTTTGACTGTATCCAGATCGCAGTGGTAGTCGTGGTATCGACAGTATCAGAATCAGGTTGGATGAATTGAAAACCCAGAATCCAGTTGGTGTAATAAACCGTTTTCTGCCCTGCAGAGGATTTGATGGACAAGCTGGACAGATACCTGCAGGCCGTGGAGGAGGAGCGTCCCGGCCTGGTGAGGAGGCTGCGGCACCCGGAGCAGCTCGGCCTCACGCGGGCCCGGCTCTCGGGGTGGGGGATAGCCACGGGGGACGTGGTGGCCATCTTGGACGCTCACATAGAAGTGCACGTGCAGTGGTGGGTTGGGACGGCGAGCGGCCCGAAGCGCCGTCTTCCTGTTTGACTGAGTGTTAAACGGCCGGTGTGTGTGTTCAGGGCGGAGCCGCTGTTGGCTCGGATCAAGGAGGACCGCACCGTCGTGTTGACTCCCGTCTTTGACAGAGTCAACTTCGATGACTTGGAGCTGACCATGTACACACCTGCAGCCGACGCCTTCAACTGGGCCATGTGGTGCATCTACGAGTCCTTCAAGCCCGAGTGGTACGCCATGAAAGACGACTCGCTGCCCGGCAAGTAAGAGGCACAACCTGAAGGAGAGGCTTTGACAATGCTTGATAAATAGATTCTGTCATTGTTGAACAATTTTGTGAAACGTTGGGTATTTTCCTCTGTCCCCAGGAGCCCCTCCATCATGGGGATACTTGTCGCCGATCGCAAGTTCTTCGGCGAGATCGGCAGCCTGGACGGGGGGATGAAGATTTACGGAGGGGAAAACGTGGAGCTCGGCATCCGGGTGAGATCGTGTGGCTTTTCAGGCTGGAGATCCCGATCCTGTTAGCGTACCTGCTCTGACCGATGATGTCCTGCTCAGGTGTGGCTGTGTGGGGGAAGCATCGAAGTCATACCTTGCTCCAGGATCGCGCACATCGAGCGATGGACGAAGCCTTACCTCCCGGACCTGAGCGACACCATGAAGCGGAACGCGCTGAGGGTGGCAGAGGTGTGGCTGGATGAGTACAAGTACAACGTCAACGTGGCCTGGGGCCTTCCTCCTGAGGTACGAACGGGCGTCAAACCACTCACACGGTGTAAAGCCCTCATTTCAGAGATGAACTTATGACCTTATTCCTCCCCCAGAATCACGGGATAGACATTGGGGATGTGTCGGAGAGGAAGAAGCTGCGAGAAAAACTCAACTGTAAGCCCTTCAAGTGGTACCTGGACAACGTTTACCCCATGCTGGACCCGCAACTCGACCTCTTCGGTTATGGAGCTGTAAGTCTGAAATATTGTCACCAGACTCCCGGTCCATCATCTTTAAAAAACTCATTGCAGTTCAGGAACCAAATTCAAATCAGTCTGATTTCACTTGGGATGAGCTGGAAAATTTGTAGGCTGCGCCAAAATAAACAAAAACAAAATCCGGGGCTACATCTTTGAAGATTTAAATTTCAGACTCTGCTGAATGAATGAGGTTCACTCAGATAATCTCGAGTTATTTCTTCTCCCGGCAGCTGAGAAACGATCTGAGTCCAGATCTGTGCTTGGACCAAGGCCCCGTCCCAGGGAACAAGCCCATCTTGTACGAATGCCACTTTCTCCTCTCGCAGGTAAGCTGAGGTAGAATCTTTCCACACAGTTTGACTCCGATTTTAAACATTTGGAAATCAATTTGTTTTTTTGTTTTCTAAATCTGTGCTGAAGACGTGCTACTACCGCGCTCATGGACATCTTTACATCGGAATGATCGAATCTCAGAAGTACGGCAGTAACCGCTGCCTGGTGGACCCCGGACCCGGATTCCATCCGGGCCTGTACGAGTGCAGAAAGGCCAAGAAGAAGAAGTTCCACTTACTGTGGGATTTTAATCCGGTCAGCATCTCTCCTTCGACATCCTGTTAAGACATTTGACTCTTATATTAACGTTAATCACTGTTGGTATTACTGGGTGAAAAAAAGTGACATTTCTATTATTAAATACAAGATTTGTCCAATATAGTTCTGTTATAACCATGTGTTTTCATCCTTTGATGACTGCCAACCAAACAAAAAGGTTTTTATGGACTTTCATTGGTTTTGATGTGCAGTCCTTGCAGAATGATTGGTTAATGCGGCACTGGAGGTGATCAAATGGGACAATTTTGTAATTTTGTTAGACTTTATAAAGTTATAACAGAAATTGGAAAATTAACTTTTTCACTTAATGAAACAGAGACATCCAAAAATGTCGTATAGGAGGACAATGTTCAGCTTTTTGTAAATTTATCTGAAAATACCCTCTCCTGTTTCTGCCCTCACAGGGAGGACAGATCCAGAACCGAGAGACGAAGAGATGTCTGGAGATCGTGAATGACGAAAACGGAGATTACCACCTGGCTCTCCAGCAGTGCAGCGGCCAGCGGTGGAACATACAGCACGTCATCAGAGACCGCGTGGGACGATAATGAGCGGAGGCGGATTCACAAACATACAGAAAAGACTTTCATTTTTGCACAAGAGGAAAACTTGTGACTCGATTTTCTTTTAAATGTGGTTTTTTTTTTCATTTTTTTTATTGTAAGTTTCACTTACAATAGAATGCACAATTGCCTGAACTGACTGGCTGCGGTGAACTTTAAATAGAGCCGACTACTGATGGATCACTTGTTTTCATTAAAGCTTAAATAAACTGACAGTACCTCCCTTCCCACGTTAGACCAAACGCGCTTAAAGCACGACGGCTCTTAGATTCTTCTGGGAGCGTCCTTTACAAACATTTGAACTCTCCAGCTAATCGGTGCTAATGAAAAAGCTGCTAATGATCCGGAGACGCGTCCGTTTGTTCAAACAGGATCCGCTGTGGTTTGGTCCTTATGAATAGTTTGAGACGAAGGCGTCCCATTTCCTCTGCCACGCCGCTTGAGCCACGTCCTTCTCGTGAGCCGGCAGCGAGCTGTACCTGCAGACAAGACGGAAATCCACTTTAACTGTTGTTTCCTCCAAGCTGTCAAAGATTTCTTTTTAAGTTTTTCCATTTATTCAAGGTCACTATCTATTATCATTTTCTTTAAACGCCTCTTTACTGGTCAGCTGACCTGATGGAGTTGAGGGCCAGCTCTTTGAGAGTGCCCAGGTTGGCCTTCAGCCCCCCGATGCCCACGAAGGCCTGGTAGAAGTCGTAGGAGAGGCCCGTGGTGCCGAACAGAGAGGGGTCGTCGGAGCTGATCACCAGCGGGTGGCCCTCAGACATCAGCACGGCGGCGGGATGGTTCCTCAGATCCGACACCAGCTTCAGCACCTGCGCTCCAGAGCCGCTGAGCGTTACACACACACACACACACACACGGCGATGTGTCCACGTGTGTTACGCAGTAACGCCGACCTGGTTTGAGATGGGACACAGCTCCACCGCCACGTTCCTCTGCCTGGACAGCTCCTTGGCGAGCGGATGGTGAGCCAGGGCGTAGCCGTGTCCGATGCGCTTGGTGTCGAACAGCAAGGCGTCCAGAATGTTTTGATCCACTTCAGTGCCTTCGTCATCTACTCATACATTTTAAAGCACAAGTTAAAAAAAAAAAAAAAAAGTGTTGTGACCTGACGAAGCGTTCGGAGGTTTTAATCCACTCGCCTGTTTCGCCTGCGTGGAAGAAATACGGCAGCGTGGCTCCGAGTTCAGCCGGCAGAGACAGAGCCTCTCTGAAGTACCACAGCGTCCTGCCGCTGTCCTCCCGGCCAACCTGGACGCCGTCCGGGAAACGTGCCCGTCAGTTACAGCCGTTTCAAGATGACCGTCAAGCCCGAACCCGTCGGATCATCTCTCACCATGTCGAACCCCGACACCACCGCTGGGAAATCCCTCTGGAGCTGAATGGCCTCTTTTATAGCTGCTTTGACCTCAGACACACCCAGAGCCCTGAAGGAAGCAGAAACACAGAAGACAGGAAATAAGAAGACATTAACACAGCGGGAACTCCAGGAAACAAACAAACAAAACAGATTATCTACTTCGAACTGCCAGATACTCGAATGCTGATGATAATGTGAATTAATGAATGAGTCTTTATTAGTCCCACAAGGGGGAAATTTCTTTCTGCCCGGGCAGCTATTTCTAATGTGTTGGAAACAGATTTCAGAAGGAACTTTTTAAAATTGAATTTGAGATAAGCTTATATTTCAATTAGATGGAATTCGACAGATGGAGGTTTAATCAAAGGTTTCATGTCAAGTCAAATCAAGCCAGGTAAATTTGGTTTCATCCTGGGTTTGATCCTGCTTTGTAATCAGCTGGGATCTAATCTAAGCTCAGTTGAGAACACAAAAGTTTGAATTGAATTAAATTCCCGCGTGAATTGTCTAGTTAAATATAACATTTGTTTGGTTAAGTTGTAATTAAACTCTTCGAACCGCTAACCCTCACTGGTGTCACTACACTGACGGAGACCCTTCTTCACTATTCTCCATCTTTAACACCATTTCACCTTCATCCCTCTCCTCTCCATTAAAACGTCCACTTCTCTCTAACCCGCTCGACACCGTCACCACAGATCATCACATCGTCTAGTAAAGTGATTTACTTTCAGCAGAAAGGCAAACAAATAATCATTTTGACAGCACTTTGTGAGGATCTACTTCAAATTCAAAATCAGCTCAATATTTGTCAATATTTACATGAAAAATACTTTGTAATCCCAGGAATTCTCGTTTAGATCAGTAAATTAAAGTTTGTCTGTCACCACATAAAAAAATAAATAAATGAAAGAGAAAACATAGTCCTCATTTGATTTTACCTGTGGACGGAAATTATGATCCGAGCCCCAAAGAAGTCTGGATGATCTTTTATGAATTTCTGCGTGACTTCTTGAAACAGCTTCAGAGTCCAGACTTTGTCGTGGACGGTCCCATCGAGCTCGTACGTCTGCATCAGAGAGAAGTTCCAGAGACGCGCGTGCGTCAGAAACACAGAAAGTGAGGACTGAGCTTCGAGGTCTGAAGCACGGACCTTTGACAGGCCGCTCCTCAGCTCCAGATACAGGATGTTGTCGTCGTGCAGCTCCTGCAGGCCCTGGTAGAGGTAATCCCGCAGCACAGGGGCGTGAGTGATCAGTCCCGCTGCTGCAATGAAGGCCTTCTCGAACTTCTCCCACACGACATCCTGGTTGGGGTATTCGCCGTCCGGATCCTCGGTGAACAGCGTGAGGTGCTGCATCAGACTGGGAAGAAATCACCGTATCGAAGGTTAAATTCCCGTTCTTTGAACGCCTCAGGGAGCAAAGACTGGTCCCGACCTGTAGTCAAAGCCTGCAGGGTCTCCCGTCTTGTCTCTGAGGGTCTGGACCAGCTGCCAGTAGAAGCAGTCCCACCGAGGGAAGGGCTGCCGACTGGAGAACACGAAGCGCACCGAGTTGTCCCACGTGTAGCAGACGTAGCAGTTCGGCCTGTAGGTGACATTTTTCACCAGCCAGTCGACGCCGACCAGAGACGAGCTGTGGATGTGCAGAGCTGCTCCTGGAAAAATGAGAATAAAAAGCCCGTTACTAAAGACAAAACCTCAAGTTCCAGTTTTTGTCACTGACTTCCGCTCATATTTCTCCCAGAAACTCAGCTGACCTTTTACTGAAAATGACTCAAAGGACACAATAACTGCACTAATATGAAACTTAGTCATCTGAATTAGCTGGTCCCGTGGTTGAAAAGATGATTCAGATTAAATTTTGACCGAGACGTTGAGTCTCCACCGTTGCAAAAACTGCGACATCAATACAAAAGCCACGAGAAGTCTACATACAGCAACGCAAATACAAATATTCACCATAAATACAAAAGTCACAACACATCTCAATGCCATAAGACAAATAAATAAGGGATTCTCTGGGCTCCTGAGTGTGTGTTCTCACCTTTGGGCATCTTCTGCAGCACTTTGAACACTGAGCTCTCCTGGATGAGCGACTTGGCCTTGAAGAAGTGCACAGCAGGGGGGAAGGATGCTGCCGACATCTCCTGCTCCTTCAGGCGACGGAGGCGCGCGTCCAGCTTCTGCTCGGCCGCCGTCAGCGTCGTCCGGCCGCCCGTCTGCCTGGACGCCTCCTCCCGCATCAGCAGGTCGCGCCGAGCGGGGTCGGGCATCCCGTCGGCCGCCGCCAGAAGCCACAGGAGGGGCAGGAGAGTCGCCATGTCCTCGCACGCCATCGGCGGTGCTACAGCATGGTGCTGCCACTTCCAAGGAGCAGGACGGCTGTCATTTACAGCTGTAGAGGAGGGAAGACAGCACGAGACGCAGACCAGTGACAGTTCAGCCGCTCTGCAGGGAATCTGCATCACTGGCTCTGAGGACTTCACTGCATTTTACTGCAGTTTAAACAGATTTATAAACAATTCATGAGAAAAAGAGGGAACGGAGCAACTTAGATGAACTTAAAACATGAAGACAGTGTCAAATAGTCACCTCTTTGGCTGAACAGCTGCCAGAGAAACGGAAACTCTACAGCAGGAGCCTTTAACTGCTTCACTGATGTAATAAGGCTTAAGATTACAGAAACATATTACTTTAGAAAGCAGTATCCTCCACTCGAACAGCATGCAGCAAACCCCAACCCTGGGAATCAACATGAACAGGAAGTGCAGGAAAGCAAAGTCTGGAGGAAAACATGCGAAGGGGGGTTAAAGTTAGAGGGTATTTAAAAGGTAAAATACTCAGGAGAAAGCCGCAGCTCCTCTCGTCCTTCGTCTCTGCCCAGCCGTCTCCGGATGACTGGTCCTCCACGAGGTTCTCTGCGACTGTCAGCGAAATCCTCGCGGCCTCCGGGGTAATTGGGGCATTTTTGTGTGACTAATACCATGTGATAAACTAATGAACGGAGCATGGATGACCGACATCGCCAAAGAAAAATTCGCCGAGCATTGGAAAACAAAGCAGGACAAGCGAAGGTAAGGATTCAGGCTTTTATTGTTTTATATTTCCCACATTGTAACATTTTCAGTTTGAGACACAATCAAAAAACAAAAAAGAAAACACACAAACAAGAACAAAACAACAACCACTCATGTGTATAATTTAATCTGGAAGCCTCATATACATACAGCACAACCTCTGGAATGAAATCAGCCACTCCTTTAATAAAGTACAGCTGAGGTAACATCAATAAATTAACTGTAAGGTCGTGTTTGTTTCTGATATTCTCTCCTCGGTGATTGGTCGGAGCAGACACTCATTACAGCAGCACAATGCCTCATGCAGCTTATAGCAATGAACTTAGTGCGATGAACACTGCGCGTTTGTGTGAAGGCTGATCCGATTACGGGGCGACCAATCGGTGTGAACGGACACCCTCGGAGGAGGGCGGAGCAGCCGCGCACATCTGCTCGGCCTCCGTCACGGGAAAATACAGCAACACGGAAGTTTCATTTCACAGACCGAGGGATGACGACAAAATAAAAAAATAAGACGTTGGGGAGGGGGGAGTGTTGGTCTGGGACGCGGCGAGGCTCTCAGTCCATGAACTTGCGGTTGGGATTGGCGCCGAAGAGAGCCACCCGGATTTCAGGCATCATCTGCACAACCAGGAAACATCCAAATAAACACTTTCCTTCAGGAGAAAACGTCTGAGATAATACAGAATAGATGCTCGAATTATTGTTTTCAGGCATCTTTCACAACAGACTAACCTTAATAAATGCAGAAATTAAATTAATGAAGATTAAAAAAGGAATTTGGAAGACTGAGATGAGGTGAAAGAATAAGCTCTACTGTACTCTACTGTAACATTTGACTGCAAAATTCAACGACAGGGTGACAGTCTGATAGTTATAAATACACAAAAAATGCTTTGAAAGGGGACACATCCTCAGATTTTTTTGCAAAAAGTAACTCATAAGACTTTAAAAATGCATTAGCTGTTTTTTTTTAAATGTGTTCTGTGCATATATATATATATATATATATATATATATATATATATATATATATATATATAAATAAAACCAATATTTGGCTGAAGTACATTTATATTCTGTTGTTGTATTTAATTTCCTTTTTCAAAGTTTGAACTGGGAGTGTTGAAGAATTGACCAAACGTGGTTTAATGTCTGCTAAAGTTCAAATACAAATTTGCAGAAATGCTTTCAACTCAAGGATTTGAATGCCATGCTTGTTAAAAGAGGAGATTTGATGTGACTGATGTCCTCTGAGCGTAAATGAGGAAACACTAAAACGCCCCAGACGCAGACCTGATGAAAGTAAACTAATATGAGCCTTAAAACATCCGATCCTCTCGACCTTGTGACAAACGATGTTACTTAAACTTCCTCACGAGGAAACTTTGGAAGTTTCTGTAACGTGAGAGAGACACTAATGTCATTTCGCTGAAGTGGAAGATCCTTAACTGGACCTCACATTCAGGGTTTAACTCAATCTTTAGACCGACAATAGATTGTTATCTAATGGTCATTCTCCTATTTTTAGCTGACTTTTAACCTGGAGCCATCATGAAAACTCTGCTTTAGGGTCAAAATAAAATGCATGTATGAAGAAAAACCAGACATGAAATGAAAAGCGCTGCCTTTAGAATCAGAAGGAGTCGAAGAAGCGGGAGCTGGAGTGTTCGCTGTGCCTCACCTGCTGAGCCATCAGGTCCAGTCTGCTCTCCAGGGTGTTGGACACCTTGATCTTCCCGCTGCTGTTGTAGATCTCCACTCCTCCAGACCTGCGAGCCGAACACAGAGCGATCAGACCCACACGGCGCTTTGATTTCGGGACAGAGTCTCCGTTCTGAAAGCTGCTGCTTACACGTCCGGGGGGAGGAAGTTGTCCTGGTCGATGCGGACCTCCAGGTTGGTTTTTACAGCTGCTTTATAAATGGGGATGTTCTTCTGGATGGACGCCTGAACGACAAGAAGCACAACTAAAGAGTTTTTCCTCCATTGATGCTATATGAATAAATATCGTTTGATCATAAAATAGGCTTAAAGACAGACTGTGGACCCGCCGATCTGATGTAAACATTTAAATCAAGTCAAAAAGAGGTGGAAAGACTCATTCGGTTTCTGCTTTAGATGGTATAACCCAGAGCCGTTTCTGAGTCGTACTCTCACCTGAACCACCTGGAGGTCCTGTTTACGGCAGCGAACAGTCAGTTTGGGCTCCAGCAGCTGATAGAAACCCTGAACAAATACAGCAATCAGCATGTGTTCCGAGCGAGACAATCCCACAAAAGCCATTTAAGAGACAGCCGTGCAATGAGGCTCTGGAAGCATCAACTGACCTGCAGGATGAGTCCGTCCAGCAGGGTCGGGTACCTGGCCGGGTCCTTGGCCACGTTAGCGAGCCGCTGGCGAGCTTCATTCAGCATTTCCTGAAGAGGGTGGAGTCACGAATAGGTTCTGCTCATTACTGAAACATCAAGGCACTGAGGGTGCAGGACATCTGGCTCAGGTGAGGCTGAATATCATGATAACTAAATAATTTGCAATAAAAATAAACAAGTTAGGGTATTTATACCGAGAGATTTGTTTTTGCGGGCTGGTTTTAGACCACGGGCCTTATGTTTGACACCCCTGCTGTACATGTTGATATCATGCTAATATGCAAAATATCATACATTCATTAGCATTAATTATTTTTTTAAAACAAAGCAAAAACATGCAACCAAAAGACACATTTTATTCATTTTTCTTGAACAATCAGCAATGTTTTTGATTTTTTCAGGAAGCAACATCTTACCGAGATCATATCGTCACGGGCTTTCAGCACCTTCAGTCGAGCCTGGTTCATCAGGTTTGACATCTGACTGTTAAACAAATCATGCACACACACGCACACAGACACACACACATTAGATCTGTCGGGGGGGGGGGGGGGACTTTGTTTGTTAAACCCTCATGACCGTTAACAAAAGACTCATTTTGCAGAGCGGAGCCGCTAAATAAAATCATGGAAACTGTGCGTCGCACACAGAGCCTCGCCTTTGTTCCCTGAAAGGAGGGAGAGAAACAGATGTGTCGACTCCTGTGAAGTCTCGTCATGACTCACATTTTCTTCTGCTGCTCGATCTGCTTCTCTTTCTTCTCGTAGTACTCCATTATCTTCAGCCTCTGGGTTTGCACCAGGCGACCTTTCTCGATGTTGAACTCCTCTTCTGCCTGCAGGAGGAGACACAGTTCACTGAGAGGGAAGAAAATACAAGTCTGTTTCTTTATGAAATAACATCATAATTCTTTTAAAAACACAATAATTTAACATTGTTGCAATTTATTTCTGGTTCAGCTTAAATCAAACACACTTCATGGAAATAGATTTGAAAACTGTCGAAAACGTGGTAGAAATGTGTGTTTATACCTTCGCATCGATCTCCTCCGCCTTCTCATTGGCCTCCTGCTCGATGAAGGCCATCATGTGTTTGATCTGAAGACGAAAAAAAAAAACCATTCGATTTGTGCAGCAAGATTTTTGTCAGATTTGAAACGCAAATTGCCAAACAGTTAATTCCTTTATGATCATGTGAGTAGTTTTCAGTGTCGTGCAGGTTGAAGGATGCTGCAATGCGACAGTTTTCTCATATTATCATCCTGCTGCTTGTTTCTGCGGCTTTAGTGAGAAAAGTTTCACGTCGGTGTCAAACTGTGTGAAACCAAGAGAGCTGGTGAGAGGCGCCGCAATCCTGACTGACCAGGTACTGAAACATTTATAATTCACACCACAAAAATGTAGATTTGACCTGTTGAAGCATGTGATCGGTATCTAAGAGAAACTTTCAATTCAAAGACCTTTTTTTATGCAATCTTTGAAAAACATCTAATATTTCTTCAATTTCATTGTTTCCGTGCATTGAATTAAGATATTTCTTGCTTTTTTTCCAGTGCTGTAATTTGCACATATTATCATCAACAATTTTTTCATTCATGCATCAGTTTTTGAAACACAAGAAAAAGCAATAATAGTCACAAAAAAGACCTATCGCAAAAGATACCAATACATCCATGGTTACTTTTCCACAGTAAGTAGTGTAAAATCTGTGTGATTCAGACCTGCAGCTCTGCTTTGAATCCTGCTCTCACAAAGGTCACTTGAGATAAGACAGGTTTTATTGGGCTGAATATTGATGGTAGTTTCACTTTCACGGAAAAATCTCGGAAAATGTGGAGTCATCGTTTATTTGAGGTCTGATGTTGAGATCTTGGTGTTTTGCTGAGTTTTGGGCCTCCGAAACAAAAGCAGACTGGAACCAGGAAACATCTGAAAATGTCAGCAAAGTTTTATGATTAAGTCTACCTTTGTGTCCCATTAATAAATTAACTGCAGCCACAAAATTCCATCAGTAAGTTAGTAAAAAATAACAAAATATTGCCAGCATATTTTTCTAAATATGAATATGTACTTAGTGAAGTGGATTATATATTGGTGAATATCTTAATTGAACATATAGCTTGAGGGGGACTGTGTTATATTCAGAGGGGGTTTTTCTTCATATTAACATCATGTTATTATCTTTATTTATTTATATTTTTGGGAGCTGCCTAAATGCAGGAAAGCCCCCTCTTCTCATCTGGGTTGTGCTTTGAAGCCTTTCTATGTGAAATTTGCGTGTTTTCTAGGTAATGTTGTCCTATAAATGCAGTACCATTCATTGTACTACTGTAATTTCATATAGCTACATGTCATTGATGATTGTTCATCTTGTAGCCTATGTACCCTGTGTTTATATATGAATTGCATGTAGATACAAGAAACTGTCCGTCCTATCTCCTTCTCTTTCTGTCCCCTCTCCACAACCAGAATAGCAGAAGGCCGCCACCTCTGAGCCTGGTTCTGCAAAGGTTTCTTCCTGTTAAAAGGGAGTTTTTCCTTTCTGCAGTCGCTCATGCTTGCTCATGTGGATCTGTTGGGTTTTCTCTGTAAGTGTCTAGAAACAACCATGTTCTAACTGGCACTTCATAAATAAAGCTGAATTGAATTGAAGCTGAATTTGAGGTTGATTTTGCCTGTGGGTGTGATCATGAGTTTATGTGGCTGTTCTGTTTGCCCTGTGATGGACTGGTGACCTATCCAGGTAGCCTACCTCCACTCCATTGACCTGTAAACCTAAATTAGAATAACATGTTAACAGTAACCAAAGATTTCTGTACTCTTAAAAAAAAAATGTGAGAAGCCAGTAAATCTATTTAAAACAAACAGAGGGGTAAGCCACTTCCACTCAGTCTCTCTTGGACACCTTGAATTTTATTTTATACTGAAGAACTTCTGGAACAAGTGTATAAAGCCTGTTTGGTATAGAAACATCATATTCTTTATAGTGACTGAATACTTAGAAAGAGCATATTTTCCATCTTTGGAGGAATTCCCATAGTCCATACACACTCAGTCTCAGTTCCTCATCACGCCCGAGCATGTGTTCATCATGTGACCATCCAGAAATATGAGCGTGTATCCCAGCCCTGACACGGCCAGTAAAATGTGTGTTTTTGTGGATGAAGCAGAAAAAGCCTCGTGCAGATGTACCAGACACCATGAACACGGTGACAGTCATGTGTAACTCACTGCTAACCTCCCGCAGCTTTCTCAATGTCATTCATCAACCCAGTCTGAACCGCAGCACTGAGCGGGGCCTCTCCGTGATGTGGCGAGCTAACTGGACAAGTAAAACGCATATGTGGCGGGGTACAAGGGGGAAAACGACGGCGCGGCGTCGTTTTCAAAAGGGGAAAGGTTTCGTTACCTGCTTCTGTACGTCTGCATCGCTGAGCGCCATGGTGGGAGCTGTCAGAGGTCCGCTCGGGCCTAACGAGCAAAAACACGATCAAAACACGACGATGTGTGAAAAACACTGCGTGGTAGAGGAGAACAGTGGTGAAAACAGCAAAACTGTGAGATGAACGATTTAAATCGAAGAGTTCTTACCGTGAAATCGAAGAGGAAATGGGATGAATTAATCGCTGCAGTCGTGACTCGTAAAGACGGAGGATCAGCTGATGTGCGGAATCACGTGATGTTTACTTCCGGTATACGAGCCAATCAGGATCGAGTATAAAAGAGACGCTCTTCCTGTTTATTTCTATTTCATTCTTCAAATCTATTTATTATTCTTACGAACGCTTATGAAAATGGTGAGATTGACCTTTGGATTTTTTAATTTCACAAATTAGAGTAATATATTTAAAATAAAATGGCTGAAATAAATCTGCAAAAATCCCACTTCTATTTGAAATATTGATTCTCTCCATATATTAACCAAACTAACTTGCTTGGTCCAAACAGATAGACCTACAGGGGAAATCGTTCTATCCAATCATTCTCCACATGAAAATAAAAATATTCGAGCCATGTTCCTAAAATACTTAGGTGAAATATTAAGGCTTGTTCTTTTTCTTTCCAAAAGGACAAATGATTCATACATTTAGTCATGCATCACACTGTGCTTATATATGTCCACTATTGGATTTTGTGAAATGAGAAAAAGGTCTGTCAGCAGATTAAGGTCATTTAAACCCTTTTCTTCTTCTTGGATTTAAATACCAGCTGGATCTTTCTGTGTGGGGTTTGTACATTCTCCATATGTGCAGGTTTCTTCAGGTACACTGGTTTCATCCCACGGTCCACAAACATGCATGAGGTTAGCTGGTGACTTGAATTTTCCCCGAGATATGTGGCTGTCTGTAGTGTGTTCGTCCAGTGACGACCTGGCGACCTGTCCAGAGTATATCCCGCCCTCAACTATAGTTACTGTGGCTGGGATTGACTTTGTGCAGGCTTTGTACCGCAGGTCTTTAAGGTTGCTGTTATTAAACCTGTTCATAAAAAGTCTACTTTTGATCCAGTTACAGACCAATATCCAACACACATCCCTGCAAAGGGTAAAGCGCTACTGAAGATGATGGATGGATAATCTTTCATAATATTTCCAACAGGCTACTCATCCAATCAGTGAATTTTAACATGAATGTGTCATTTTATTACTACTTGAAGGAACACATTTCCTTCATTTATGCCCATATGGTCTCTGTGATTGAGTAATCTGTGACTAATGACTTAAAAAGTTCAGTGTTGTTTCAACAGGATCATTAGATTGGCTTAAGTTTTTTTTTTTTTTTTAATTGTGGCCAGAAGCAAAACTTGTTTAATGAAATCTCAAAAGAACTTTTAAAATCTTTTGAATATATATAAATGTCTTATAGTATGTATAGATTCCATATAAAAAAAAATCAAATAAGCAGCATATCCTATAAATTGCAGAAATGGGATGTAACTGTCAGTACAGGTTCCAGCCTTGTGACGTGTCCTGCCAGCAGAGGGAACTAACAGTTGCTCAGCTTTAGAAATAGCTCTCCTCTGCCTGTCTGGCATGCATTTTCCACTCGGTGTCACCAGCTCACACCGTGCACACTGGTCTGAGTGACTGATAATCTGCTGTTTGACAGCTCAGGAACTCCACAGACTGTTTACCTGCACTAAAAACTCTCCCTACAGACATCTGTTGACCTTTGAGAGGCCTTGGGAACACACGTCAAAGCCTCATGTGGGACTCAGTGTCACGCTTTCTACTGTTTACCTCCTTCATTTGTACTTTTTCCTACTCTGGATAGACAGCAGTGTCACCACTGACTTCTCCAGCCAACTGTTATGTCATGGATTTGGGAAATGGGGTGGGTGAGAGGGAGAGAGAGGGAGAGAGAGAGAGGGAGAGAGAGAGGCAGAGAGTGAGAGAGGGAGACTTTTGAACAGCTTGTGCACCTTGTTATTCTGGTGTCAGCTCCAGCATGCATGTCTGCCTGTCTGTTTGATTTGTATCTTTGGGTCTGAGTGCACGTCACACTTTGATCCGCTTCTCGTCTCCTCCAGCACCGAACTCGGAGGACGCAGGTATGCTGGGATGTTGCTTTTCCTTTCTAGTCATGTATTAAAAAAAACAGAAATCTCTCTCAGTGGGTAAATGAAGGATACAACTGAGTTTTGTAGATTTACAGGTGTAATAACTGTAAAGGTGTTGGTGTTAGAAGGTTCATGTTAATAGAATGACATTTAATCCTGAATTAGAGGAGCTGGTCTGTCTAAGCCACCGGTTCTCTCACTTTTGACATTGAGCTCTGACCTTTGCTCAGCTGTGGTGTTTGATTTCTGTCTTTGTCGCACATTTAAACAGAAGAAAACACAGTGAATGTTGCTGCTTGCTCTTACTTCTCCACGAGTCTGTTATGGTCAGGCTGGGATCAATGGGAATCCAATTACTCAAGTAGGACATTAAGAGAAGGTGGATCACTGAGCAGAAATGGTTGATTGCAGGCAGGGACACAGACGAGGCTCAGCACGTATTTGTGTGTGTGTGTGCGTGTGTGTGTGTGTGTGTGTGTGAAAGGCTTAAAGTGTTTAGTAACCCTGGCCAGGGCCTACAAGTTTCACAAAGCCTGGACAAACAACATGATTGCAAGTTGGGAGCAAAAAGTATTTTCCAGTCTACATCTGAAAAACACAGAGAGATTCTCATAATCATGACACAGATGTGTGACAGAAATGTATAATCCAGCCCCTTTCAGACTTTCAGTGGACAAAAATTAGCAAACTGTTGCACAACGGGCAGAAGAGATGTTTGCTTTTGTCTCCGAGGCAACACTGAAGAAACAATGTTCCAGTTTTCAACACCACTGTGAAGACTTATGTTAAAAGAAATGACACTGAAGTGACGCTATTCTTGTTCTCTGCACTATTTATATCCCCAAAACATGCTCTTGCATTTTCATGCAACTTAAATTGTTATTAGCACGAGTAAAACTAAATTCAGGAATTAACTGTATAGTAAATACACACTGCATAAAATTCTGGTAAATCAACTTTAGGGTGATATTTTACAGGCAATACTTCAGGTATTTAATTTATTACCAAGCATGTTCTACATACCCTTCTTTGAACCTTCTTTTAATTTGTCTTTGATTATTTAGTTTTGTTTTTTTCTAATTTAAAGGTCACAGAACATTAATTTTATATATCGTCAGACTGTTGACAGTATATTAAAGGTAATCTAAGTATGAAAATTCCAAGAAGATGTATTTTTATTGCTTCAGTATTGGCATTGCATCTGTTAAATCTTTGTGAATTGTATTTTTTAAATAGAATTGATCCCCGATTGGGTCACTATTTATTTCCTCATAATCATGAGTGACCCTGCTCTGATTTGTGAATTCACAAGAGCAGCCGTAACAGTTGCTGGAGCCCTGGAGAGGCTGCTTGAGGATTGTGAACGTGACACAGCATCGGTAGTGGAGCAAGTGTTGAAAAAAATCTATTCTGGGACTGGCATGTGGGTAAAGCGTTTCGCTGGGGCAAAGCTGAGACACGTCACACACACAGGAGGGTCACCTTCACAGCCAAGAGGTAGTATTTGGGCAGAATTTATGCAGATATAAAAGCATGCTGGGTTTTCTGTGATTAGAAATGCTTTTTCTCTAGAAATTCGGATTAATTTAAAGGTCAAAACTCCAGCAGCAATAAGAGCAAGGGTTAGGCTGCATGGCTACTGGTGTTCCAGACAAAAATGAGAAACTGTTAGAACTGTTTTCTTCTCTTTTTCTTTACCAATATTTACACCGTGTGAAAGTAATGAACTATCTTCCACTCTGGGCCGACAGATGGAGATGCATATAGCGCCTAAACATAGTAAGATATGCAGGTTGAAGCTATACATAGGCACAGCCGCTGCAGTATGGAGCGTCCAGTGAGCAACTTTTTCCAATCCCAGCCGTCACTGATGTCACTGAGAACAAGTAAAAATAGACGTTAACGGCAGGCATCTGTGGCCGTGTTACACATTATCATTAACTTTCTCCACAAAGCCACAATGAACTGCAGAGAGAGGACACACTAGGACGCTGACGAGAAACTTAAATACTGACTAACTAGACTCATAGCGTAGTTCACCAGAAAGTGTGTTTGTGTGCTTATTTCTAAAGTTCTGCTCACTTTGTCTTATTGGGTTTAATATTTCAGACTTTAAATGAAAACAACTTGATTAATGACTCTTGATGTTTGGAAGAACAGGAAGAAATAGAGATGTTGCTGATAAAAGGTTGAACTAAAGTAATTTTGATAAGTTTATTCTGAACAATTAAAAGATCAAACTTTTTAGAATGGTTATTCTTTAAATATATAGTGTTGCATTTCGTGTGGCCTTACCGTCCCTCTTTGTGTGACTTTGTAAATATTTTATGAGAAATTTCCAAGTATGAACATCAGTGTCAATTTAAACCATTTCCTACCTTCAAAGTGCATTTCTTATTATGTGTAGCAACTCATAATGATAGATTCACCATGGAATAAAATCACGAGTGCATAATGTAACACATCTTTGCACATGGTGTAATGTGACGATTTGCCAGTTGCTCCTTTTCTTGCCTTAAGTTTTGTCTTCAACAGGTGAAAGATATTCTTTAACACCTGAGTGTTGAAATAGCCATATGAAGAGCGAAAGGCATTGAATAGAAGATAAGATTTATATATTAACATTGTAAATGCTACGGCTTGAGCAGCTCAGCATGCTTTATGGTCTGTGTCTGCAGCAGCCAGCCTTCAGTCTGGAGGGAAAAGCCCCAGTGGAGTCCGGCAGGGGGGATGGAGGAGGAGGCAGCCCCGGCCCCGCTGCCACTCTGCCCCTGAGCCACGCCGAGAGCCCCGGGCCCTGGCAGAGCGAGAGCCTGCTGGCGGAGTCCTGGTCCACCATGGGCGACGTGGACCCGGAGGACGCCAAGAGCCTGGACAGCAGCGACGGGGCGGCGCTGGCGGCAGAGGAGAACCACTCCTCCAACTCCGACATGGTGCACCTGGAGCGGGAGGAGGCCGAGATGCTGGAGGAGGCGGAGAGCCGGGGGAGGACGGGGGAGGAGGAGGAAGAGGAAGACGAGATGCAGACCAGCGTGCTGAGCGTGTTGGGCGGGGAGAGGGAGCTGGTGGCGCTCCGGGAGGAGGAGCAGGACCTCCACGCTCCAGAAACTGAGGAGCTCCTGGTGTCGGCGGAGGAGCCGCGCAGGGAGAGGGAGCCGGTGGAGTTCCGCCACGTGGTTCCCCCGATGGCTCTGCCTCCTCTGCCTATCGTCAAGCTCCATCCGCCCTCCACCACCTCCACGCCGGTCCCTTCCACCACCACCTCCGAAGCGGAGGAGCCGTACCCGTCTCAGGGCCTCCTCCCTCCCGCCATCCTGTCAGCGATGGCGGCCGAGCCTCCGGCAGCGAGCCCAGAACAGCTACGCTTCTCACAGGTTCCCCTCTCAGACGAACATTCAGAGAAAGAGTCGCAGGCGGCGGCGGAGAAGCCGGAGCCACCGCCGCCGCCGCCCGCTCCTGAGACCAAACCCCTCACCTCCACCGAGCTGCTGTGTGGAGGCGCCGCTTTAGTCGCCGTGGTCGGGGTGGTGGCGTACGGCGCCGTGGTCTACTGCAGAAAGTAGAAACACACCCCGCTCCGGCCTCCTCTGCTTCTAACTCTGTTCCACAGGATAATATTCCGCTTCTGGACGCAACTCTGACGCTACTTTTCATCGATAGACACCTTCAGCAGATTTTTAAATTCGTGCTACCTCAGCTCTCAGCAGAGCTCATGGCCTTCGTTCTACCGTTCATTTCTGAGGAGTCAAAACCATTAAAACACAAACCTGGAATGTAAAAAAAAAACCACAATGTAAAGTACAATTTCAAAAGAAATCCCGTTACTTCTTCAGTGTCTCTTTGTGTGTGAGTGTCTTTTTGTTTTCCACATCAGGAAAAAACAACAGGAGAAAAATTACTTGTCAATTCTTCTTCTTTCAAATATTCACTGTTAGTTTTCTGTCTTTTTGCTCCGAACCACATAAATCAGAGTCACATACATACATGGATGAAAATAAAGATTTGAGGCTACAATTCACCTTTTACAGTTAAGCATATTTCTGCGCAACTATTCCTTCATTTTCGATTCAATACAATTTCATTTCTATAGAGCCAAATACAACATTCATTTCAAGGCATCAACTCTACATGAGCAAGCAAAGGCAATGAAGGACATGAAAAATACCCTTTTAACAGGAAGAAACCTGTGAAAACTGATGACTTTCTCATGCTAACTTTGGAAGAAAATCATTTCATAAGTGGTGTTATAAGGTAAACCGACTTCACTTTAACCTGCTTCAGCATCCATTAACACTGAGACACATGGACAGGGCAGGGTGGGGAATCAAACCAACAACCTGTCGACTGGAAGTCAGACACTGCAGGGAACGTTCAGCAGATTCATCTCATTGTAGCTGAAAACAGCAAGGCCAAGATCCTGCAGGGCTCCAGAGCTGGAGGATTCAGCGGTAAGAGAGTAATACAATCAATACAAATATCAACATGTTGCTGATGGGGACAGGAAGTACCGATCAGGTGATAGCAGTTCCATGTGGCTACTGATCCATGGAGGAAGGGACATGCAGTGTGCTGTATAAGTGTTTGGAGGGTTAGGAGAGGACAGGGCCTTTGAAAGGGAACTGAAATGGCTCGTTTAAATATATAAGAAGGTTTAAGCAGAGTCACAGTAGAGACTGTTGTGTCCAGGGCTGAAATGTGGAGCTGGTTTCTGAGGAAAGTATTGACAAAAAGGGCATCTTTCAGCTCTTCAGGGTTCAGCGCAGTGTAACACAGAGGTGTTAAACACATTTTAGTTCAATCCAGCTTCATCTTGACTGGTAAAATATTACCTTATTACATTTCAAATTTAAAGACTTTCTTTGTTGCTGCGAGTTTGACAGCAAACACTTTCATGACAGCATCACTGATATCTCCGCTCAGGTCTCAGGGTTGTTTTGTGTAGAAATCTTTTTTTTTTTTTTTTTTAAATATCAATGCTTACTTTTAAATTTTTACAAATTGTTTGGTGTTTAACGGGTCAAACTGGAGTATTTCATGGACCAACTTTCGCCCATATAGATTTGCACAATGATCCATTAAACTAATGGAATTATCAGTGCTTTAAGTTATTTATCATATTAATGGCGGTAGAATTGGCTAAATTGTCGAAAGAGAAAAAAAAAACCCCCTTTAAAGCTAAAAACCAAAGCCACTATCTTCCCCAGTTACCTCCATTCATTTTTTTCTTGATCTTGTCACCCAGGACACAAACATGATCTCATAGATGGCAATTATGTGATTATAACTCTGTGGTTTCACCAGCTGTCTGTTTAATCGCCTAATCACACACGAGTGGCTTTGACACTTCTTGATTTCCATCGAGTGCCGGTAAATAAAGAAGAACAATGGGGCAGACTGTGTTGCGGTCAGCCTGCCGTTCCCACACTGGTGCCAACATGCACGCAGCTATTGAATTGAGAAGGGGAAGGAAAGTGCTTCTTTGTTTGGAGAAATACAGCTGCAGCTTTACCACCTTCACAGATAAACAGAGACAAACAGTTTCGGTCTCCGCTCGCACTGAAGGACCAAACAGGTAGTAAATATTTGACATATTATCAGAAAGTAAGTATGAAAAGAACATATAGGATGGAGGAGCCTAGCAACAGACAACACTCATTATTTTAATATAATATAATATAATATAATATAATATAATATCATATCATATCATATCATATCATATCATATCATATCATATCATATCATATCATATCATATAATATCATATCATATCATATCATATCATATAATATAATATAAACAGATCATTCAACTTGACTTCACTCGAGATAAAGTAACAGAACAGTTACTTTCTCCTCCGTTCTTTCTCTCCCTGCTCCTTCCTGACAGCAGAACTGATCAGGTTCCTGATCTGATTCTCCATCACACCTGCAGCGAGTCGATTTATGATTTATCTGTCTGATGCTTTCTCTCCTTTTCTCTCTTTCAGTCTCTCAAACCTCCAACTGCAACAGCGGGAAAACAATGTTTTCAATCAGTTAAGTGCTTTTATATTGAAAAAAATACTAATCTAGATATGAAGAATCATTCTCTTTTTGTTGTATTTCTTGAATAAGTTCTCCATTTGATACACATGGCCAAAATCTGTGATTCACAGACGCGTTATAGAGACACTGAATACAAGAAAACAGAAGCATGGAAGCATAGGATGACAACCAGAACACACAACGAGCAGGTTCAGGTGAAACGCATCAGGGAGGAGCAGTTAGTGTGCACTTTTGTGTACTTCATCCAAGATCTTCGTGAGTCAGGGCCTGTCCCACAACACAAGACGTGAAATAAGACCACAACATACAGCACCAGATGAAAAATGACTTTCACAAAGCACAATGCAGCAGAACGCGAAAAGACAACACCAAACAACAGAATGTAACGCATCACATGACAACACAATAAAAGAACTGACACCAAAAACCCAAAGTGCCTCCATCTTTGCTTTCTTCGGACTTACAGTATGAAACGAGCCGACGTGGCTCACGTGGCCGCCAGCAGCACAGCAGCTCACGGCTGTCAGCTTCGGCAGGTTGTGGTGTTTAATTTATGGAATGGAAACAGGGAAAGACGGAGCAGGAGACAGGACAAAAGTTTGTGGTTCTTTGTTTTTTTTTTTTCTTTTCTTTTTTTTTATCAGCCTTCTGCACAGGGCAGGAAACACACATGAAGTGCACACACAAGCACATTTGCATGCTTGCAGTTTCAGAAACACACACACACAATATCATTAAGTGTAGTTAAAAAAAAAAAAAAAAACGGGAAAAAAAAAAATGAAAATTAGTCAAATTATTGCCGCAAATCACATCCCATTAAAATCCGGGGCTGTAATCTGATGGTGGAGCCGTACTGTAATCTGTGCAACACCACCTCTTTGTTTCCACCTCAGACCATCACATATCAACAAGAGTAAAAGGGGAACTTCACAAACGAGTCGGTTGATATTTAAAACTGAACGCCGAGATAAATGGACTTCTCAAAAAAGCCAGTGTTTATTTGAACAGCGAGGGCTGTCTTTGTGGTGAAGGCTGAGGCTGCACGGGCCAATTTAACCATTAACTTTTACAGTTTTGCTCTCTTTTTTTTTTTCCTCTCTCTTAAATTAAATTTCCCCTTGTGGGACCTGTAATGGGGTTTTCATTTCAACTCGATCGATGTCTGTCTTCACAGTGAGCTTCACACACCTGCAGGATCCTTCACTTAGCATTGAAGCACTGATAACTCAAACAGGAGCTTATTTATGTTACACTAATATGTAGAAACAATGGAATCACAGGCCCTGGGTGATTTATTTGAATGCATATGAATTTTACCTATTGTTATTTTCTCACTTTATTCACAAAATTACAGTTTCACATTACTTTGAACTTAAAAAACTGTGATTATTACATCCTGATTCAGCAAGAGAAATTCATTACATCATTAAAAAAGACTGACAGTTTCCTCTTCATTAATTCTTTCAGGTAATAACCACTTTCTCAATGTTGATTTTCAGTAGATATAAATTTAATTTTGAGATAAACCCTATTTGGGAAATGGCATTTACTTGGGAAGAAACACAAATCTATGATTGTTTTGTCATAGATTCACGACTTACAGTGATATCTTAGAACTTTTAGAGCTGTATTAAAACCTGCATACATCCCTTTCTCTGAGTTATGATACACAAAATGGAATAATTATCAGTCTCTCACCAAAAACCTGAATTTTCTGTGAAAAACATTATTAGTTCCTCACCCTTTTTTTAATGAAGGGAAGAAACCAGAGCATCGATATTTTTCTGTATTTAATGCTGGTTGTAGAAAAATAACATCCATGACCATCTGTAGTCATATATTTTTTATCTCATTTTATGCACAGTTATAATGAAAAGTATGCTTAAAACCTTCATGTATCTTATTTTATGAGGAGAAATGAAATTAATTGCACTAACCGGAGCATAAATATACAGGTTTTATGAAAACAGACCACCGGTGATTTAGATACAGTATAAAGACATTATTTAATGCTATATTATTACCTTAAAGAAAGTATTTTTTAAGCTGGCAATATCTGAGAAATAGCATTAAAAATTATTGTTTTTATTACCAGGAACACTTATTTTACTTCAATTGTTTTATGGTGATGCAGTTTCAAACATTATTTTGCGCCGTAACAGTAGCATTTTAGATATTCTCACTTTTTCCAAGATAAATATGTCATTAGATTTTTTTAAATATGAAAAATAAATATTTATCAGCATCAACAAGGCATAAAAACATATTTATTTAATTGCTGCTCAAAAAGCATGTGGACATTTTATTTTGTAGAAAAAGGGGATCAGTTTGATGTATCTTGATGGTGAAAATGACATAATTAGATGCATTTATGTTTGGTTGTAAAGAATTGCCCTTTAATATTGTTTGATGACACAATAGCTATTAAATGAAGGTAAGAAATGATGTGAAAATGTGTGAATTTCCCTTAAAAAGATGCAGGAACAAGTTTATTTGTTTAATTCACTGTTATTTATTAGCTGTGTGTATGTATTGTAAATACTTTTAATGAATTATAATGTGAGAATTAGTCACTGTAGTTAAATTTTTGCAAGTG
The DNA here is from genome assembly GCF_902148845.1 of Salarias fasciatus. NCBI lineage: Eukaryota > Metazoa > Chordata > Actinopteri > Blenniiformes > Blenniidae > Salarias > Salarias fasciatus. The sequence continues at coordinate 6,648,188 of NC_043761.1, read as the reverse complement.
AAAACATACGTTGATGATACCTCTGTGTGAAACAAAAGCTACTAAGTGATAAGAGATAAAAATCCATGCATATTCTAAAAAAAAAAAAATGACATACTTTCATTGACTGGATGGATTTATGGTGCCGTTTCTGTGCGTTTTATTCAAATTGTCACCTGTCCACATAATTTCCAGAAAAACAAAAGGCCCCAGTGGAGAAATCCATGCGGCTCAAATTTCCATTTTCTGAAAAGTGCTCCGCTGTAGATGTATGTGTCAGATACATCCAGGGATCTCGCCCCACATGCAAATTCTCCGGTCAGGCTGAGAATTAGTGGTATTCCTGGGTTCAAGAGGACACTCAAAGAGGGTTCTGTTGTGTGGAGATTACAATCTCTTATTTATGAGAAAGAGAAAATTAAAAGAAGAAGAGAGGAAGCGAGAGAGAGAGAGAGAGAGAGAGAGAGAGACCGAGAGACTGATGCTCAGGCGATTTATCAGATCTGTGCTTCCCAAAAAAGGAAGAAGTTTATCATCACATTTAAATGGACCGGCCTCTCCACTCTCTGCCTATTCATGTTACTGGATGGTGAACAGGTATTGGAGGTGTGTGGCATGTATATATACACTTGTCCACACTCTGGACCTGCACTCTCGTCAGCGGCGTTCACCACAAATGGCCACCAGTGAGGGCAACACTCCGACGTACAAGATGGTGAGTTCTGAGGAAGCTGTGCATGCAACCAGAGGAACTAGGAAAAATATATATATTTAGGAGAAAATAATAATTCAGCAAAATGATGGGAAGATTTTGACTTTTCCAGACGTCCCTGAACAGCGACATCAACCAACACTTCGAAGATGCAATCGATGTGATTAAGCATCATTCGAACACCTCATACTATGATTCAGGTAAACACCTCATTTATTTTGGTCTGTTATGCTTTATTTTTTTGGGGATTCCTTGTGGAAATATTTGAATTGACCACATTTTCTTCAGATTACACGTACTACGAGACCCTGGGTGCCCAGCAGTCGTCCCTGCAGTGTCACATCTCCTGCTGGCCCGACATCCCGCCTCCGGGATACGACTGGAACGACGCAGCCGTAAGCGCCGCAGCATCTGAGAGCATCTCACACACGAGGAGGCTTCATTTCAGACGGTGTTATTATTCTGTTTTCCCAGCAGCAGTCCTGGCCTCAGGTCATCCCAGAAGTCTCCCTGAGTCACTCAGTGCAGAACGAACCTCCTCATTTCTACTACATCCCCCCACCGCAGAGGACCAGCAAAGGTAAATATCCTCACTCATTAGAAAAAAACAACAAAAAAACTACATCAAATCTGTAGATTCATTATAGTCATTCATCTCTTATAAAAGGAACCAGGAGGAGGAGAAAGCTGCTTCTTAATTCATGCAAAACACTACTTCCCCTTATTAAATTACAAAGAATTAACAATCCTCAGCAGGCAATTCTTATATTTACAATCCAGCTCTGTCCAACCCGTCAAAAATACAGATTTCTGATACCTTATGTAATGGTAATTGCAACTTTTCCATGCAAAACGCATCAAATGTTTTAACCAAGAAAAGGTCCTACATTAAAACTTTCCTGGGATCTAGATGGCCACACTCAAAAATAACTTTCCATCAGATCTCCAAACTGAACTGATGATTGGTTTTGATAAAATACATGGGGAATTATGATTTATAAGTCATTTCAAGAGCAATTTGTCAACTGTTATGTCCATCCGTATTCTAACATCTAGGGTTAGGGTTAGGGTTGTGAGGGTTAGGGTTTGGGTTAGGGTTATTATGGTTAGGGTATTTGGTGTGCTACTAAATCTGATAAAAACTTCAATTCCCAGAACATTTTATGAAAGATTCGAGGTCATAGACTTGCTTTATCCACTCATCTGTCTATTCATCTATTCATCCATCCGTTCATCAAAACCCATTTGTCAAACATGTAATGTCCTCAAAGACAAACAAATATTATGATTTGACATGATATAATGGGGTTAAATCTCCAACTTACATGCAAACCTTAAATTTGACTCCAGTTTCTCTGCTTGTGTTTTATCTTGAAAGAGGTTCATGATATCAGAGATGTCCAGTAGGTTCAACCTGTTCCCGATTTGTCTCTTTAACACTTTATATTTTGAGTAAATCTAGGAAATTATCTTGAAAAAGCTTCGTTAGCACTAAACCAGCCTTGCCGTCCCGCTCCTCAGGCCGTAAGAAGCTCAGGCTGTATGAATACCTCCACGAGGCTCTGAACGACCCCAGCATGGGCGACTCCATCCAGTGGACGGACAGCGGCAGCGGCACCTTCCACTTCGTCTCCAAGAACAAGGAGAAGCTGGCCGAGTGCTGGGGCCAGCGCAAGGGCAACCGCAAGACCATGACGTACCAGAAGATGGCCCGGGCGCTGAGGAACTACAGCCGCACCGGCGAGATCATCAAGGTGCGCCGCAAGCTCACCTACCAGTTCAACCCGGACATCCTCCACCGGCTGGGCTCCACGCAGATGCCCCGGCAGGCCCAGGTTCACGGCCCGCAGCAGACGCAGCAGCAGACGCAGCCGCAGACGCAGCCGCAGACGCAGCCGCAGCCGCAGCCGCTGCAGACCCCCGGCGAGCAGGGCTACTGCAGCGCCGCGGCGCCGCCCTGGCACAGCTGGCACGGACACTACCAGCTGCAGGAGGACTACGACCTGGCCCCCAGCTTCACCTCGCACACCAAGCTCTGAGTCCAGAGTTCACTTTCAGACGCTGAAAAAAAAAAAAAAAATTCAAATTTGGACTGATTTTTAAGACTTGTGTTTAATCCATGAACATATCACAAGAAACTTCAGTTTACAGTGACCGACTGTAAATAACTTTGTAAATGTGATTTAAAACAATTGGGACAAAAAGCCTAAATCTATTTTATATAAGAGACAAGTATCCATTTTTTTAAAGATATTTTCAGAAAGCAACATTCTTTATGTGCTTTTCTTTGTACATTGTAAATGAGCATGTGTGCTTTATGTGGATCACTGTAAAATACTTTGTAAATAAAACTCTGCCTGAATCATAAAGAGTCATGAGAGCCGTGTTACTTTAATGAGTTTTAAAATGCTTTATCAGACTGTTATTATGACTGATTTTTACTTGGCTTATTCATCTTCCATAAACACCCAAAAATGTCATTCAGTATCCATGAAATGGGTTTTGTACTCATGTGTTCTTTGTCTGTTTGTTTATTTTACCACAAAAGCCTTGTGAATGAAACATTACATCCATCTACGATGAATTGATAAAATGAATGAAGGTACAGGCCAGTCTGAATTAAACTTCTAAATAGAGATTTTAACGAACAATAGCACTGATTAAATACATTTTTAGGAAACATCATATTTGGATAATTTACAATAAAAGACAAAGCCTCGCTGTCAGATTTTTCACTGGCAGATTAAATAAGCCTCGATTCAAAGAGCTCAAGCCACATTCAGCCCCCAAAACACCAGACGTCTTCATCTTTTTCCCTTTCATGAAATGCTATGCTAATGCTAACAGTTTTTGGAATTGTCCTATAGCTAGATAAATTTTTTTTTTCAATTAAAAAATCTGTAAACTTTTGGTTTTTACATGTAGGTGTCATTAAAATCATGTTTATGATTCAATTTGAACAAAGTTTTTACTCAAACTAGTCTCATTTTATCAGGATTTCTGCTCAGAAGATAAAGGATAAGTCCACTAATATTCTTTCTTTAATGAAATTTTGTCTGTTCAATGTTTAAATGACATTATTTTAAGTGCAAGGAGAAAATGTGCTTGATAATTGTGTTTAAACTTTAATATGATTTAGACAGACTCGACTGAAAGAGCTTCAGTGAGCAGGCGGGCGTGTCGCCCTGTGTTGAAAGATTTTGGTGCTGTCTCTGTGAAATATTACAACAGGCACAGAAATATATGAAATTATGACACTTCCTGTGAGGAAAAATATGTCTGCGAGTGTGTTTTTCCTGCCGTGCGCAGCAGCCGCCTCCAGGTCAGGTCTTATCTGGCTCAGCGGGGAGGATGTGGTCAGCGCTGCTGGAGCTGGTGTCGGGGGGCTCTGCGGGACGGGGGTCATTGTTTCTGGGAGCCCGTTTGGTGTCACAAAGCCAACTGCTGCTGCCGGGCGGGGTGGGGTGGGGGTGGGGGGCAGGAAGGGGGTATAATAAGAGTCAGTTGAGTGAAATTTACCCAAACTTCAAGGATTGTTCTCATCTGCGATGGTAAAGAGCCAACTCGCCACTTCAGAACTGAGCCATCTGAGAAAAAAATAAATAAAGCTTTCATTGGTTTGTCTCTATCAGACTTCTTTCCAGGACACTCAGTCTGATTTGGAGGTGATCTTAGAGTTCCTGGAAGAGTACTACAGACAAAACTCTGCAGAAAATGGTAAGGAAAAAAAGGAAATCTGCTTGTTTATTGCTGACGTTAAGACCTCTTTTTCAGAGACGTCTTTACCATTTCCCAGTGAACAGGGTGTCCTGTCCTGCAGGTGCACCAGTGGACGCAGGCTGCCAGCAATGCTCGATGCACGATGAGCCACTTGTAAGCAGAATATTGCTTCATTTTTCAAAACATGCTCTCACTTCATATCTTAGATTTGCAACATTTCAATCTTAGCTTCGTTACGTGTCGAACTGCATCCAATTCCTGTGATGAACTTTTAAGTTTAAAATCATCTTACTGATGAGATACGATTCAGGAAAGTACGAAACTGAAGTGTTAGAATTAGAAAAACTACTTCATCCTGTTACTTTTCAGATATGATTACTGTTTATGTGCACGAGAAGGTTTAAATACACTATATCTGTAGGGATTTGAGCACTCATACATGAACTGTATAACTGTGTTTATAAGTAAATATTTAAATAGCATGAATTAACATCAGAAAAGGATGCTAATTCTATCATATCACTAATAGATTTTTGTCATTGTTTTGGCATTTTTTAATTTTATTTATCTATTTATTTAAAATTTTAGAATTCCCTGTTCCATTTTCTTTCCCTGCATGGCTTAATCTGTTTCTGATCTTGTGCGGTGGATCTTCTGTCATTTTCCCGTATCATTTCCTCCTGTAAAGGACATGAAGCCTGCAGTGCAGCCCGTGCTGGCAGCACGCCGCGATCCAGGCGTCAGTCTTCACAACACAACAGCAACATTGTGTGAGTCAGTATCAAGCACGCCATCAAGCAAGCACTCACCCAGGGCGGCGGGGAGTGGTGAGTTCTGCTTTTCTCGCTCATTAGATACTGTTATAATCCCTGTTGCTCTTAGCCTGAGGGAAACAATACTAAGAGTGCAAATAAGAGACCTTCCCCTTACCGTCAAAAAACAATGGAGGTGTGCAGGGCTCGGTTCAATTGCAGTTTTTACATATCTATCAGATAACCGCAGCGCTGACAGCTTGAGCCAGCCTTCCACTAAATGGTATCCTGCCTCTTAAGAGGTTTTCTGGGAATGGCTGTAATTGAGGAAATGATTAACTGTAGCCTGGGACAGCTGCTGATGAGTGTGCCTGTGCACCAGGGAGGAAGGTGCGCCTCTTCCACTTTCTCTTCGAGATGCTGGAGGACCCCAGCATGGCGCACTGCGTGTCCTGGGTGCCGGCGGCCGCGGGGGTCTTCCGCTTCTCCTCCAGGAACAAGGACCAGGTGGCGGCACTGTGGGGCCTGAGGAAGGGCAACAAAAGGCCCATGACGTACCAGAAGATGTCCCGGGCCCTGAGGAACTACGCCCGGTCCGGGGAGATCTTCAAGGTGAAGAAGAAGCTGACCTACCAGTTCAGCAGAGACACCCTGGTGTCACTGCAGAGGCACCAACACACCCAAGACTGACACACACCCTCACACTGACTGCATTTACCCTGTGCTTCTTTCCTTTTAGTGCATTTTTTTGGTCTGTTTTTTCCTCTCCTTGCAGTATTTCATCATGTAATGTAACATGCAGCAATTTACTGTATAAAGTTTCAGAGGGAACAAATGAAAGGAATATCTCGGCAAATCACACATAAAAGGTGCATTATGCTTTATTTTTGAGACACAGTTATTTGAAGTATACCAGTTCTATTGGTTTTATCTCTCCCTCTCTCTCTCAGAAATGAAATAGTGTAACAGTTGCTTGCGTTGTGCCACTTCTACTGATTTTAATCTCTGTCTCTAACAGTTTTTCTGTGCCTGAAGATTAAAAATATATACCTCGAATGCAAGAGTTTTTATTCTGATTTCACACAACAAATTACATGTAAAAGGTGCATTATATTCTAGCTTTAAGAGTTATTTGATAAAAAGATATTTGTTTTTTATTTTAATCTGTGCATGACTAGACTGTTTCTCTGTAATGCTGCCAGAAACACCCACTATATATTCTCGGTAGGCGGAATGGTTTCCTGGGTGGTTCAAATCGTTTTGCACTATCAGAACAACACACCCACTCAGAGGAGAGGAGTGTGTCTGCTTGGTGAATCTCATAACCTGCTCAACATGTGTTTCTGCTGCGAACAGTGTCGGCTGTCAGAATCCAGAAGGTGTCAGTATCGCCCTTCTCAGGCTCTCTGGGTAGCTGAGAAACCTGCTTCTGCTGAGTGATTTCAGGGGTAAACCATGTCTGGAGTTCACCACCGTCCAGCTGTTATGAACAATTCTGCATGAGAGCCAAGAGTGGCATGCGCTGGAAAATACCTGACATTGATAATGACTGTTATTTGTATGACTGCTGCACTGATGAATTCAACGAGACTCAAATAAAGTGCATATGCAATGCTTTTTGACTCCAAAGTGTGACATAAAAATAGGTTATGCACCTTTCAGCAGGCATTTGGAGCTGCCTGTATTGCATCGCAGTCCAGGGAAAACACTCAAAAGCTAATGCCACTTAGAGACTATAGACTATTTATGGAGTCCTTCACTAGTTCAAGTCATTGAAAGTCATTTTTTTGTGCACCTTTTGAAGACGTTTCACCTCTCAACAGTTAATCCTAGGAATATCACAAGAATATGGGAGCATAACAAGACAAACTGAGGACAATCTGAACAATTTTTCATCTTAGAGAAGTACGTTAACCACATTGTTACAGATGCAGCATTACATCTACCAAATGAAGTCCTGGAGAGAGTTTTAAGAAAAGCACCAATATCACAACACACCAGATCACTATTAAGGTCAGTCGCTTTTGTTACCACTGTAAGCGCTCCTTGTGAAGAGCTATGCACAACACCTGCTGGTGCAGTACTAAATGGTTTTATGCTCTTTGTAGCGCACCCACATGATGTTTCCCTAAGCCGAGTATTTACTGCTGGAGCCCACTCCTGGTTATAAATGGGCTAACTGAGCCGTGGGCGTCTGTTACCAAGAAAGGCCACAAATTGAACTGTGAAAACAGTCGTTTGAGGCCGCAGTGTGTCGTTCATTAGAAACTTCCCACTCGCCTGAGGACAGCACCCTTTGCTTTGCTAAATCTGTGGTGACGGTGACGCTCCTGGTGGGACGCGATTGTCTGAGCAATGGTGGTAAATTTCTCACCCGGGGATATAAGCCGCATTCCTGCTCCCAGACAATACCCCAAAAATAGAGCTGCCTCGGCTGCCCTGCCGGGTCGGCTGAGGAATTACTGCTGCGTGTTTTCGGTGCACTTCCATAATGAGATCATCAGCCGGTGTTTATGATATTCGTTAGGAGCCGGAGCGTGGCCCCGTCCCTGTGGACGGCACCGGGGCTCGCCACCGCTCGCAAATCCGTCAGCTTTCAGCAGTTTGTTTAATCTTCGCGACCTTACCAGAGCACTGCACCTGATTTATCGCTCGAATTTCGACGTGCTAAAAAGATTAATTAGGACCAAAGCGCACACTTCAATTGCATAATTCACAATGAAACCCTCTTTTCATGTCAGATACACATGTCAAATGTCAAGGTTTATGACAGGCTTTCTAAGTATAGGCCATAGAACCAGCGCCCTGGCATCTCCCCAGTATTTATTTGCCAGGTCGGAAAGCCTGCTGTTCTTGGACAACATTCCCGCCGGATTAAACTGATATCTGGCATCTGGCATCGAGTCCCCCTGCTTGTCATCTCAAACCGTTTCTTTTATGATAAATCCGCAGATTCCCTGGATATGTTGTTTATCATCTGAGCATCGCTGGAGAGAATTACATCAGCCTCAGACCTGTGACCATGACGGCACCTTTTCCTTTTATATCCCCCTCCTGACCTGACAGAGGGAGACGTCTTAAAGAAACAATGGGCTAAACATCGATCCCCAAAGCACAAACAGACTAAAAAGTTGTCACATTCTGCACAAAATTTGGACTTTTAGCCACTTTCATCCATTAAAAATGTACAAATACTTCAGCGTGAATGCGCCGGGTGACAAGCTCCTTTGATTACAGCGAACGTGGGCCCTGTAGTTTATTTTAGCTCAATCAAATTTACATTAATCTGCAGCTTTAAATACTCTGTAGCGCATAATATCTGCAGCTGAAAATAGTCTCCGGCAAACAGAGCATTTATTTCTGTTTTACACCTGTAACTTCAGTTAAAATCTGCAGCACAAGAACCATTCAAGGAGGCCTTCTGTCCAGATCTTTTATTGAAGCTTTTCTCAAGGAAGTAAAACTGGGTAATGTCAGCCTTTTGAAGAGGGGATCATTAATCATTATTTTAAAGATTTAAAAGATGCCAAAAAAAAAAAACAAAAAAAACTTGGTCTTGGTGTGCAGTAAACAGTAATATAAAGTGCACAGATGTAACCGTTAACGTTAAACTACTTCAGGCAATTGGTTTGCAGCCATTCAAAAAACAGACATTTACAGAGAAACTTTTATTCAAACAAAGATTTCTCACAAACTTCAAAAACCTTAAAACAATTCCAAGTAGCACAAACTATAAAAACTTCAAAATATATCTTCATGACGAGTGATGAACTGACCGTTACGCCAAGAGTCCATTAGTCTGTTGTTTCTACTTTGTGTCGATCGTTTCAACGGCAGATTGTCCTCAACAAGCCAGGAGGGTTGAAATTTACATTTACATGCTTGATTTGCTCTTTTAATTGGCGACTTAAGCTGAAATACTAAGAAAGGTCCCATCAGTGTGACTTGTTTACATGGCAAGCTGGTTTGACATCAAAACAAACACTCACACTGAGCAGTGTGTGTGTGTGTGTGTGTGTGTGTGTGTGTGTGTGTGTGTGTGTGTGTGTGTGTGTGTGCGTGGGGTGATGCTACTGTAGGTGCAGGGCAGCCATGGAGAGGAGGAGCATGCCACCTCTCTATATAAGGCCCAGCAGCCGGTCCCTCCTGGATCTAGCTCTGGTCCTCCTCTCCTCCCCCACTGAGACTTCCACGGCCCTCCTCATCTCCCATCACTCCGGTGCGAGGAGTCCCAGACGTTTTGACTTAAACATCATCTCCAAACACCGTCTATCTATCCCTCCTGGACTGAGAGGGCTTCCGAGTCTCTCCTGTGAAGGTTTCTACCTGCAGCCTTTGACTGTTTTCTTGGGACGCGGCTCAACATGCCAGAGCCCACAAAGAAAGGTAGGACTCTCCAAAGTGTGCTGCAAGTGGGAAGTCATGGAAGCGTGCAAAAAATGAGCCAAAATACATCTTGTGGGTGATGTATTTTGAGCTGTTTTAAGGCCAAAACTGGCTACAGTGAGTTTACAAGACATTATTTAGCTGTTTTTTAATCAGTTTGCAGTTGGACTGAGGGGGACTGCAGGGAGCTCCATCACTTTGTGGCTCTGGCTGCCAGCTCCTTCAGAAGAATCCTCAAAGTGACTTTGACGGGGGGTGTTGTGTTACTGATGCATGTTTCTGCCATCCTCGGTGCCTAGGGAAGATTTGTGCTTTATTGTTGCGCCCCGGTTTGATCTGGGGGGGGGGGGGGGGCGACGTGATGATGAAGCTCGGGAAGAGGAATGTAGATGAGCGTTGAAGCCGGACGTGAGCAAAACATGATGCAATTTAGACGAGTAGAAGTCATGTGAGGATAAATAAGACCTTTGGTTGTAGTCCTGGTGAGTGATGGGGTGGCGAGCCAGGAATAGCCAACTTGTACCCATAGGACTTTGCCACCCCCCCCCCCCCCCCCGAAACGGCACTCTTTGTGGTGACTATTCAAGTCCATATTCAACCACGGGCAGCATCCTGCCCCGTCCCCGTCCTGCCCTCATGCCAACTCCAACCCTCCACAGCATAACGTCACTCATCTGCACAGTCGTGTCCATCAACATTCCCTTTTAATCTCTCTGTGTCTGTCATTACAATATGGTATTACGCCCTCCCTCTCCATTAGCCCGGCTCTTTAGGGGGTCCGCGGTCCACCCAGACATGCCCATGTAGAGGAAATGGAACATTTTGTTTAGCCTCTGGAAGCCCCCCGCCGACGAGAGCTGATACCAGTCTTTAATAAACCCATCCTCCTCCAGAGAGCCGTCGGTTCGTCTGCGACACTTTCAAGACCGTTTATACATCGACACTCGCATATTTTGTGATAGAAGTGACATTTAATCCAGAGATTACTAAATTAAAGTTTTATTTTAATTCATTTTTTTCTATATATCAATATGTAGGAACTAAACCATTGGGCACGTAATGATTTTGAACCTTTTTTTAATCTTTTGGCCTGTATATACACAACTCGCTTCCTCCATTTCACCACATATGTTTGTAGAGTAAATTACATCTAGTAACAGAAACGATATCAAATACATAAAAATCCATAAAATCCATAAAAATCCTTAATATTCTTTCAAACTTTTGGCAGTTGTAACAAGCTGTGTGCTAAGAATCATCTCGAATGTAAATATATTTTAACAGATTTCATTCTAGAAGTGATAATTAATGCGGACAGTTTTTTGCATCCAGAGTTGTGTTTTGGGGTGTTTTTTTTTCTGTTTAACCAAATCAAAAATGTTGGTTCTTCTCAAAAATTTGGACTTATTTCCTATCTCATATCTTTTTGTTTTTCTGTATTCAAATCAAAGTCACTAGGACAAAATATCCTGCATGTAAAGATGTTTGAGCCGTCTTCTGCCCATCAACGGTGATATTTCTTACATGACATCTGTGAACAACACAAGACTGAAAAAACAAGCAAAACCATAGATAGTGGCATATTTTAACCCCCCGAAAAAGTCAAATGACAGACAAATCATGTATCAACATTTAAAATACATGTTTTTTTAATACAATTTTAAATGTAACCATAAAGGATCAAATGTGTGGAGAATTTCAAAACCGTTCTTGCTGTAGATATCAATTAAAAAACAAGCTGCTATGAAGACGATGAAAAATCTCTTTTTTGAGATGGTACAAAAAAGATACAGTTTGCCTTGGAAATGAGATCCAACACTGAGGGCTCTTTAGCTAGTTTTGTTTTGTTCTGGTGTGTTTTTCTGTATCCAAATATACATTTTCAAAAAAAGGATGTGTGTGACTGTGTTCTATGCGTTTTAAAGTAAAGATATTTCCCCTAAGGTGTTTTGTAAATGCCTGTAAAACCCATTTCCTTTTAGTTTCTTGGATACTGATGCAGTTTATAACAAATTTCCTTGTATATCTGTATTTTTCTGCATCCAAATCAGTGTTGTGAGGTTGAAAGTTGCTTTATGTGAAGAATCTGGACCTCCTGCAGGAATCGAGGCTTTATCAAACACTTCCTCCTGATGCATACTTCAGCCAACCTCCCTCTGTTTGGGTCACCTGTGATCGCCAGGGTCTTTTTGTGTCTGACTTGATGGTCAGACGGTCTTATATAAAGTAAAGGCTCACTCACGGCCATAAACATCTCTGATCCCCCTCAGAGACAAAGCGCTGGAGGAATATTGGCAGCAGATTCCTGTCTGCTACAAACACTCCCCAGAAATAGCTGCTCGGCCCGGAGCAGCAGATAAATACGGGTGGAAAAGTATTGTTCTTTAAATGAGTCCGAACAGCTGAGGAGGAGGAGGAGGAGGCTCGCGCTGTTGTTTGAGGCGGCCCTCGCTTTCAGACCTTTAAAAAGTCCGAACCAGAGATGATGGACTGGCCCAGTCCTCCGTGGATCTCCTGGGACTGGGATTCTTGTCCCGGGAATAGTTCAGAATGAGCACACTTTTAATCCCCATCCCTTGTTCTCTGCCATGTCCCCTCCTCCTCCTCCTCTTCCTCCTCACACTGAGGCAGGCATGTCTCTGCCTCTTCCCGTTAACAGACGTCAGGTCAGGCATCTCCACGTTAAACCTCCCGCCCTGTGTCCAGAGGTCTTACAGGACCATCTCCTCACTGGCAAAGTTTTGAGTTTCAGTGGCTGTGAAGACGATGTCCTCACCTCATGATATTTACTGTCCCTCAGGTCCGTCACTCCGCCGGGGCTCTGTCCTCTGACATTGCTGCATTGTGTTACTGAGTACCGCCTCATAAATCACAGCCCTGGCAAAACACAGGGGCAGGGTCTTTCAGCGCCTCATTGCCTCAGCTTTTATCTCCTCTCACACACCTCGAGTGTTGTAGTTTTTATAAAGCCACGCTGAAAAGAAGCCAACATCTCTGTAAAGCCCCCCGAAAAAGCAAGAAGCTGCAGCCTGAGCTCAGGTTTATTCCAGCGATAAAGGTCTGCGATTGGAAAAAGTGAAGCGGCTGGCAGGTTGTCTCCCATCAGAGCCCGTATGAGCCCTTCTGTCTGCGCGCCAGCAGGGCCGACAGCTGAAAATACCTGCAGGCCTGTCAGCTGCACTGGGAGTCCTCAGAGGTAAAACAAAACCTTTCTCCGCTCTCATTATCTCAGCGGTGATGAGGCGGAGGCCGAGCGGGGCTCATTCCCGGGGGGGCATGATGTGACCCTGCAGGATTGTGGCCCGGTGGCCAGCGTCGCATTGTTTTGAAGTGAGGTGGAGGAAGCGCGAAGCGCGGCTATATTTTGATGAGGAAGGCCAATGGGGTATCATTACAAACACAGAGGGATGTCAGGAGGCAAAATGCATATTAAAAATGGTGCCAGGTCTGTGGGCACACATGGGAGAAAGGATGCGGCCATCATAGACCGTATTGAATATCCCCAGTTTCCGAACGACTGGTCTTACTGAAGCAACTGAAACATGTTGGGAATTCAGTGAAATTTTTAGGAATGAAGCTTCAAAAAATAACAACTACTTTCAATTATGCTGTGATCAAAATCAATAAACTAACTAAAAACGTTATAAATTATACACAATATTCAAAAGTAAATGAGTGAGAGTCAGAGCATTGCTCCTGAAATATCATCCTAATGTTGCATGTGACTATTAATTCATTTAACTTATTTATTTTCTGTGAATGCATGTGTAAAAATGCTGGTTTCCACTAAATATAGCAGTAATTCAGTAGTAGTAGTAGTAGTAGTAGGATGCAGTAATTCATCGTAAATAAATGAGTTTGATCTGAACTGACAAATACAAACTGAAAACAAACTATGTTAGAAATTAAACTATGTTAGATTTTATACGGGATATATACAGGACATTTGACAAGGAAAATAGTGGATTATGATTACATTATGCATTGTGTGTCTGAAGTCTTTCTTTTAATTTGAGGTAAGGTGCAGTGATTAGAAAGCTTGAGCAGTCTCTCAGCATACAGTTGAGTATTGTGATGATATTCCATATTCTTCATGATATGTTATCTGTTCGCATATTAATGCGATGAAGTTGAGTTTGTTTTACTGATCTTAAGTTGAAAGCTTCAGAGAAATGAGTTAAAACTGGTGCTCAAAAACATGCTTTCATGACAGGTAGCTGTTTGGTAGCCAAACTCAAAGAGCTTTTGACACTCGCTGATGAACTAAAGCGTAACTACAGCAGTGAATGCTAAGTTGTCTCTGGGGCCTTCTGCTGGGAACTTCCTTTCATCGGTATTTCATCAAGTTGGTCCCGGGTCCAAACAGAAGGTTAGACGGTGATTTCCTGTCATGCCGCTCTCACCGCTCCTACACAGATCAGCCAGCAGTGCCAACTTTACCAAACTGTGGTTCTGATCATAGAACTCTGATGTTGTGATGATTTATTTCTGAGCACCTGAAACACGCCAGTCAGGCTAAAACTCTTCCCCACCAGAACATGTGGTACACTTCACTTTCTATGCCTCATGTTATTTAACATTAAACATGCTAAATATAGACGAGAAGAATGATAAACCTGCAGAGACATCAACAAACTTACTTGTGCGGCGGCACGGTGACATTCAAAAAGACTCCTCGAGGCTTTTGACATACTGAAATACCTTTCCTCCCCGCAGGATTCTCTTCCTCAGAGCACTGATGAAAGCTGCTCAGCATCTGCCCTTCATTCTCAGTAACTCTCATTACCAAATCTTTTGGTTGTACTTACTTGTCTTCTGTTACTTTACTTTCATCGCCTTCCTCAGACTCTGTCTCAGACTCTCAGTTCCCCCAGGAGTGAGGCAGCTGCCCCACAAGAACGCCTATAGACCATCTCATCCCTCCACAAACCTTCCTTTGCTGTCAAAAACAGGAAACTTTTCAAAAACGATGCATTTTCACTCGAAATGTTGCCGTGTAAACGGGGCCTCAGCCTTCAAGTCTGAATTCCAGTTTCCCTTCTTCATGGGCGACTTCCTCTAAATCTTCTTAAAGAGCTGACATCTCAAATAACAAACGTTTTCCATATTGTATCAATTGCATTGTCAGATTTCCTTGGCTTGTGTGTACTATCGGGAATGTGTATATTCATGCAGCTAAAAGCTGGAATAGTTCACAGAAGGGAAGTTCCCGCTTCACATGACTATCTTAAATAAGCCTCCAGCAGTGCTGCTACTGTCCATAAAAGAAACAGACAAGCTTTCATCACATACATGAAGGCCGGGGGGGAAGAAATAAGTTCACAAGGTGCAATTTATGCACATTTTCTGTACAGACATCACTTTGTTTGCCCTTATGTATTAAGCTTTGTAGTAACAAACGGCAAGTCTGTTTCACTGAAGGGATGGAAAGGAGTTTCTTTATCTGCACCCAAATACAAATGGAGGTTCCAAGACAACCACTGATCTCTACTGTGCTCCACCAACCCTTGAATAATAAATAATACTCAATAAAGGCAGTACTGATGTTATGAAACTCATTTCGGACACAGCTATTAGTTTCACCAGTCTGGACCAATAGAATCCAAACAAATGGTGCGTCATTGTGGTCTCCTTCATAATCAGTTAAGCCTGATCACAAATAGCCAGTAACCCAAAGCAAAGGTACGGAGCGACAAATGGGTGTCAGTAAACAGTGGGCCAAACTGAAACAGCAGAATGTGCTGATTGTGTTACTTGCCGTCATGTGTCACTGACAGCCATGCGTTGTGTTTGTCTTTTCTGCAGATGAGACGCCAAACGGGCAGCCAGAAGGTGAGTGCACATCTAATCTCCTTGTCACCTCACAGTCTGGCAGTTCATGAGTTACACAAGAGCTGACATGCAACCTACAACGACACAAAAACACTAAAAAAAAAAAAAAAAGAAGTGGGAGTCACACAAGTGAAGCAGACACAATGAGACAAGAAACCAATTCTTGAGAGACAACAGGAGCAGCATCCCTCGTTCAGCACTACAACGCCAAAACCTGCCTTCACGTGAAACATCGCAGCCGTGAAGGCGCAAACACGGGTCCGCAGGAGTGTAAATGTGCAGCCAATAGCTGGCAGTGCGGACGAGCTGCTGTCGCTGCGGAGTCCGAGCCGTCAGCGTCTCTGACATTCCTCTGGCCGGCCGGCTGATCCCCCTCTGTTGATTCAGCTGACGCCCTCGCCGTCCCATGTGAGCGAGATGCTGGCATGCCAGCGGCGGTCTGCCGGCGCGGAGGTTTGACCTTGGAGCCGCAGCATCTTGAGGCTCAGCTTTTTAGGGTCCGACTAAAAATATTCCTGGGAAAAGCTGGGATGGATAATTTCACATAACCATTTGGGCGGGTAATAGTTTACTCATCACGCATTAATCACTGAAAACTTAACTAATCATTAATAATATTAATTGTCACATCTCTTGCATTTCTCAGAACAACTCCACCTCTTCATTAAAATATTATTATTTTGCCATATTTCCCATTTATGTCAACTTCCATTATGGTCTGCACCCACTTCAGCTATGTCAGTGATTTTTTGCCAAAATTCTTCCACATTAACTTCATTTTTATACCATTTCAGAAAGTAAATACAGCCATTTCATAGGTATTTCTGTATATATCATGTGTGTCGAGGAGAGAATGGTTTGGGAGAACGATACTGTATTGTGATGAAGGTGGGTGGATCTAGCTGTGTCTGTCTATGTCTGTTTGTGTTGGATTGCGTGTGTTTGTTATTGTTGTGTGTGAAAGTGAGAGAGAGAGAGAGAGAGAGAGAGAGAGAGAGAGAGAGAGAGAGAGAGAGAGAGAGAGAGAGAGAGAGAGAGAGAAGCATTGCAGATGCTGAAGCTTTGTGCTTATTAAAAGCAGCTGTTCCATCCACCACTATATCTGTCACATGCTCAGAAAGTGTTGCCCCAGAAAGTAATGGTGCCCCACCCCTACCTGAGATTTCCCTGGAGGTTTCTCCACCCCCAGGTGGGTAACCCTGACGACCCCCCCCACCACACCTTCACCCTTCTTCCACTCGCCCCAGAATGTGTCGCTCTGCTGCACAATCACACTCACATCACGTGTTCGTTTGACGTGTGCCGGCACCGTTGTTTGTGATACTTAATTCACTCTGCGAGGCCTGAATCTGCACTTTTCCTATGAAGGTATGATTGCTTGACTCTTTGAATGGTCACACAGAAGGTTGCAACACACACACACACACACACACACACACACACACACACATGCCTGGACTGCTGTGTGCACTTGCCTTGAAAACAGGGTGCAGTTACTAACTCATGCCGTGGCTGCTCGTGTATTCGTGTGACAGTACGACAGGTTGAGCCATCAAACGGGAGGCATATGAAGAGATTATAGAAGCTGGACTTCACTGAGAAGTTCTCCAAATTTGCTCGTGTGAAGGATCAGATCACGATCAGTGAATCCCTGCCTCTTTAATCATTTCACAGTATAGATATGAAATGATCAGAACGTTTCTTTTAGGGAAAAATTAAAACAAATGAACAATTTAGAGTCTATATTCTTTCAATGGGCAGCCATGTCTGGTCATCATGTATCTATACCCTCCTCATTTGAGCAAGCATTGTCCTGTAAGGCGCCCGGTGTCTGTGCTCAATGCTTGCTGCTCCAGCTTGGCGCTTTGTCTGCTATACAGAGGCTACAGTAGAGGAGGGGAATGAGCCCGTAGAGACTGATGGGAAGAAGCCAGAGCCCACTGAGCCTGAGCCAGTGGAGGCTGTGGTAGCTCAGGAGCCCGGTCCCGCCCAGAACGGCTCAGACCAGCCACAGCCAGGTGGGGTTGAGCTGAAAGAGAGCACAGAGTCCGCGAACTCTGCTGTAAAGGAAGAGAGCCCGAGCTCTCCCCCACCAGCCGGTAAGTATCCTTTAAGTCTGATTCAGTCCCATCTCTCTTTAGTGGAACTGCATGTTTTACCCCTCAGGCTAATCAGATCAGACGCCACTGAAACAAGCCCCAAATGAAGAACTAGTCTTGTCAGTTTCACACGTTAATTGCTCAGCAGCATGGCAAACGCTGCCTTTTTTTTTTTTTTTTAAATGAAGTATTCCATTACCTAAAACCAAGAAAGCCAACAGATGACGGTTACATTTCTGCTCAGAATGCTATGGACTCTAACTGCCAGGAGTCATGCATCTTTTATCATCTTTTGCTTTTTATACAGTCGCTATAATTGCATGCTTGATTAAAATAAAGAAAGACACATATATACTTGCACCTCAATCATACAGTCAGAAAAAAAAACTGATTCAGTCCAGAAATAACAAGCTGAAGGTCATGGTACCCATGTGCAAGGTGAGTTGTTAAAATCGAAGGACATAAAAAAGAATGCAAACCCTTTTTTGCATTCAGCGCTGTCTGCTTTTCTTTGATCAGCTTTGCTGCTTCAGCCAGAATGAATTAGTGTGAGCTGAATTTTCACAAAGTAGAGAGAAGATCGTGCGAACGGCTTCCTGAGGCTCGTCCGAGTTTCCTTTGCTTTGTCATGAGCGAGCTTTGAGCCTGAATTTCACATGATGCACCTCTGTTTGTACGTGCACCGTGGTGCTTAGAGCGCTTGTGTGTGTGTTTTTTTTTTTTTTTTTTGTTATGGCGAGCTTAGAGCCTTGCAGCAACGGGTGCAAAGTGTTGTCTGCACATTGTGTGATCTCTCAGACATCCAGTAGTCAGGATTCTTTGTCAGAGGTCACAAGTGAAATATTCTGTCCATGTTTTGGTTGTTTTTCTGTCCATGATCTGCATGTCAGGATCGGTTCAAAGTCTTGTTTCCCGCATGTGGTCAGACCGCCTCGATGGTCGTCTGTGACTTGTTGGCCTGGACTTGATGTTTTTAGGGTTTTCTTGATGAGTGGGTCTATTTGTGAATGACACTTTTATTCCAGATGATGATAAAGCTGGAGCCACGACTCCATCCCCAACACCTCAACCAGGTTGGTACCCAAAACAGCACTTATCATCTCATTCTAAGTTCTTCTATCCACACCCAGTGAGGACGAATCAAATAACTGAAATCAAAACACGTTCAGTCTGCCAGTGACCCTATTAGCTGGTTAAGTATTTTGGGGTTAGTTTTATTGCTTCTCTTGGCAGGGTTTGTAAATTCTAATTTACTGCTGTGTAATGTTCAAGATGATGGTTTGTGCTTTCAGTCTTGTTTATCGACAAGAGAAAGCTCATGCACGGTCACCTCAGCATTTACAGATAAGATCAGATCTGTAAATGTACGCATACACGTGGCAAATGTGTGACTTCAACCGAATACCGCAGACTGTCATGCACGTCAAGCCTTATTTCCGGATTGAAAATAAAGGATGTGAGCATGACTTTTCACATACATATTTGAATAAATACATGTATGTTTAATGTGTATCTATACAATTTGTGCAAAAACTAAGAATATTTGTGTTTGGTAAAGGAAGGATTTGTTGTAACAATGCTTCTTTCAATAAATCTGATCCATTTGGAAGCCCGTTTTTTTCCCTTTTAAATGCTGCTGCGTTTGTGGGACGAGTATAGGTTGAAGTCATGATAAATTCCTCATCTTATTTATTTATTTTTTTGCTGGTGACTCTAATTTGGATGAATTCAAAAAGAATTTAACAAACAGGAGCCTCAGAAGCATGTGGCAGAGGCTTCTCAGCCGTATAAACAGACAAGAAGCATTGCTGCAACAAGGAAATAATCTTCCAAAACGCAAAATTCCTTTATATTAATGAAAGTGCACATTGAAATCTGTTGTTTCTGTCTCCAAGAAGAGATCAGTGACCCTCAGATAATGACTGAAGCCTACAAATTTACATTATAATGCAGACTTGATGCACCTACTCTGTTTCTGAATTCACAATCGTCTGTCAGGATTACATGTGATGATTGAATTAACGTAAAAAAAGTCATAGCAATATCTAAAAAAAAAAAGAAATCTTCAACTAAAAGCAACTTCCATTTAAATTGAGGCACCCAGTACTCCTCTATACATGAACACATAGACTTCAAGGATAATAAATAACAGATCAGTTTTGGGAAAATCCATTAATTTAAAGTAAAAAGTGGAGCCATTTCCCAACTTTTACAACAATATTCATCACAATTCCCAAGCAGGACAGCTCATCCTGATTATTTTAACTATAACTGTGCTTTTTTCCACAGAAGATGCCAATTCAACCAAGAAACTCTCAGTTGATCTTCCTAGTAAGACCCCTCTGTTAAATCCTAGCACCATCCTTAGGTCTTCCGATTGAGCTGGTAGTTTATATCAGAATATCTGAATGTTGGAAACATGTTGGAGACATGTTTACTTCTCCATTTTTTGGTGTGTGTTTTGGATTTAGCTTTAAAGCTGAAGAAAACTGCCACTTTAAATAAGTCCTTACTAACACATTAATAGATATTTTTCAGTGCACTCAGAATGCGGATCCCTGCTAATTCTTTTTTTCGTTCACATAAATGACCATTTATTCAGTTTTCTAATCACATCATTCTGGCATTTCACGTTAAAAGTTAAAAAAGCTGTCTTTTTCCATCACAATCCTTGGTTCACTGTTTGTGAGCCCTTAACTGCTTGCTGTTCTCTCACTCTGTCAGTGTGTGTGTCTGCTTCAGTGGACTTTACAGTACTATTTTTCACAATATGCTGTAAATTTCTCTGTCTTTGTTTAGATGATAGCGTCCCTGTGCCAGCCATGGGGAGAAAAGACTCAGGTAATAAAGTGGTAGTTCAAGAGGAGGCTCTTTAATTCCAATCCTTACATGTACCCCAGGAGGAATTTCACCGTGGTTATGATGTGCAACATGAAAAAGATTATTTTCTGGGAAAGTTAGCGCCTCTCCTCTTACAGAGAACATGGCTTCACTTTCCAGAAAGTTCTTTTCATTTGCAACAAACTAAAATGTTGAAAAAGAGCAGTGAAGGTCCGTCAGTGGTGACTGTGCATAAGATGTGAACCCAGACATCCAGCAGATCTGGATTAACTGTCAGCGGTGTGATGCATCGATAAGACCTCTGGGATTGTACAGAAGACAGCAGCATCCAGAGAAAGGAAGAGTCCACTGTGAAAGTTGCTTCGTATCTGCAGGATTTTCTTTTCTTGTCGCTTCACATTGTCGCTTTCACGCTTTCCATGTTGCAAAGAGCTGCGATTCTGCTGCTGTGTGAGGTGTGAGTGAGTGCTGGAAGTGAGGAAACGTGTCAAAACTGTGCGTCTTGAAGTCGTTCTGTCTGTGTGTGTAACCCTGGTAAACGCACAATGCCCAGATCAGAAGTGAAAGGTGGGTGACGGAACTCCTCACGGGGTTAGTTTACTGGACAGCGTGAGCAGACGGAAGCAGTTTAGTTTGAAGTCTTTCTCTGTCCTGACTGGCCAGTGTGGTCTCTGGGAGAGGGGCAGCCCCCGGAGGACCTGGACAAGCCCATCGACACCCCGCCTCTGTCCACCCTGCTGATCGAGAAACCTCAGAGTAGGACCATTCAAGTGGGTGAGTGGAAAGGGAGAGCGTCATAAAACAGCTCCAGAAGACTTCTGGCCAGAACACAGACATATTTCCATCATTTTTGTGATTTTTGCTATTCTATTGTTTGTTTTAAAGGGATTTTCACGTGTCATAATGACATTTTTACCTCGTCTAATTCATTTTCGTGTTCAAAGGTGGAGACGTCACCTTCATTGCCAAAGTCGAGGCCAAAGATCTTCTCCGCAAACCCACCGTCAAGTGGTTCAAAGGGAAATGGATGGATCTGGCCAGCAAGACAGGGAAGCACCTGCAGCTCAAAGAGACCTTCGACCGAGCAACTAAGGTATTGTCCTTCTCCAACCAGCCCGAGCTCTTTCAGGAAATCCAAGGAGAGGGCATTGGGAGACTTTAACTTTAACATCTGTCCAACAAGGAAGAAGTTATGTGCTCCTCGCCTAGGTTAAAAATGTTGCATTCATCTTCAGTCCCCATCAGGTAAACAGGGATTTCTCTCAAAAATGAGCTGTTTGGTTCTCCTGATAGATCCACACGTTTGAGATGCTCATCATTAAAGCCAAAGATAACTACGCTGGAAACTACAGGTGCGAGGTCACCTACAAAGACAAGTTTGACAGCTGCTCCTTCGACCTGGAGGTTCAAGGTTTGTCGCGACGATGGAGCGCTCCACATTCAGCTTCCGGAGCAGAAACGGCAACACCGCTAATCCCACTCTGCTGTGTGTTTCACAGAATCTGGACAGGGCTCACAGAATATTGATATTCGATCCGCTTTCAAGAGAAGGTAAAACAAAAAAACAAAAAAAAAAAAAAAGAGCTTAAAGAAACAACAAGGTGTTAGATTCTGAAATCTATGTTTCAATATAATAAGACCTCTGATTAATTATTTATACTCATGAAATTCCTTGAAATGTGAAGAAAAGAACATGTGCAGCCCCTCGAGGCACAACAAAGAACATTTCTTCTTACTGAATGGCATAAGTGTGACAAGATGGTTGTAAAGATGTCATTAACCTTCCATCAAGGTAATTACAAACCAACCAGTCGAGTCGATGTGTAATTTAAGGCCAACTCTTGCCCTTGAAATCTCCCTCCAAACAATGTATCTGGAAAGCAATGCAAAGCGTCCTGGTCCCATTGCACTATCACAATGCCGCTGCTCACAAACGTTGCAGAAACATTGTGGCGATACTGCCTGGGACCGCTCTCGATGGTTTTATCTCACTTTCACACAAACCGCCTTGTTTCAATGCAAGAAAGACGAAAAGTGGTTTCTGTGTAAACGCCAATCGTGAGTTAGCCCGGAGCTAATCCACCGATTGCCATCAGAGCCTCTGCTTTGCGTTGCCCTTTTAAGCATTGTTTTCTAGTGCCTGTCTCTCTTTCAGCTCTGATTAAATCTCCATTAATCTCTCCTTCTTAACAACAGCAGTGAAGGACAAGAAGATGCAGGGGAGCTTGACTTTAGTGGGCTTCTTAAACATAGGTGAGAATCACGTCCCGTCCTCCAGCCCATTTTGTCCCCTTCAGTATATTTAGGCCCCTTTTCTATGTGGATGTGCTTTTATTTTGTCCCCCACCTTTTTTCACATCCTTTGTAAGTTTGATTTGTTTCAGTCTTCTGTCGGCTGATGCCCATTTACAAGGCAGTACAGCGTTTAACCCATCAATACCCAGAACCACACAGCTCTCCCTTTAGAGACAGACGCAGCATTAACCCGTCTGTTAACTGACTGTATACTGTATATGCCAGGGCTTCAGTTTCCATGTTCTCCCCAGTTGCACCACTAAAGCAAAGAAATGTTTGTCCCCAGAAGTAAACATCAATGATCTGTCAGAGTAAAAGATAGGACAGATAAGGACAATCCAAATCAAGCTCCGAAATATGCATTAGAATTTTTTAAACAGGACAGGAATAATTGGAATAACTGAAACAAAACAAGAAAAAAACATTTAAAGATAAAGGGGAGCAGAGTCAGATGAAGAGTTGGTGATGATATAAAGCTATTACTGGTATGAAGTGACACTAAACAGCAGATAAAAATGGACCTGCATCCATTACCAACAACCAGATTTAGAAGTTATCTCAGGTTTTGATGGGTTAAATGCGAGTACAAAAAAAAAACCTAGTCAGTGACACTGTTCACCGGTAAAATTATCCATTTATTTTGGGCTTGTCTCTTCTTCTCCCCTACATATTCAGAAATCAAAGGTTAGTAGAAAGAAAACCGTAGGTTTTAAAACGATTAGACCTTACTGCGGGTGAGTACTGTAATCCTGTAGCGACCCCAGCATGTCCTGTAGCTCTAGGAACTGGACGAGCAAGAGTGTTGGCCTACTGTAGTGCGGTAACACTTCATTTGAAGGCAGCATTCCGGGGAGCTCCGCCGGCAATCAGCCCTGATGGAAATGGGCCTCGCCCCATCGGGTGGTGGAGGAGCGCCATTTTGGATCATTGCTGATGTGCCCGCGGGCCACGGAGAAATGATGCCGTAAAATAGTGTTATCACTACATTGTCGTTTATTTCAACGTAGAAATACAAGGCAATCACACGCCGTGTTTATTTTGGCCTTCTGTAATAATCGCCTGAAAATAAACAGATGAGATACATAGGCAGAGAATGGAATAATGTTTTACGCCGTGACACTATTCACCTCCCGCCTTTCGGACATTTATGGAAAATGTCTGTGAAAGAAAGGGCTGACTGAATGAATCTGGACTAACGAACACACTCATACCCGGGACGACGTGCTGAACTAACCTGGATCTTATGGAGCTAACATCTCCGCCTTCAAAAAAAAACACTTTCATCTTCTAACATCTGTGAAGTGATCACTCAAACCAACAACCAACAAAGGGATGGGCTATTTTATCAGAGCTGCAAAAACATGATAAGAGCTTCAAGTATCACTTGTTTGGTTGTCTGCATGCTGCACATCAACACATTTTAGCTCTGCAACATCGTTTAGGATCACAAGGTGTTGAAGGAGCCAGCACTGATCTGTCAAACGTTAAAAAAAAAAAAAAAACCCTCTTGACTATGGATCCATGACTGCTTCTGTGTGCCGTTTGAATCCTGATAAACAGAAACCTGTTTCATCCCCGGCTCCCTGCCCTGCAGGAGGAACCAGACCAATGCTCCTCCTCCTCCATCATCCCTCTGTGCATGCCACAAACCGTTAAAAAGCCATTCTACAGTCATTATTCTGCATCTTAAGCAACACCAGTCTAATTTGACCATCAGCAGTCATCCAGAAACTGTCTCTCACCACTGAGCGTCTGACAACATGAACACCAAGTTTCCAAACTCACACCTTAACATGAAATTCACATGACAGAAAATACACCGATAGAGGAGCTACTATGAGCTACAAGACCTTATTACACTGTGTGAGAATAATTTCGCCTTGATTTCACCAATCAGGTACAGATTGTTGGTGTGCATGGATGACAGACAAGATGTAGTACATACTATATATATGCTGTGCCTGGTAGCATTTCTGGCCCTATAATTTGAAGGTAGGGACGCAATACTTCAAAAAGGAAGAAAAACAAGGCTGCGCTATACAAAATGATCAACGTGTTTATGTTTCTGTGGCTCAATCCTTTTCACGTCGAAAAAAATCATACTGAATGGCAGGATTATTATGTTCCCAAATTTAATCTCTGTTTATGTTAGACAGGCAGCGTTGGTGTATTTCAGCCAGATACGGCACAACACCATGATTAAGTGTGTTTAGTCATTAAATGTGGAAACATGGACGAGATTTGCCAGTAAAGACAGAAATGTTACCATGGAGAGCAGGCGAGGAAGTGAGTACCTCTGCTGTCCACCTCACAGAACATCAGCAGGTTTCTGCCACACCATTTCATATCCAGTTGGCGTCCCTTACTTCCCGACGCATTTCAAAATAAAAGGCAGTCGTGTTAGCCGCTTGTGATAGTGATCGCTCCAGTGTGGGAGTTGTAAGCACTTCGTTTGCAAGGTTTGTTGAGTCAACAGTTATCTTTGTTTCATGATTACACTTATTTGAATTGGCATTAACCAGCCCTAGATTACATCACATTCATCAAAAATTAAATGATAGTTTGAACCCTGAATTCCTGACCACATAGAGTCTGAAAAATGGCTTCCTCCCCAGCCCCCCAAGTGGCAACTCAATGTCAGCACCAATAGATACTGACAATTATCTTCAAAATAGCTGAGCTTGCAGTCAAAACTGATTTATAAGATGCAGCTTTTCTTAAACTTTTAAGATTGTTAAAGCACACTCTGTTGCTTCTGAGCAAAGAGAAGAACACCTGTGCTGTGCATTAATAGTGCATCTATGTTAACACGTGGCTTCAGAGGAGACAGCACTCAGGCAGAGAGCTCGGCATGCCCATCCCTTTGTGTGACGTGTCTTGAGGAACACCGCGGGGCAATAGCTCAGCCCCGCTAAGAGAAAATACATCTGATGTGAAAGTTGAAAAAAAAAAAATTTGAGGGTGAGCGCTTCCTCAGGACACGTTGCGAACGCCAGCGATTGATTCAGGTGCTCACAAACTTCCCTCGTACCCGGCGCCACTAGGGAGCCCAAGCAGCAGGACGAGGGCCCCGAAGTGGACGTCTGGGAGATCCTGAAGAAAGCCAGGCCAGATGAGTACGAGAAGATCGCCTTTATGTACGGCATCACGGACTTGAGAGGCCTGCTGAGACGGATGAAAAAGATTCCCAAAGAGGAGAAGAAGAGCGAAGGTAGAGGAGAATCTGGATATGACGACATGACATGTTTGTGGTCGTGAAGGAAAATGCTTTGATTCCATTTTGTCACTTTTAAAGCATTTGCAAAGAAACTGGAACCGGCGTATCAGGCGGACAAAGGCGGAAAGATCCGGCTGGTGGTGGACCTGGCCGACCCCACCGTGGAGCTGAAGTGGTACAAGAACGGACAAGAGATCAGACCCACGCCCAAGTATGTGACGGCCTTCTCCTCACCGGTCACCTCTCTGTCTTCTCAGCTTCAACTGTACAAACAAAAGGCATTTTTACCTTTAAAAAATGCTTTGGATTTGTAGCAGTGTCTCTACTTTCCAAGTTCTCTAGCTTATCGTCGTCACCTCTCAACAGCACAATGGTTCACGTGCGCGCTACAGTCCAGGCCTCACACGTGCACTTCAACACTTCAACACCATTACTTTAGACAGAAACGTTGCCTAATACTATATTGACAAAGTCATTTGTGGTCAATAAAAACAATTTCTTCAGTGTTGTTGTCTTTAAAAGAACAGTGTTAATTTAGCTGATTCCAATCATTGACCCAGTAATAATCAGGATTCATGCACAATTTATGCCATTTAATGATGATTAACGTCCTTTTTCTTTTATATTTGAATTCTCTCACTTTAGCAAAGAATACATAGTGCATGGAAATTATATTAATCATAATTAATCATCATTCAGTCTTTTCCTACATGTATATTGTGTTTAATTTTCTTGTAGAAATCTGCAAATAAATACATTTTTGCTCTGTTGTACATCCCGAATACAAAGAAAATTTAATGTGAGTTTGTCAAAAACAGAAGTTCATTTTTAAATTACCACTAAAACAAATTTGAAAACCCTTAATCGAAGATAAAATAAAGAATCTTCATTGATTTGATTGTTTAATAAAAATTAACCAATCTTGCCATGGCATTTTAATGACATTAGGAAAGACAGTTACCTTCCCAAGTAGCTAGTTACTTGTCAAGTCCAGTAACTAATGTCCAGTAAGTAGTGAAAAGAATAATAATTAGTAAGTAATTTTCTGTAACTTCTACAACACTGGTGGTGTTATTTTTTGATCGTCATGATCACCACTTGCTCTTTCATTCAGTCCGCTGCACTGTGAACCATTGCCAGCTGACATCCGGCGAACAAATAACCGTCTCTCGACTCTAATGTGGCTCCGATCAGCTTTCACACAGTCTCACACACTCTCGCAGGATCTCCACAAACTCACTGGGTCGTGACAGTAAACGGCCCCGGAGCTACATTTGGGTGTATGGTGTCGCCTCCTGAATTGACATTAACTTGTGTATATGTCCTCCTCCATACAGGAAAAAGGTGGTACCTCCTTCACAGGTCTTTAACCAAGTCTGGCTTTGAAACCGATTCAGTCGTTGATAACTCTCTGTTGGGCTTAACAACTTTAGAATTATAGTTTCACTTAAAGATGAAAAGATAAGGAAAGTTATATTTTTGAAAGGTTTGAATAACATCAGTAGCTTTACTGACAAATTAATGGGAAAATGCTAAATATTCTTGGAAAATGGAAAACTAATGTAATTAAACAGATCTGTGTTGATCTGTAATGTGAGCATGGAGGCATAAAAAAGCTTGTTTAATTTAGCCGCAGTGTCTCTGCACCTAAATTTAAAAAAAAAAATGCTAAAAAGAGATTCTGCATTCATCCGGTGGTGAAGTTTGACTTAAAATAAATGCTTAGCAGCCAGTTGGTGTTTTGATTGGCTGGTGTTTGTCCTGTCCGTTTAAAAAGGTGATAATGTGCAGTTAATTTCTGCTTTTTTAGGCTCCCTCCAACAACTTAATCCAGGTTTTAAGTAATCTAAATGAAATCTCTGTCAAACAGTAAACATACACAGTTCCCTTCAAAAGCATTTTAAATCTACAGTTTCAAATTTGGGCGTCTTTGCTTTAAATTCAATAGGACTTTTGTCAATTCCCAAAGATGCTTCCTACTGGAATTGATTTGGCTCAAGTTTATTTTTTTCACTGGTATTTCACCTACTGATTCTGTTCAAAGCCACCTGAAGTTAAAGCCATCTGGGAGGATATTGCTGTTTTCTGGTTTTGGTCTCCTGTGGTCATTCTCTCCGGGACCGCGCGGTCCGAAGACTTCTCTCTATAAAAAGTCTCTCTCTCCCCTCCAGCCCTTCTGTCCTTGTTGTAACACTGTTGCCGACCCCTCCAGGCATGAAGTCTCTCTGTCTTTGTGTATGTCCGTCTCTCCGTCTGTTATAACCACTTGCCGTACACCCTCCGTGCTCCGGCCCCGCTCTGGCTCTGCTGCCCACCTTAAGTAATCGGAAGTAAGTCCATCCGTCCGGTCGATTCTCCCTTCTCCACTTGTCTCAGTTCTGGTGTGAGCCTGTTCCCTCTATGTGTAGCCAAAGCATGATAATGACACTTTGCACTCTGTTTCATATTTCATTATGAGCTTCTTAAAGACTGCTGCAAAAATTGTAAATTGCCATTTTATTACGGAGCCCAGCAAGGTAACTAAAGGATTGTTTTTTTTAGGTATATTTTTGAGCACAAGGGCACACAGCGGATTATGGTCATCAACAACTGCTCCATGAACGACGACGCAGCCTATTCAGTGGCGGCAGGAGATGAGAAATGCACCACCGAGCTGTTTGTCAAAGGTATCGATCTCCATCTCACTGCTCAGCTCTTCAAAACGAGATCCGGAAGATGCCATTCTTCAGTTACGCACTGCGCTGTTCTCCTACAGAGTTACCAGTCAAGATCGTTAAAGAGCTTGAGGCTGTGAAGACCACGGTGAACGAGAGGATCGAGCTGGAGTGTGAGGTGTCGGAGGAAGGCGCTCAGGTCAAATGGTAAGACTTCGGAGGCATGCAGATGATTTAGGTCTCTGCTGGGATCATAGTCATCAATCTGGCCCAAACATCCGCTCTCAAGAAAGTCAAACTCGGGTTAATATTGCCAATATTTGACACGCTATGAGGCCAATAAGCAGAAAAAATGATCACATTCTGCTCTTCCTCACTACTGATTCCACTCCCGCGTGTATCTGTGTTCTTGTGCAGGATGAAGAACGGTGTTGAAGTGCCAACAGGAGTCCGGTCAAGATACCGAGTGAAGGCCGAGGGAACCAAACACTACTTGGTGATTGACGACGCCTCCAGAGAGGACACTGGAACTTACTCCATCATGGCCACCGGTGGCACGTCCGAGGCTCACGTTCAGGTTGACTGTAAGTTCTGACTTCTCCTTCTGGAGAAAGAATCTTTGTTTTTTTTTTTAATCTTAGAGGTTTACAGGTTTGAATCCTACAGCTGACAAGTTATCCCTGTGGGTCCTTGAGCATGACCTTTGACCCCCAGTCAGAGTATTTTTTGTACTTTTTAAAGGGGTTGTGGTCAGCCATAATGCTCACAGTGACTGTAGAGAGACTAAGTTACTCTGAGAACACACTCTTTTCTGCTCTTGCTATTTCTGGAACAGCTGTGAACACAAACTGAAGACGCCTTCTAACAGATTATGCCAGCTAAAAATAGTCGTTAAGCATTGTACTCCCTAGGTTTTTCCAATTTTTGTTGTAACCTGAATGTTAAACATATTAAAGAACTCCTTGGTAAGTTTCCACAGCAAGTTTTTTGTCTCCTTTGCGCCCTTTTTAAAAATTCTTTCTTTATTTTCTACCGTTAGTGAAACCCCTGAAGATATACCAGGACCTGCAGGATATGAAGGTGCTGTTGGGTCAGCCCATCAAACTGCACTGTGAGATCTACCCCGGGAACGTCCCGGGCCGTTGGTACAGGAACGGACAGCTGATCCAGCCCAACGACCGCATGAACATCATACACAGAAACAAGTAGGACAAAAAAAACTACAACAACACTAAACATTAAAGCTATCTGACTCTCTTTTTGAAGTACACACAACCGCTAAGCTACTTTTCTGTTGTTTTTTTAAAAGGGTCCATCGGCTTGAAATACTGACCAGCACCCTTCACGATGCAGGAGATTACACTTTTGTACCCGAGGGATACTCGCAGAGCCTGTCTGCTAAAATCCACATCATCGGTGAGCTTCAGTGAATTTAAAGCGATCCAATTTTTTTTTTTTTCTCAACATTTTCAACATCTTGTGTGTTTTTTGCAGATCCTCCAAGGGTACACCTGGACAGCTTGAACTTCCCAGACAACACCGTCACAATCGTAGCTGGAAACAAACTTCGCTTGGAGATTCCCATCAGTGGAGAACCAGCACCCAGGGTCGTCTGGATGAAGGGCGAAAGGGTGAGGCTCTGTCAGAAAATGACTGGATCCCTTTATGACCACTCAGTCTGCGATTCCTTTGGATACCAACTTCCATTTTATTAACCTTTGAATCTGTTTGTCTTTTTCTTCTCAGGTGATTCTGGACTCAGGGCATCGTGTTCGAGCTGAAACCTACGGTGACCAGACGAGCCTCACAATTGACATCACAGAGCGGGAAGACACAGGCAACTACAAGATCGTGCTGCAAAATGAGGCTGGCGAGGCTTCAGCCAGTGTCAAAATCAAGGTTGTTGGTAAGAGAACACAAAAACCTCGAATAAAACGTCAAATAGACAAATGTTTTGGGAGTCATTCACCAGAGAGAGCCTGTTTTCTGCAGACATTCCCGACGCTCCCGATGCTCCGCTGGTCACACAAGTGGGTGGTGACTGGTGCGCTATGCAGTGGGAACCCCCAAAATATGATGGCGGCTCACCAATATTAGGATATTTCATTGAGAGGAAAAAGAAACAGAGCTCCAGATGGATGAGACTGAACTTTGACCTGATTAAAGAAACAACATTTGAACCCAAGAAGATGATTGAAGGAGTGCCGTATGAAGTCAGGATCTTTGCCGTCAATGCAATTGGTGTGTCCAAGCCCAGTGAGCCATCTAAAGCCTTCACTCCCCTCGGTGAGTATCCCCTCGATGTCGTCTCGGCAGTTTCGCCTTCGACCCGAGGCTCTTCAAGAATGATACACTCACTTAATCTAACAACAGGTGTTTATCTCAAGTGCCACAATAATGGAGAAACTTTCAAAGAGTGGGCTCGTGATCGTGCGTGTGATCTGCCCTTGGTACCCCAGCGACACAGCTGTTCCCCCCTTTACGCCCTCCATTCGAAGCATTCTGACTGTGACCTCCACTGGACACGCAAGAGCTTTAGAGGATATTAAATATGTCTTTATAATGGCTGCCAAATCATCTCCGGATTAGAGGTTTAGGAGATCAGGTCTGTCAGGGGGTTCAATGGGAGTTAAATGTGATTCACAATACAAGAATAGACGGCAAGAGCAGGGACTAATGAGATCTGACAGCGAGACTGATAGCATACCAGGCGAAAAGGGAAAGGCGCCTTTCTCACGTGTTCATGACTTACCAAAATGGATGTTTTCTGAACTCGCTCATCCCCGTTGTCGAGTGATTGCAGCCCTACGGCTCTCTATGATCTCTACAAAAACCTTTATCTCCCCACAGCTGTGACCAGTGAGCCCACCATGCTGGTCGTGGACGACGTGACGGACACCACCGTGACCGTGAAGTGGCGCCCCCCCGAGACCATCGGAGCCGCTGGGCTGGACGGATACTTAGTGGAGTACTGCATAGAAGGAAGTGAGTCGGGCTGCACATTGCTAAAGACCCCCGACAGATAATAACGGCCACAAAATGCGGAAATGTTTGAAGCCTGCTGTTTATGAGGAAGTTAAAGACAAACAGGACATTGTGTTTGCATTCAGCAAGTTCACAGGCACAATCAGCTTGTCTACTACCGCACATCATAAAAGTCTGCTTCAGTTGACCCACATAGGCTGCTTTAAAAGCCTCGTTTTGAAGAACTACTTTCACAGATTATTTTGACAGTACTTGGGACAAAACCAGTTCTTAAAAACATTTAATTCTGAAGGTCAATGTGTTTCTAGGATAGACTCATATTCACAACTATGTCCAAATCACCAGTTGACCCAACGACCCAATTTTTTAAGCTCTAATACCATGAAAAAAAATTCTACCTTATGATATAGACATATATTTGTTGAGAAGAGAACTTTGAAGTCAAGTGACACAACCAACTTTTTCACTGTTTTATTTGATTCTTCTTCTTTTTTCCGGTCTTATTTGCAATTATCAGTCAAAAAATGGTTATTATTATCGAGCATGTTTTTGCTTTGTGGTAGCCAAGGTATTTCAAGAAAACCCATCCATTCATAGTGAGAACATGCAAACTCATACTTCTCATATTCAGGTACCAATGTCACAGAGTTGTCATACATCATTATCTCATAATTATTATTATTTTTTAAATAAAACAATAATAGCAAGAAGTTTACAAAAGTCGTAAAAAGGAAGAAAATAAAATAAAATCTGAAAGCTGAAACTGTTTTTCTTCCCGTAGGTAATGACTGGACGGTTTCCAACAAGGAGCTGACAGAGAAAACCAGGTACACCATCACTGGGCTCACACCGGGGAGTAAGATCCTAGTCCGAGTCCGAGCCATCAACGCCGCCGGGGCCAGCGCCCCACGGAGCCTGCAGCACGCCGTCCTGGTCAAAGAGGTCATCGGTGCGCTCCGAGAGGTTTAGCACTCCGGACATGTAACACTTACACACTCAGATCTCAATAACAAAGGTCCTGGTCTCTTTCTCTCCTCAGAACCACCAAAGATCCGAGTCCCGCGACACTTAAAGCAGACGTACACTCGCAAAGTGGGAGAAGCAGTCAACCTGGTGGTGCCGTTCATGGTAAACCTCCCTGTTTTATTAACGCTAAACCTCCAAGCAGGAAACTGATTTAGTGTTACTTTTTGTTTGGGGACGGCAACTTACTTTAATTTACAAATGCACTGCTTTGTGTGTACAGTTAATTTTTTATTTAATTGTCTCTCTTTAGGGCAAACCACGGCCGAAAGTGACCTGGCTAAAGGAGGGCAAGCCCATAGAGCAGACCCACGTCAGCATCCGTAACACAGACTGCGACAGCATCATCTTCATCCGTAAAGCAGAGCGCAGCCACTCTGGGAAGTACGAGATGACGGTGCAGGTTGAAAACCACACGGACACAGCCATCATTGACATACAGATCGTTGGTGAGTGGACTGATCTTGCTTCTGAAGCGTGTTAACAACAGGTCAGTGCTACTGTGAATGTGACAAATAGGGGATTCTACCGACAAGCATTCTTCTCCCTCTGGTTTACAGACCTGCCCGGACCCCCGCAGTCTGTGACTATTGAAGACGTATGGGGAGGGAATGTCGCTCTGGTCTGGACCCCTCCAAAAGACAACGGCAACGCCCCAATAACAGGCTACACCATTCAAAAAGCAGACAAAAAGACGATGGTACAAGATTAACTTCGACTCAACCGAATGAAAGTGTGCAGAAAACGATGGCAGCGTTCACATGACACGCTTCGCTCTGCTCTTCAGGAGTGGTACACATGCATTGAGCACTACCACCGCACCTGCATCACCATCACAGAGCTGGTGGTCGGGAACGAGTACTTCTTCCGGATCTACTCTGAGAACATGTGCGGTCTGAGCGAAACGGCCACCCAGACCAAAAAGAGCGCTCTGATCGTCAAAGAAGGTACAACCAACTGCATGTTTGTCCGTGTGGATGGACGATTGAAAATACACGTTTGCCCTTTAGGATTTTTTTTTTTTTCATTTTATTTCTGATGGGGGAAAATGTTTCCAAAGTTTTCACTTTGGAACAAATCGCCGTTATTTCATTTCAGAGATGAAGCTGCTGTTTAATTCTCTGTCTATATGTTTCACAGATGTTATCTGAAAGGTACTGTCAGTGATGTGTTCCACCCCAAAGTGAGCCTGGTGCACACGGGGGTTCGGGGTATGACTGACAGGCCCTTAAACGGAGGTGTCACAGTCTCAGCCGCTGATAAATAATAAAAAAAACCCACATTGTCTTTTCCCTCATCACATAGGGATTTCCCCACATGATACCGCTCTGCACCAGTATCATGCAATACCCCACTCCTTTACCCCCTTTGCCCCCTTAACCCCTTTACCCCCTTCACCCCCATTGCCCTTCTATCCCCCATCTACCCCCGCAGGAAAGCAACTGAAGACGCCAGAGTACAATGACCACGACTTCAAGGAAGCGCCCAAGTTCACGCAGCCGCTCATCAACACTTTCGCCATCGCCGGCTACAATGCGACGCTGAACTGTAGCGTTAGAGCCAACCCGAAGGTAGGTGGGAGAACGAAATGTAAAAGAGCAATGAATGTTCTATTATATATACTATTCTATTCTATTGGTAATACGACTGCCAAAGTAAATCTCACGACGCTGCTGACATTTTTGTGTCCTCCTGTAGCCCAAAGTGATCTGGATGAAGAACAAGATCGTGATCCTCGACGACCCGCGCTACCGTATGTTTAGCAACCAGGGCGTGTGCACTCTGGAGATCAGGAAGCCGAGTCCGTACGACGGCGGCATGTACACCTGCAAGGCCGTCAATGACCTGGGAGAGGCGCAGGTGGACTGCAAGCTGGAGGTCAAAGGTCAGTGTGGAGCGGGAGGTGATGTCCATGTGCCTCCCTGAGTACCTGGGTCTGGTTTCCCAAACTTACTTTAACTTTATTCCATGTATTCAAGCCTTAAAATTACAGATCTCAGCATTCCTTTTTAAGATTTTGGAGACTTTGCTTCGAAAGGCTTGAACATGCTCATCTTTCTGTAATGACTTGAAATAAGAGAGGCAACTTTGGGAAGCCATCTCCACCTGGGTGCTCTCTTCTTTGAACTGTGTGTTGCAGTTCAGCAAAGGGCCGATTTGAGCGGTGGACATGTAAGTATCTGCATAGCGTTGCACCAGCTATTCATAAATTCTTTACAGTTTTTCTTTTCTTTAAAAGAATTGTGGTGGCCTGTTGAATTGCACCACTGAAATGTAGAAAATGTAAAATCAAGACGAATAGTGAGCAACATTGCGCAAGTTTCTCTGAAAAAATATCAGGGTTTCTTCTCCTGAACTGACTTAGTTCATGACTGAAGAAAATTTTATTGAAATAGTAACGGTGGCTTTCCACTACAGACATAAGCTTCGCAGCTTTACATAGACTTTTGCCAAGATGATTCATACATATGTAAAACTGGCAAAAACTTAACATTTTATCAACCATATAAGTGATTTTAACCTTCTTTTGTTACCCAATATAATATTTTTGCTGAAACACTCCAAGATGGCCTTTAAAAACATATTCACACAGTAAAATCAAATACTAGAAATTACAATTTTCACCACAAAACGACAGTATTATGAATTAAATCTACAGGTGTATTATCATGTTAGGCTAATGTTAAAAGTCTGTGTGGTGCAACTCTTGTTAATGTCATAATTTGGATGTATTAACTTTAAATGTCACGCAATATTTGATTCTATGAATATCTGGTGCAACTGGCTCCTGGACTCCATTTCAAAATTAAGTATAAATAATGACAAAATAATAATCCATTCATGTGTGTGCGGTGCACATAATATCTGGTGACATTTTCCCTTCTGTAGAAATTGATCCCCTGTGTTGTCACACGTCTGTATTCAGCCCAGTCCATCCAGCCATCCTGTCCATCATCACAGCACCTCGGCACACCGGTCACACCTCGGCGGGCATTACTTACAGAGCTGTGACCTTTTCTGTCTCCTATTATTTAATGTCTCCATCTTAAACTTGTTTTCCACAGACTCCGGTGTCACCTTTATGCCACATGGTTAACTCCTCATATAAAAGAGATCAGTAATAACTCAGCAGGATTCCCTGGTGCACACATATAACTCCATGTAAAACACTGTGTTAACCCCTCTTCTCTTCTCTCTCCCCCAGTCCAAACTCAAGAATTGTGAATGTATGTTCTCATATAAGGTAAGCTTTCATATGGTTTTGGCATATGAAGCTTATGTCATTCATTATGCATCTTTCAGCCAGCCTGTGTAACCTCGCTTTTCTCGGTCGGCGAGCGGGACTGTTGCAGGACATGAAAGCAGGACCCAAAGAACGAACGTGCCGCTCTTGCATGACAGCTTCTGCCAGGTTCTTTTACCTGGAAATCCTTCAGCTGGCTGACTTTGAATACTCAGTCTTGAATATGTTGATTGATTGTTGGTGTGATACCGTGTGACTTGAAAGTCTGTCGCTCATGTAACTTGTGCCAGGAATAAGGTGAGTACAACAATCTGCAACGACTTTCTAACCTCTGCAAGAAAATCCAGAGCATCACTGGTGTAAGCTGAGAAACTTTGTGCTATGAAGACACTGGCTGCTGCTGAGCAACATCCCACATCTGAAGAAAACATACTAAGTGTTGTCTCCTTGTTGCTCTGTGTTTGAAGCTGCCTGGTGAATGGCATATGCATAAAAACAGCAAGCACAGATTCTCTTACAGCCGTGTTTTCTTGCCTGTTGTATATGACTTCATTAATCTGGATTTTTGTAAAGATGATGAAGCTACTTTATACATGGCTATGAAATAATCAGCTGCATCCCAGCACCACACTACACACTGATGCTAATCATGGATGTGTTTACTGCCTTTCTATGGTTATTGCCTTTATTTTCAAGCTGTGTTGAGCAAGTTTCTGAAAATGTGTATTTAATTGCATTTACTAGTTCCAATACATTACTTTTGTCCACTCGGTTAGCCCTTAATGTGCATACAGATATATCATTACAGTTAAGCTGTCATTCATTAGCTGAGCTGGCAGCACTGCTAGTGTCAGGATAATGGCAGATTCATTCAAGTTCAGCTGAAGTTCCGCCAGTTAGTGGGAGGAAGATGCTCTATAATCTGGATATTCGTGCTTCTTGAAAGAAATTTATTGACAAACAGCTAGCAAAGGGTGCAGCAGCAGCAATTAAAAAGCTGAGATAAATGACCAACATTCAGACGCAGCAGACAGAGGTGCGCCGGTTCATAAAGTCAGTGTGTAGTGTGGAACTTGGACAAACTGATTTACAAAGTGACAATGCATTTTGACCTCTCCTCTCTCCGTTCACTCATTGCCAAGTGTTGAGAATTCGCACCCTTTCCGCAGCTTTCTTCTCCTTCTCCCCCTTATCTCACTCCCCCCTTCTTTTTACCCTCCACACACGCCTTCACACCTCTCGATAACGTACTGAAAGTTTCCCTTCTTGACCTTCAGGAGGCTTCACCTTCTACGAACTCATGCAACGCGGAGTGCCCCTGCACCTGATTGACAAGTACATGAATGAGACGAAGATTGTCGAGCCGCAAGAGAAGTAAAACTGAGCACAGAACAAAAATAAGACAAAAAAAAAAAAAAAAGACTTTCACTTTGCAGACCTCTGCCACCACGTTGTGACCCTCTTCTTTTACCTGCTACAGCCTGCTGGTGGATGGAGGGAAGCGGGGCAAATGGAGGGTGGTGTACTGGTGTGTGTGTGGTGTATGCAGATTTGGAGCTAATTTCCTGTTAGAAAAAAGTTCATCTTTGTCACCCTGTTTTGTTTGAAAGACTCAGCTCGGATGCAGTGTTTCAGCTCAAGCTTTCATGAGGACATATAGTGTGTAAAACATATACAAAGCGCTTGTTGCACAACACACCTGCAGTATTCACATGTGGATTGTTATCGGGAATGCTTGTTGAAGGTGCCAGTGTACTTCTAAGGATTGAGGATGAGAAATGAGAATGTATGAACTGAGGTTTGGTGTCATCTACGTGGAGGAAAAAAGAACATAGAATTAGAAATGTTGAAACAAGTGAACATGTTGACCCTTCTGATTTGAATCACATGACAACCTGTTGATTTCACTTCTGTGTGGGTTAATCATGTAATATGAGATCAAATGTAGAGATTTAAAGTCATTATTCTGCATGACAGATTCTGATGATTTTTTGGATTCATATTGCATTTAATTGAGGCTCAGACTCATGTGTGCATGTCTTTACATTTGTAATTATGACCTATGGATTACAATAAAAGGTACATTTGAAAAATATGTATAGCTGTTTAAAGAACTGTTCTTTGATCTGTGAAACTTTTGAACAGATGAATGGCAATACTAACCTATTCTCATGCTAAAATGAACACATTTGGCTGTAGTCAATAAAATGACAATACATGTAAACCTTTTAGTATGTGATTAGATACTCACTGACATGTTTGATGTCAGAAGTGTCAAATATTGGACAAAACATATCAATAGCAACACTGATCAGAAAAATGTTTGTTCCTGAGTATGTTTGGGATATAATGAGTTTTTAGGGGGAAAGGAATTCCTTTTACACACATTCAGATCCAGGCATACACAGATAACAGACACTGAGTTTATTTGGAGACCCTAAATTATCCCTAGGTGTGAATGTCATGTGTTGTTGGTTGCACTGTGGTGGACTGGAAACATGTCCAGGGTGTATCCTGCCAACCCATGGGATTGATCCTGCCCTTGCCCTCAACCCTGCACAGGATAAAGCTATGTAGGAAATGGATGGATTATTTTTGTGTATAGCTATATAGAAATATTTATGAGACAGAAGGTGAAAGAACACATTTAAAGGTATGCACAAGGCATTTTACATGTCAAGTCAGAGGTTTGCTTATTTTTTGAAGTGTCTTGAAGATGGGATGTTCACATGGGGATTGGGATGTGTTGTTTTTATTTGGTTACAAAACACTAAGAAATATATCACAAAAAGTTTTTTTAGAATCCTAATAATAATCACAGATATTGTTAGCATAAAAGCCAGTGTTTTCTGTGAATAAAATGAGTTTCAACCTGCTGAATTTTAAGTTTATTTTAAATTCCCGGTTCACAGTCACGTGTTCCTCCCTGACCGAGGGGTCCTGCACGGAGGCGCTCCGGTGAGAAACATTTGGTTCCGTCTCTTGGTTCCGCTATGTGGACATGGCCTCCTCCTCCGCTGCCATACATTTCCAATGAGCTGCCACTCACTGGGACACAGCCTGTAGCTCCGTCCGAGCCACCTTCCCTGAAGGATTTGGGGGGAGGTGAAGTTTACAGCGGTACTTTCGGGTACTAACGGGAAGGAGAACAATAATGCCACCCTTCTTGTGGCCAGAGCCGCTGTCAGCCGCTCAGCTGAAGCGGCTGGAGGAGCATAAATACAGCGCTTCGGGTCGGTCCCTCTTCGAGCCTCCGTGTCAGATCTACTGGAACTGGCTCGTTCAGCAAATCCCCACTTGGGTCGCACCAAATACGCTGACTATTGTCGGACTGGCGATCAATATCCTCTCCACGGTGGTGCTTGTGTATTACTGTCCCACGGCAACAGAAGAGGTGAGTTGAAGCGACCTTGGCTGAAGTTTTCTCACAGACATGGCCCCACTTGCGCGTCCGTTTCTGGTTTGGCACGGCATGCCGTCCTCCGTTTAGAAATAGCTTAAGTTGAGCTAAAACCGTATCGTGTGAACTTCACACACGTTAAAAACTGCGACCGGTGGCAGTTTTCGAATCACTAAAACGCACTCATAAATTCGGCATACATGTGAAGCAGACAGATGATCGTGTGAAAATATAACTTTAACTTTATTAACGGGGTCATGCTGCTTGCTAACGCCCTCGGTAGTGTATTTTGGGACCGTCCAAACAACACCAAACGAGTAAATTCATAGACAAAACGAACGCCTTGTAAATGCTAATATCAGCCGATTTAAAGACAATCTCTCTGTCATTCAGAATAGAGGTGTGATATAAACATGTCGCGTTTTATTAGTCACACAGATGCGTGTTTGCTTGAAATTGGGAAATTTGTAATCGCATTAGGCGTAACACGGTCTCCCCTCTGGATGACTGTTTTGGGGATAGACGCGCAGTCACGTGGTATCTACGCCTGCGTTGTTGGAAAGTTGACAGCTTGGATGTGTTGTTGTTGTTGTTGAAGGTGAAACACTTAAATTTGTGAAGATGAAATTATGTTTCCCATTCCCACCATCAGAGAGGCGGCTGGTGCTGATCACTTAATAGAATTAACATGCAGGCCTAATGATGGCACGAGGTAAAAATAACTGGGCTGATTGTATTAAAAAAGAGATCTGTAAGTAAATCAGCTTCATTCCTTTATCCTTATGACCTCCTCAAATTTAATGCCCTCACGTCCTCTTAGTGGCAAGAACACATGTACAGATTGACACATGAAACATCCATTCATATAAATATGGCTGCGACATGAACACATGCTTACATTTCCTCCACAAAGTACCAATCTAACACTGGTGACATTACAAGAATTTCATGCGTTCATATTCTCTAATGTGGTACATTAAAGTAGAAATGATAAATCTCACTAATTTTCTTTGAAATGAAATGCTATCAATGTAGAATGATTGGTTCTATACTGAAATGGTACTGCCATTAAAACAAACGAATAAAAGGGGATTTTAATTCCAATCGAAAAGTCTTTTTTTTTGCTCATCTGACATATCCAAATTACCAAATCTTTTTATTTATCTTTTGAAAATCTTTCATTTTTTGGGTTTGTTTTTTTGAATACAGAATGAACTTTGAAATACTAAAAATGGGTTTTAAAGGGTAACAATCTTGACAATGATTAAATGTTCTGAAAAGGTTTGAAGTTGTGGAAATGATTGATGAAAAAAATACTGATTGAAGTTTAGTCCGGAGGAGCATGAAATAATGCAAATGTATCCAAAGTTTCTGCCACAAGTTTTAACGCAGCTAAAAAAGAGCATGCCAATAAAAAGCCAAGGAAAAATGGACAGAATAAGGGTTAAAACAGCAGAAACAAATGATAAACCAAGCAAATGAGCCAGGAGATGACCTATGATCTACTAAACCTGTGTCTGCAGGTTTAGTCAAGCCAGTGCTGCTGCGGCGTTTATCAGATTTACACCTTTGTCCAGTCATGAAAACTGTAAACCCAGTCAAAGTCCATGCAGCTCACTCTCGCTGTCAGATTCTGCAAGTAAAACACACGTCACGGTTCCTTCTAATTGTATTAAACGTCTGACTATCATCCACCTTATTTTGTGGACTTTCAATGCATCACAGCTGTGTAAAGAAATGCATATTTGAGGAATTCACAGGGCCGTGGTACCAGCAGGGCTCGCCCTGAAGTGACCTCTGCGATAAACCTAAACAAGCAGACTCTGTCCTCGACAATCCACGAGGCGTTCAGGGCCCAGACACAGAAAACACAGTTCGAAGAAGAAAAAAAAAAGCTGAAAACTGCAAGGTCTCTGAATGTTTCACCCAGCATGGGATTGTTGATCTCTGTGGAAATGCAGACTCGGTGTGTGTGTGTGTGTGTGTGTGTCTCCTGCACACTCACTCATTGTGGTTGGAAACACACCATGTGGGCCTGCAGTTTTTCCCCAGATGGTCCGTGACCTCCAGCCGAGGGTCTGCAGCCAGCTGGAGTCTCTCCTTCTCCACCCTTTAAGATGAAAACACTGAATTAACTTGTGGAAGTTGTAGAGATTGAGGCGTCGTCATCAGAGCGCCGTAAGATGACTGTCGGGTTTATATAAATGAAACGTTATGAAAACACAGTCATCATTTAATTCAGATTTTTTATAGAAGAGAATATATTGAGATGCATGGTAATCTGCAGAAAACATGTTAAAAGTGGAAATCATGAAAAACACTACAAAACAAAATTTTCATTTCAGTTTCACTGCTGAAACACGTCAGTCCAGTTCATATTGTTTCTATTAAATCCCCTCTTACATTTTTTTCCTCCCTCCCCATTGAGAGATTTTAGAGGTCTTAGTAAAGTACATTTTTCTTTTACAGTTTATCATCCCTTTGTGGTCCATAATGGCTTACTTTTTTTCCCACATAACCATGTCAACAGTATTTAGTAGACCCCAGTGTTTGTTTTTCTTGATATTCCACATTTATCCAAGCAAATCATTTCAGATATATTTATTTCTGTTACCTGGATTATTCTTTCTTTATACTTGTTAGTGTAAATGTATGTATTTTTTTTTTTTTTTTTTAATTTAAGGCCAGAATAACCTCTGGTGAGTAGAAATGTGCATTAAAAGCATATACAACTAGCATGAGTATTCAAGTCTGTTGTGACAGTTTGCATGTGTGGATTACTAGAATCGGGTGTTTAGGCTACAACATGACCAAACTGTTGACTCGTTTTCTCCAGAGTCCTTGAACGTCTCTCTTTGGCCAAACCAGCTGCTTCACAACCCAAATACCTACAGCTGCATGTTACAGCGCTTCACTGCGATGTGGATCATTAAAGGACTCGCACAGCTGCTCGGAGATGAGATTTATTCCTCCTGATCTTAAAATTATTCTCTCTCTGTCCTCAGGCTCCATCATGGGCGTTCCTCATGTCCGCTCTGGGCCTCTTCATCTACCAGTCTCTGGACGCCATCGATGGAAAACAGGCCCGGAGGACCAACAGCAGCTCGCCGCTCGGCGAGCTCTTCGACCACGGCTGTGACGCCGTGTCCACAGGTGCTCCGCCTCTTTCCAAAGTGACACGCAACCAAGCTCCTCTTCACAATAAGACATTTTTTTCATATTTTCATAATGATTTTGATCCATTTTTACATTTCACATATGTCATCTGCTTCCTGTTCTAAAATCTATTGAAAGCATCATTTATTAGGAGATTACAGATATTTATAATGTGATTGTATTTTTTATTTTTTTTGCCAGTCTTTGTGGCTGTGGGAACCTGCATATCCTGCGGAATCGGACGGTATCCAAACTGGATCTTCTTCTGCGGTTTCATCGGGATGTTCATGTTTTTCTGCGCTCACTGGCAGACCTACGTGTCCGGCACACTCCGGTTCGGCCTGTAAGTCGCTCTTTAAGTGAAAGTTGATTTAATGTAAATCTTTACAGACTGATTCAGAAAAAGAATAGCTTCCTTGGAGCTGTGTGTATTTGATAACTTAAAGAACATTTTTTTTTTACTTAAAAAAACAGATTTTTTTTTTCCCAAACACATTTGTCAGTAATTGATAAGCTGCTCTGCTCAGTTGGATTGTCTCCGTGTTTCCGCTCAGCGTCGACGTGACGGAGGTGCAGTTCGCCATCATCATCATGTACCTGATGTCTGCGTTCGGAGGAGTGAGCCTCTGGCAAACCACGGTACCCCGAAGCTCCACGCCTCTTCACCTTCCTCATGCACACAGGGACACTCATTTCAGTTAACACTTCTAGTTTCTCTCCATTAGTCTTTTTTTTTTTTTTTCACACAGATTTACGTAGTAGTTTTTTTATTTCTAGTCGTTTTTAAATAGAATTTGTGTTTTACTTCTACTCTGCTGCCTTTGGAGGCTTGACTTAACGAGAGAAGTGCAAAGGTAAATATGGTAGCTTAACGCCATGGCCTCGGGTCACCTACTGGACATGATCTGGCTCACCGAAGCCGATGATGTCCCGCCCCCCCGCATTGTTTCTCCTCATTTCTTTATTTTTGGCTTTGCTCTCCCGTCACGCTCGGCATGCTGCAGCTTCCATATTAGCGCCTCTCTTCTGTCTGTGTGCCGGCAGCTCTCTGTCCTCTCTTTAACTCGACCTCCGCGTGTTTCCGCAGTTGCCCGTCATCGGACTGCAG
This sequence comes from Salarias fasciatus, assembly GCF_902148845.1. Classification (NCBI taxonomy): domain Eukaryota; kingdom Metazoa; phylum Chordata; class Actinopteri; order Blenniiformes; family Blenniidae; genus Salarias; species Salarias fasciatus. The sequence goes on along the minus strand of NC_043761.1, from coordinate 6,604,785 downwards.
CTCATCGTCTTCCCAATCATCGGCATTGTGGGCGGCGCCCTCTACTCCTGCTACAACTACTTCCACGTCATTTTGAACGGGGGCGTCGGTAAAAACGGCTCCACCGTGGCTGTGAGTGGCTCTTAACTCGACTTTCGGCTGGTTGCACTCTGTTGAACGTGCCTGATCGACGGTTCTCGCCGTGCAGGACACCAGCGTGCTGAGTCCCGGCCTGCACATCGGCCTCATCCTCACGCTGGCCTTCATCATCTTCAAGAAGTCGTCCAGCCATCTCTTCGAGCACCACCCGTGTTTGTACCTCCTGGCCTTCGGCCTGGTCATCGCCAAGATCTCCAACAAGCTGGTGGTATGTCGTGCAAAAAGTCTAAATACCTGCAGAAAGAATGTAAAGTCTGAGTTAGAAACCCAGCAGTAAACCGTGGTAATAATTATCCTACATTAATCTATGAAATCTGACCTCCAACTTCGTTATCTCTTCTGCAGATAGCGCACATGACCAAGAGCGAGCTCAGCCTCCCCGACACGGCTTTCATCGGGCCCGGCCTCCTCTTCCTCAACCAGTACTTCAACAGCTTCATCGACGAGCACATCGTCCTCTGGATAGCGATGGTCAGTACCGAAACTAGACTGCAGCTCGGCCGCGGCACAAAGTCCCGTCTAATGCTGGTCTGAGTGGAACGCTCAGCCTGTTCACCTCTGGAGGATCAAATATTCATTAGAAGGAACAAAAATGGACTTTTTCCATTTTCCTGGTGATACGGAATCTGATTTATAAGGGATGAAAGATGGTGCCGAAATCATTCAAACTGGAGTTAAAACAATCAGGACATTTAATAGTGAAAATAAATAAGAACTACACAAGAAACGCAATTTTAGAGCTGAACGAAAACTATTTTTTTAAATAATATTTTGAAAAATGATTCATCCAATACACATATAGAAATTTACTGATTGTAGGAATTTGTAAAAAAGGTTACTTATCAGAAATACTGAAATATTATCTAAAGTATTGTGATGTTTCTCATACAGCCTTTTAACTCATTTGGATTTTACCAAAAAGGGATTAAATCCTTTCATTTTCCTTACATCCCAGCTGAATTTCTGAACTGCACCACACCGAAGCGTTTGCCTCCCGCTGCAGTTCGGCGCCGCGCGTCGTCTGGAACGGCGGCGGGTGTTTTCAGACAGGCGAGAACCTGCAGGACGGGTCGGGACTGAACGGAGTCCCACGTCAGCGAGACACTCCCGCTGCTCCTCCTGATCTAATCAAGGCGTTCAAAGAGCAGCCGGGTTTTACCGGAAGGAGATAAAGCGGCGTGCGTGCGTGCGTGACGTCGGAGCGATCCAGAGGCGTGACGGCGGGATTTGTGGCTGCGGTGACCGGTTTTACTTCACTGCGGCTCCAACGTACCTGTGCAGAGCTGAAACTCTGGTCGAACGGATCTCGGGTGGGGCCGAATGAAGCTTCTGCAGCAGGAGAAACTCCTCTGCTGCTGCTGCTCGTTGCGCTCGTCTGCCTCGGCCTCAGTCACACCCGAGCAGGTTTTCCCACCCAAACAGGAACATTTCGAATGATCCTATTTAAACTGGCTCTCTGGCATGTTGTCAGTGGGATTACTGTGAGTCTTTGATGTAGACTTTTCCATCGTTTTAGGACATGATTGACTCTCATCATTGACCTCCAGGAGTGTGTGCCATCCGTCTCACCTGTCCTCCGATTCCCAGGTGCTGTCCCTTGTGGACCTGTCGCGGTACTGCACGGGCGTCTGCCTCCAGATCGCCTCCCACCTGCGCATCCGGGTCTTCAGCATCACGCCGCAGAGCCACGCCCACCGCGACTGACGGCTTGCCCGGCGGGAGGAGGCGGGGGGGGACGCAGATCTCGCCCCGCTCCTGAAAGCAGACGACGACGAGGAGAAACCCTCGACCCCGAGCCACTGCAGCCTGGACAAAGTCACCACCTCTGACTGAAACTGCCCCAACAACTCCAAACTAACAAACAAACAAACAAAAAAAAAACAACTAACTCAAAAAATAACCACAAAATGCACGAAGTTTCCTTTAAAATCCTGATTCAGTGCATGTTGTCAGAAGAATGCATTTTATACAAAAGAGGAACACAAATGTTTGAATTGGTGTTTTTATAGCTTGGGCAGATATCAAAAACTTTTTTTATGTGCTTTAAAACTTTAAAGAGATTATCATATATTTACTTAACACAAATATACGACAATCACCTTTAATGTTTTGATGTGTGCCCGAGGTAAACAAAAGTTTTCTTTATCAGTTTATTTATTGAATCTTAATCTAATCAGGGTTTAAAAAGAAAAATAACGAAGACGACCTTTAAAACCTCAATCGATTTCCAATGAAGTTTCAATGTGGGCTGTCAGGCTGTGGACGACCTGTGCGAAGGGTAGTGGGGTTGTTGGTGCTGAAACTTTGTTTTTTTTTTTTTTTTTAAACCATCTTTACTGGAAAATCCAGATAAAAAAAAAAAAAAAAAACTCCAGGCTGAGCGCCTTCGACTGATGAAGCGTCAATAACCGACTCGTTCTGCTTTCTCTGTTCTTCTCCCTGAAGGGCTAAAAACTTAATTCTGTGTGATTGTACAGAAATGAACTGAAGACGCCTTAAGATATTTTCTCCTGTAATTACTGTTGTTAATATTTAAAGCAACTTTGTATTATTTTTTTTTTTTACTTCGGTATAAAACCACACACAATAGTAATAAAAGCTACTGGAAGGTTTTGTTTTTTTTCCACTGTTCACACATATGAAGTTTCTCACTTGTTTTCTATTGTATGTATCAGTGAATCATTTGGGTATTGAAGATTTGTTGCATTATCAGTTATTGTACCTTGATTTAATCAGCACCACTCATGATTGAGGTTAATTTGGATTTAAAGGGATTTTCCTGCAGAGTCTGTAGAGGTTTTGAACACAAAGGGTACTTTTGATTTTGTTTGAGTGACTCTCTTCCCCCTCAGGTCTCGTTTTCTGCAGGATTAACGGACACGGCGGAGGGGCGTGTCCTTCATTTTCACCACTTATGGAGAGACTTTGGAACTATGCATTTGGAGAAAAAAAAAAAAAAAATGCGACTCTGATTTCCAACACTTTCTCTTGCACTGTTCAGTACTACAGTGAAACATTTCTACTAATGGAAGCGAGTGGAGACGATTGTAATAAAGACAATATTTTTCATCTGCTTTGTTGCGACTCTGTGGGTTCGGCTGAAAACTATTTCATAAGATGATCAAAAAAGGATATGAACTACTTTTTCATGAGCAATCGGTTTAGAACTATTCTGCAAAATTGTAATGAAAAAGTAAAATCAAGCAAAGTGACAGGATTGAAACCAAATCACATTTATTTCATTCAGACAAAATGAGTGAAACTGATGCAATCTGAGGAAATCCAGTTTCCCAACATGTTACTCAGCGTCTCTACAAACTTGCATCCCGTGGCATCGACTTCTACTTTCAACTTCCTCATTGTTTTTAGTAATTCCATTACAGAAAAGTGACATTCAGAGGAGAGCGTTTAAAGACATGGCAGGCAATTTTCACATTCTGGCATTTAAATCAGATGCATCAGTCCCCGTCACAATAATACAATCCAAAATAAGTTAGAGAAACATGCTGAGGGGGTCTGAATTTCAGACAGCAGCCGGCCTGTCGAGTCCCACGGGGACACACACCCAGGCGGCCGTGGAAAGCTGGAGCATCACACACACACTCCTGTACCGCGCAGAGAACGATCCTCACAGCATGATTCATCCCGTTCATTCTCACTGTAAACCATTAGATCGGGGTGCGACGAGGCCCGCGTTCAGAAAAAGCCAAAGAAACACGTTCAAAACGAGCGGGGATGAACGAAGGCACTTCAAGTTTTCACGTTCCGAAAAGGCGCGGCATGTAAGATTTCAGTGAGGCCAGCTGAGAGTTTCTGCTCCTGTTCCGACTCACTGTACCCACTGGTGGTAAAATGTGGTATTGCAAGGAGGATCTCTGACTCCTGGCTGAAATACTACATAAGGTTCCTTTAAAGACAGCTGACAAAATATGCAACAGTTAAATTATCATATTTATGGGTGTATTTTCCTTCAATTTGTCTTAAAAGAAGTAGTAGTGAAAGACAAAACGTCGCTCGAGGCAAAAGTACATTGGTTTCATTCTCACTTCTAATTTCAAATGTTTTCTTTAGAAATCGCCAAAGATTCCTCATCCGCGAGCACAAAATAAGAAATACTCATCTTCACAAAAGCATATAATACCAACATTTGAGAAGTTCTGTATTTTCGCTTCGATAAATAATGATTCGCTGAGGACAGAAGGAGTGCTTTCTGTTTTGACTGAATCATGTATTTTATCTCCATTTCTTTAACATAAAGCCACAGTGGCCTCATCTGTTCATCTTATTTCATTTGTTTGGTTTATAAAAAAAAAATGCCCATTACAGTAAAGATAGAGAACAAAAAGGAAGCATAACATACAAATATTTCAGACGTTGGCACCAGCACGTTTTGTATTTTTTCCTTTACGGAGGGAAGTTTGACGTCGATGCAGGAGTTTCATGCACAATCGTACCGAAATGCTGGAAAAGGAAGCAAAACAGTGCAGGATGGAGGAAGTGTTGTTGGGTGTTTGAGCGCTCCATTAATTCTCCCTCTGCTATTAAAGCAAGTGTTTTCTTTTCATCTCTTTAAAATGAAGCAGAAAACACCTGCATTTAAAAAGTTGGCACCGGCACGTGTTCAGTAATTGATTAATTTAATTTGACGTGAGGAAACAAAGAGACCTGACCTTTGGTTTCCAGATATTTCAGGCTTTAAACACAGCAGTGATGAAGTTATGAGGGAAGGACGGAGGAGTGTTGTTGGTTTTTAGGTGCCTCAATAATCCTAAATTAACTTTTTTTTATTTCCTCAATGCGTGAAGTGAAGCAGTGATTTTCAAACAAACCAGAAGTAGAAGGATTTCATTCCAAATTCATCATTTTTCCAATTATAAATGCAAAGATATTGAACTTGTGATGATTAAAAAAGAGAAAGAGAGAGAAAGGAGCAAAATACCAACATTAAAGAAGCTGGCAGCAGTTTTTGTTTTGTTTGTTTGTTTTTTTTCCCCCTCTCCAGGTCCTGTCCTGCTCGTGCCAGGAGTTTGAAGCTTTGTCAACACACAGCCTCTCCTGTGGCAGTGACAGGAGGAGGAGATGTGTGGAGAGAGAGTGTCGGGCGCCCCCGGTGGAGGGATAACAAAACTCACACTCTTCTTCTGTCTGGCTGCTGGTTCCCGTTTCTGGCCAGCTCCGTCTGTCATCTTCTGAAAAAATGTCTCATCAGCATCTCACCGGAGTCTCGCCTGCATCTCTGTCGGGGCAACGACGCTCTGTGGAGTTCCTGTTTTCACCTGCTCCCCCCGGGAGGATCCTCTCCTCTCCTCAGAGCTGCTGACGAGGAGGAAGGAGGGGGAGGAGGAGGAGCAGGAGGTGTAGAGAGGAGAAAGAGAGAGGCGTCTTCCTTTCTCACACCCGCTCAGAGTTTCCATCCCTGGTCGCCCTGCGTCTGGGGAACAGCTTTCTCTTCAGAAGAATGAGCTGAGGGAGGAGGAAGAGGAGGAGGAGGAGGAGAGAAGGAAGGTTTCATCGTGAAAACAAAACAGTTCGTTCAAATAATGCGCTGTCCCAGAAGCGGGGACAAGCGCAGACGCTGCAACAAAAAACTTATGTTGACTCCAGTTTTGGAGTCATTTTGTGGCTGTTGCAGTAATTTTGCATTCATTTTGCAGCTTTTGCATATTAGACAAGACATTTGCATTCATGCAGCAACTTTGAATTCAATCTTTGGCTTTTTGCATTTGCGGGTCAGGTTTTGCATTTCCTGATGTGGCTTTTTGCATAAAGCTTCAGTATGACAATATAACTTCTTAAGATCACTGGTATTAATTATCCAAAACTGTTTTTGAAAGAGGAAACTAAGGAATTGCTATTTGTGTCAAAGGCCGTTTGATGCGGAAAGACATCAAAAGTGCTGTGCCTTGATTCTTCCGAGTAAAAAGTAGAAAACAAAACATGAAATGCAGCAGCTACAGGTGTCTTTCCACCAAGAACGCCCCTGAAAGATGAAGAAATGTGGCATTAACACCTCGAAGCTGCACAGAGAAAGCAAACCAAGTGTTTGGTGATGAATATCCCCCATGAACACGAGTCACCAGAGGGCTAAAGTGAGAAGTACAACCAGTTTCAGTGGTTAGAATGTCATGAGAGGGGAGTTTGTGTCATGACTAACTGTTTCCACCGTTATGGTGAGCTGGTGAGTGCCGGCGGTCATGAGTCCACACCAAGACAAGGCCAAATATCTAATATATATATCTTAAAAAGCCCCCTCAGACATTTGTAACCCAAGAAAGTGAGGATGATCGCAGACGCGGGGCATCGAGCCTCTGAGGACACCTTTGATCTCCCTAATCTAAACTGCAGCTTAATCAGAGCATCAGGCTCGTCTGATGGCAGAGAGACGGCGGCAGCGAGTTTCAGGAGACTGACAAGAGACCGTTTAAGAGTCGGCTCTGCCACTCACGGGCTGCCGTGGGGGGAAATTCTCCTGAGGTCACTCCAACTATTAACCTTTTTGTAGCTTGGCTGAGGAGAAACTGGAAACCTTTGGATTAGAGGCGGCGCTTCGGTCCAGCTCAGAGCTAAACCTGGGGTCACGTAGTCTTTGTTCAGACACATCTGTGCGAGTCATTCCACCACCAAACTGAGAAAGAGAGAGGAAAGTCGCCCACCAGAAACACACCTTTCTTACTTTAAATTTCTTTGCAGTGATCTCTGGAAGCTCCTCCAGCAGGAATATCTAATTATCTGGCAACAAAGAAGGTTACAGTGAATACAGAGCGTCCTGTGGTGTGAACAGAGGCGGTCCGGTCCGGCCGTTCGGAGACGGCTGCCGGGGGTCGTTCCGTTTCATTTCTGTGAAGTCAGGCTCACCGAGCGGCGGCGACACACGAGACGGACGCGCCTCCGGGAGGAATTTGGCTAACGACGGCCTGAATAATAGCTCGAGCATGAATCATGGAAATGGAGAGAAGCGTGTGTGTGCATGTGTGTGTGTGTGTGTGAGTGTGAGTGTGTGTAAACAAACCTGCTCGGCGAAGAAGGACATGACGGTGAACACGACGAGCGTGACGAGGACGCAGTGTGTCCAGAACTTCAGCTTGTCCCGGTACACCCGCCTGGAGGAACACACACACACACACACACACACACACACACACATCAGAGGTCTTCACAATCACGAGCTGGCAGTGTTATGTAACATTTCAATAGAATAACAGAAAAGATGTCTACAGCTCTATTTGTTGTTTTCCTTATGTGTATCTAGTCTATAGTTGTCTTTATATCTTAAGTCTTAGTTTACGCTTTATGTCTAAACTTTGCACCGAGGCCCTCGTGTCTTCATCACGTAAAGCTCTCTAATCGGATCCAGTATGCGGGGGGCAACGGGGCAACAGGGTGACATCGCCCGACGCCATCTGCCTGCCGCTTCGGCCCCGTCGCACAGAAAAAGAGGTGCAAAGGACGGCTCAGCTGTGCGGATGTCGTCCTTCTTTGAGCTTGCGGCTGATTTGAAGCAGCTCGAGCTAATTTTAAATGCACCCCACCCCCCCCACCCCCCCACCCCCACCCCACCCAGAGAGCAGGACCTGTACAAACACCCTCCAGCGCCCCCGGGGGGTTTCCCACCACTTCAGCGTGACGACCTACCACTCCTGCAGCTCCTCCATGTGCAGGAACCTGTTGCGGTACTCTCTGGGCAGCTCGAACTGGGACGGCAGCGGGAACATGGACTCGTAGAAGTCTCTCAGCACGGCTTTCACCGTGGCCGCGTCCTTGTGGGTGTGGTCGATGTTGTCATTCAGACAGATGAACTTCCTGTCACACGGAAATGAAGAGGAGTTCGCCAAGTCCGTCACATCAAATCGAGGGGTTAAAAAAAAATAAAGAAAACAATTCAAAAGCATAAACTTTGAGAGTAAGTGAAGCTTTCCTCACCGGGGGTTTTTCCTGATGTCGTCCAGCTGACCGACCACGTGGGACACGTTGGTGCGCACCATCTTGAACGCAATCTCCTCCTCGCCCATAATCTCAAACCTGCCAGACCAACAGCTGAGTGAGCTCTGAGGACATGCGGAGCGATAAGTGAATAAACCCAGACGGGAGCTCTCACTTGTATTTGTTCTGGTCCTTGAAGGCTTTGTGGATCCGCTCTGTGATGGGTTTGCAGTGCAGGATGAGGCCTTTGGTGACGGGAGGCTGCAGAAACCACGCTTTTAATATCGAGTCAAATCTAATGTGAAGAGGGAGTTCTCTGTTCAGACTCACCATGCTGGGGTCGTAATACGCCTCCTGGGTTGGATTCACAAGGTGGAGCTGGGTCAGGTTAGTCGGGAGCGTCTTGGAGCAGTTGATCAGCATCTGCTCCAGACCCGTCAGGTCCTGGAAGCAACGCAAAGAGCAAAACCACACACGTTACATTACATTATAAAAACCCTCACAGACAAACAGCTGCAGCCTTGCTCCAGGAGCGTGGATCAGACCTGGAGGCTGAGAGGCAGCTCGTGGATCCTGGTGGCGAGGGTTCGGATCTCGCGGTCCGACAGAACGCCCGAGTGGTCCGTGTCGATCTCGTCGAAGACTTCGGAGACATTGAGGTGCTGCTGAGCGCTCATGAGGAAGTAGAAGTAGGAAAAGGCGAACTGCATGTCCTCAGAGTGGCGGACGCGGTGGCCCGACGTTTTGTCAAACTCGTCTGGGAATCTGAAGAGAACAAAGAGTCACGATTAATCTTTTAGAGTTGCATTTTGAACAAGAGGACGGGGGGAAAGTGCCTGGCATAGTAAAACGACAACAGAGAACAAGTTTGTATGGTAATATTTAGATTCACATGTAATCAAGTGTGACAGTATGTGAGATTTTCCCCCTTATTTATTATAGGAACAGCAAAATTACTGCAACTAGAATCACTATTAATCCAAAAGTATAAGCTACATAAAAAGAAGTCTGCTGAGATTTTCCATAAGTTGTGTGAAATTGTGCCGCCATGTGGTTGACTGCCGGGTCATTTAGAGAACAATCACAGGACAAAACACACATTCGAAGACGAAACCGACTCACGTGTCCTGCAGCTCCTGCATGATGAGCCGGTCGATCATGTGCGGCATGTGCGCGGGGACTTTGCGGGACGTGAAGCCGAACTGGCTGTTGAGCAGCTTGTTGACGTATCGCAGCGAGTCGGCGAACGTGTCGCGCAGCTTCCGGGCCGTGGCGGCTCCGTCGGCCTCGTACGACAGCTCCCTCTGCAGACGCTCCTCTTCCTGTAGAGACACAAATCAACGATATTTAGTAACTTTTGCATCGCTTACCGTTTCTTCCAAAGCCACAATGGTGAGTTCATTTGCTGAAGATTTGGAAACAAGCTTGTTCTTGATTTTCAATATGAAGAGAGACAGGGAGTCACAATACTCCTGACTTTTTCAGTTTGAAGCAAGACGACAACAATCTCAGTTTTCTCATATATTAAAATTTACCAACTGTTATAAAGGATCCTTATCGAATGTTAAAGCTGGTGAAAGTTTCCCACCTCAAGCAGACGTTGGAAAAGCTTCCTCCTCTCCCATGGCAGGAAGCCCCGGTCGGCCGAGACAAAGTGCTGCAGCTTCCTCCCCACCGGAGGAGCTTCGGCCTGCTCCGCCGGACTCTCTGGGGCTTTCTTGTGGGCGATGCTGCTCAGTAGTTTGGAAGTCATAGGCCGCTCGGCCACAGCTTTCACGTTCTCCACATGTTTATTGTCAATGTGAACCGGGACGAAAGGAGTCTTATGTTTTGAGCTTTGAGTTTTCTGGATAACGTTCACTGCCTGATCCATTTTTCCTGCCGCTGGGTTTTCGTCCGGTTTATCTTCGGCTCTGCCTGCTCCGTCCTGGACCTGCTGCGGCTGCTGGGCCAGATCCCTGAAGGACTCCAGGAGTTCGGCCTTTGTCAGGTTGAACCCCTTCACGGTGATGTCTCCAACCAGCAGCTTCTCCTCCAGCTTCTGAAGCTCACTGCGAACGGCGGCGGGTAGAAGCGACACGTTCACTGAAGCAACGTCTATAACAGCCTGAGCGTCGCCGGGACGCCTCTCACGGACCTTCGGCCCACGTTTGTCCTCGGGAATATCCGAGAAGGGGAAGACCGGCTCTGGAGTCGGCGACGGTTTCGGCTCTTTTGCTGCGTCTTTACTGGCCGGCTGGGTCACGTTAGCTTGCGGCACCTCGCGGGTGTCGACGACCACGCTGAAGGTCATGGAGAACTGGGAGTCGTCCTCCCGCTGGAGGGTGAGGTTGTAGTGGATCTGGGTGGAGTTGTGGCCCGGGTGAAGAAGCAGGTGGATGGTCTTCCACTTGTTGGCGACGGAGGTGTGGCGGACGACCGAGCTGTCGCTGACGTGGGCCTCGGAGATCCTGTGGGCCAGCCTGGAGAAGCTGAAATACGGCCTGACTTCGCCCACAGGGAGGGTGTAGACACTCTGGTTCCTCAGCAGGGTGACTCTGTGCAGCTCACTAAAGTGAGCTGTGAAAAGGACAGAAATGCATTTTGGAGTTTACATTAATTCCATTAGATTTATTGCAACGGTAATCATCTGATTTATGTATTACCAGTGCGGGTAACAAACACCACATTAGGCAGAGACTTCAGTACGTCACGGCCATCCCGTTCAATCAGAACGCTTCACAAACCCCGGCGTGAGAGAGGATTTAATTCTTTGTTTTTTCCATGTAAAATGCGATGCTCATGAATATAATTCTGAATTACTTAACTCAGAATAAACCAATTCCAAATTAAAAACACCTTGTAGCCACACTCAGTGTGTTTACTTTACGCTCACCTTGCCCACAGTCGCCCACATCGAAGCCGCAGGACAGCACGTTGCACGCCTGGTCGCAGAACTTGTCAGCCAGCCAGGAGTTGGCACAGCCCTGATTACAGTACGTTGTCCCCCCGAATCCTCCGAGACCTCCCGCGAACTGCCACACCTGTCCGCCGGCTCCACCGGCCCCGCCGCCGCCGACCCCGGCAGGGAAGCGACTGTTCGCCGCCGCACCTGTCAGACAGCAGGATTAACAAACACACCGCAAAAGGCATGTTTAGACAGGGGGTATAGCAGTGTTTGTCTTTACCCAGGCAGTCTCCTCCGTCCCAGTCGCACGCAGAGTTGTTGCAGGCTTTGTCACAGTAGCCATCTTTGATCCAGGATCCCGGGCAGCCTTCGGCACAGTTGGGCACAGGCCAGGTGAGATACACCTGCAAGGAGGGGAGAAAATATAGATTCACGCTGCCGGTCAGGCTTCAGACCTTGTCCGGCTGTTTCTCATGCTGCGTTCACACCTTCTGTCCTTTGGAGTGGCTGTAGAAGTCGTCCGGCCACACGTCTTTGCCGAACATGACGTCGTCGTTGAGGTAAATAAACTTCTGGGAGAGGCCCGGGATACGATGGATGTGGGTTTCTATAGCGGGGGAGCTGAAGGTGGGAAGGTGGCTGTGATTCAAGAAGATATCCTGCAAGTCAAAAAGAGGCACATCACACACTTTTAGCTGAAATCAACAGCATTCATAAAAACAACGTTGGAATTACACATAATGGTTCTGTAAGGTCATTCCAGTCGAATCGGTGCACATTCAGGCCACCTGGGTGGTAAAAATAGGCCGTCCAGATCCGTTCAGAGCGAGCCAGAGCTCTTACCTGATGTGTGACAACTGAAACTCTGGGGTTATCCAGGTTGAGCCAGGAGGGAATCTGCCCGTTAGTGACGATGAAGATGTGCCGCACCCAGGGGGCGTGTTTCTCCACCGAGCGCAGCGAATAGCGGAGCTCCTCGTTGTCCTCGAAGCGGCTGGCAGACACGTCTTCGTCCTGCTTGGACTAAAGAAAACAAAAGACAACAAGAGGCGCCAAGTGAACATCAACATGCCTTATGGCTAATCATGGAAAACAGGGTAAAAACTATTTCCCAAAACAATTGGTTTTTTTTAGCAAAAGAGCAAAAAATAACATTAAATAGAAAAGAGGTGGAGAATACCTGTGAGATGGCGGTGAGGTCCCAGAACAAGTAGGCCGGGCTGATGCTCAGCTCCTTCCCATCCAGCGTCAGGTTCTTCTTGGCCTGCTGAGTCAGGTCGGGGAAGTCCTGCGGGCTTTTCAGGTGCAGCAGGGCGATGCTGGCCTCCGAGTACAGCTCGAACTGAGAGAGGAAGGGACAGAAGAGCGTTCACTGGAAACGCACGCCATGCTTTTTTCTTTAAATCATCCAAAACAAGCCGGGGAGACAGCAATTTTCAGTCTAGTAAACAGGAAGCTGAAACACTGGAATTGTGAACTATTATAGAGGTCAAAGTTCAGGAAATTCTATGATATCAGCCTCTAAAAGCGGTGACACAGAGGTGGGACTCCGTCTGATCTGGGGCCAGTTATGAGAGGCATGGGAGGACTGTGTGAGGGTGCGCTTGATTCATGTGAGAGGAAGAGACACAAACAGACACACACAGCGACACGTTGGGCTTTTTCCACAATCAAACTTTCATCGCCTGTCTTCAACTCCAGTGTCCTCCTCCGTCAACACACTCTGGATTACTGAAGGAGGAGTGCTTCGTTATGCATGAATTTATTCAACCAAAGGTAGCTGTGTTTCACAGAAGGACCAGCTGATTGGGTTTTTAGTGAATACAATAGAAAATCAAAGCTGAATAAGTAAAGACTTCTGATATCATGACCTGCCATTCAGAAGCTCCAGTTAGTCTCCGCCGCAGTATTAACACGTCCCGAGTGGATTTCACTCTCAACACTTGAGAAATCGTAATCACTGTGGTGTGCATGTCTCCGCAGCGGCTAAAGGAAATGCAATTAGTCTGAAAAACACCGAGCTGACACGATGGGTAAACTGATTAACCCAGCGATGAGAGATCTCCGCCGGCAGGTGGGCCGAGTCGCTGCGGCAGTGTGAACTGAAGCCATCCTGCACCTCCTGCTGGGAGAAGTGAGGCTGAAACCTAAACGGACCAGCAGAGGCCTGCCAGCGCACACACTCAGCCCTGTGGTGGGTTTCAGTCACTATGTGAAATGTGGGGGAAGCGACACCCAGTTACAGATGTATTCCTGTCACTTTCAATACACAGTAGGCTTAACTGCGAGGGTGGGGTGGAAGGAGGTCAGTCCCAGTATCAGGCTGTTTTTGAGCCATGTAATAAAATGTGAGGAAAAATGTGGTGAGGATGCAGCCACAGTTTCCTTTCATCCAGACATTTTCTACAACTTTTTCTAGTTTTAGTCTCCAGAAGGCATTAGGTAACGACCTTCTGTCTCTATAAAATTCACCCTGCTGGGTGAGCTCCCTTTAACTGAATCGGCGTGTTGCACAACTTATTTTCTGCTACATTTGGTCATTTAGAGTCTCTTTAAACCACTTGTCACACAGCTGACCCTGCGCTGACAGCACAATAACCACAGCGTTAATAGTTTTTTCTGTTTCTTGCGTGTGAAAAATAGCTGTGAATACTTCGTTCGTAAGTTCAGCTGAAGAGCAACGCAACAAAATCCTCAGATCGACGCAGAGTTTCTGTCTGACTTCATTACTGTGAGCGAATAGCCTGCGAACAGCTGTGTAGTAAAGAGCAATGCCATGGATGATCTGTGGGGGCAGTGTTGAGCAGTATCGCTCAAAGAAGACAACAAGACAAAATTAATCCCCAGACTTAAATTTAATATATTATCAGGGTTACAAATACTTATTTTTGCAGCAGTTTTTAGCCTGTCATATAGATGTTTGGATAAAAATAATATGTATAAATGAAATCAACAACCTACACTGCCCCCTACTGCATTCATTTAGATACAGGCAGCATCATTAGGCTAAGACTGGAGCAATGGCACCACCAGGTGTTGAGAAGTGTAGGTGATTTGAAAGCATTTAACCATTTTATCACTGTCTGTGTGTGTGTGTGTGTGTGTTGATGGAGGACATTGGAGTCCATTCAAATACCAACTGAGCCACACCTATTTCAGATAATTAATCACATTTTGAACACATTTTGTCTTCCAGTCTCAGCAAGTTAGGGCTTTGGTTTCTTTCTTACTGCAGACATTGACACATCTAAACATTTCATAATGCTTTTGTCTCCATATTCTCATCTGAAAGCCTGGTGCAGACAGTGTGTTAACAAATGCTTTCATGGCTCATTTCTTTATCTGAACAGAAACCAGTACAGCAAGTTAGCGGGCACTTTGTGTGTTTGCATATCACTACTCATCGTACCTACTTTGCATATCAGAGACAAACTGTTTTCAAGAGATCTTTTTTATCTCATTCTGCTTTCACTTCACGGTGCTATTTATAGCTCCAGCAGCTGAAGAGGTGCGCATGTTGTCTGCAGCAAACAGAAGTGTTAAACTTCACTGGGCGGTGCAGACGAGACACCGTGTGGACACTGGCAGGATGGAGCGCCAATGTAAACACACCGGCGGCCTCGTACGCAAACGGGACAGGCGACAGCACGGGCAGGTGATCGGCGTGCGGCCCGGCTTTCATCACCATGGCGCTCGCTCCAACACCGGCTATAAATACCCCCTGAACCTCTCCCTCCGCACTATGCACATCATCCCTCTTTCACAGAACCGGCCCAGCCACACCAGGAAACACCTTGAAACCCAAACTGGGCATTGTGCGGTGTGTACCCAGAGTCCTTCCAGCTCTGGCACACCAAACACACACACACACACTTTCCATCATCTTTCCTGGATTCACTCCACATGAGCGAGTACCACCGGTCACCAGAGCCGGACTACGAACAGGTAAAAGTTGGGAGACGTGGCGGTGCATGGAGGGAGTGGCGAGGAGGCCGGTAAAATCCCGGTGACCTTTCGACGTGCCGCATGGCGCCGAGCCACTCCAAACAGTTGTTCTAATGCTAAACCCCGCACGGCCGGCTAAGGTTACAGCCCGAATACCGCCGGTTATTATCACGCCGCGGCCCGGCCAACCTGGAGAACAGTGGGACAACTGCAGCGGACGAGGATATGTGGGTTAAAGACCGCTAACCTACATATCCACATATGCAGTGATCCAGTGGCTGCGAGCAGCTTTACATGAGCGCCACAGGCACACAGACAGCTGCACATTTCTGACTACTGCATACAATATCATTACATAATGGATATTTCTGGAATAATAATAACGCGTGTGAGCAAGTTACAAATTTTTATTTTGTTTCAAATTGATATTAAAACATTTCATGAGAGTTTTGAAGCAGTTTTTTATGAGTATTTAAATGTATTTTACATCAGTAGTGGATTTACTCTTTCTTGTTTTACGTTCATATCATTCTAGAGAAAAGTATTACAGTGCTTTATAAATTAATCTCTTTGAGTCTGTGCTCGTCTTCCTACTTATTCATTATTTCTTTGAAATTATTTTTTTTATAATCCTGCTTCATCTTTCATTACGCTGCATCTCCAGATTTCCCCCTTGATTCAATGAAGGACGACAAACACAATGCATCGCCCCTTGTACCAAAGCAGTTATGAAAGACATTACCCAACTCGTCTCAGACTAATCGTCCCCAGCGATGCGACAGCGGGACGGATGAAAGGACAGTCGACCCGGGGTCACGGAGCTCCACGCCCGTTTTATTTTCCTTGATTATTACACAGTAATCTGACACTTGTTAGTGGCATTCCCGCTTCTCGGAATATAAAGCAGGGCGCCGATGAAAGAAAATTATTACGAGCACAAGCAGCAGGGATAAAAAGAGGCCCCTCATTTAAATAGAAAGAGGACATTTATAGCAGCTCGGTGTTCAGAGAGGTCAAGCCACACGGTGGGAACCAGTTCTGACAGTCAATATGGCTTTTTGAGGTAGTCATGCTGCAATCAGACTATATAAGAACACTCAAACCACTATCAGGAAGCTATCTTCAGGAGAAATTACCAAATTCTTGCATCGATTTTAAACATACAACAGAGACGATCTCAACTGAGTTTTCAACAATTGGGAAACTGTGCCCCCTGCTGGTCAGAAACCTAAATGACATATTACTCTATCTCAGCACGTTTTCCAAGAAACGCATCAAAAGCGTCCATGTTTACATCTTGGTTTTCAAGAGTATTATTAAAGGCATTTTAAAATACCTTTTGATCATTGTTATCTGTGACAGAAATACGAAAGCTCATGTGGATGTATGTGTCATGTACCTGTTTGATCTTGCTGGTTACGACCGCAGGAAGTTTGGCTCGCAGTTGCTCCGTCTCCTTGAAGGTGGCCGGGAAGCCGCTCATGTACGCCAGAGCTTGCATTCGGATCAGACCCGGCGCCTCTTTGTCCGTCGTCTGCAAAGAGGTGCACGAGAATCTCAGGTGAAACAAGTGCTTAGATTGCCAGAACACCTTCTTAAGAGTTGTTTTTTCCCCGTTATCTCAGTCTCGTCCTCAAAGATAACTAACATTTTCTCTGTTTCTTTCTCTGACAGTGGAACTCGAAGCTGGTGGTCTGAGCCCTCTTCCTCCCAAAACTGCAGTGAGTAAATCAGCTTTCCGTCTGATAGCAGCTTGTTTGTTGTTCTCCCTCTTTGTCTCTTATGTCAACTCAACTGTATTCCATTTGCACTAAAAAACAGATTTGAAACTAAGCGTTTATACACAGCTACACTTAAAAAAAAAAAACAACAGAGAGTGTGTGTGTGTGTGTGTGTGTGTGTGTGTGTGTGTGTACACAACCAGGACAGGGATAACCACGTGAGATGAGAGCGATATCTGCTGGTACAATAATGTAATAAATGATCTCATCTGAATGGAATTGAGACAATAATATAATAATTTCCCAACTGTGTAATAAAATAGAACAAGTATGACCATTGTTCCATCAAAATGCACAAAAAAGCTACAATTTTCCAAGAAATGCCTTTATATGGATCATTAGCTTTACTATTACCATTATGTATATCATACATATATTATTATTAATGTGGGAACTAATAATATAGTATTCTTAAATTACTGTATAGTTATTATCCTTATTGCATTTACAAGATACCAAATATAAACTCACCAGGTAACATCTGGACACGGAGAACTTATGGACTTCTTTGGACAGGTCTGTGAAGGCTTTATCAGCTGGAGGAAGCAACAAACATGAGAATGAAGCCAGGACTTCAAGCACAAAGTCACAGCTCAGAATTTTGACTTCAATTTGTTTTTAACATTAGTCACCATCAGTCCAGCAAATTTAAAATGGAAAAAAAAACCTCTTGACAGTGAAAAAGCAAGTTTGTCTCTTTTGTTAGTTTTTCAGCTGCTTTACCGTCAGCCTGTGAGTGGAAGACGAGCACGGAGACGGAGGTGGGCGGATGGAACGGCTTGTTGAGGAGCAGCAGCTCCTCGGCGGTGGAGAAGGAGGCGGAGAGCGACGGGAGCTCCTTCACCGTGACGTTGGCCGGCAGAGCGGGATCCAGGGCCAGCATGGGCGCCACGATGCAGTGGGACAGCAGGCACTCTGGCTTCACGCTTCAAACGCCAAGAGACACAAGAGCCTCAGATGCAGGAAAGGACGGTCGTTTTTCCTCAGGACACGAGCGTGAGATCAAACTCACCTGTCTTTTGGAACTTCGGTTGTCTCGTTTGCATTTTTCCCCAGGCGTTCCCTAAAAACAAAGAAACATCTTATTCAAGGTAAAGCAAACAACGTAAAGCACACACAGAAGCAGGCCGTGTCGCGGCTACCTCAGAGCCCTCTGCTCCTCCTCCAGCTGCTCTTTCACGGCCTTCAGCTCCTTCAGCAGGGCCACGTCCGTGCCGTTCACCCACGTGTACACCACGTCGATCGGCATGGGCAGACAGAGCCTGAAGGGGGACAAAGACAAAACACCGGTGCGACAGAGCCGTCACTCTGATTTTCCTCCCCGACAAACACGCTTCTCCCAACGCGTCCGAGCTAGTTCTCCCTTCACACACGGCTGCACCGCGCCGAGTTATTTCTGATCTCTCTCCAGGGAAGGTACCAGGCAGTTTTTATGTGGCGTTTTCTTTTTTTTCTAGAGAATGTGTTACAGGATTGCACATCAGTTGTGATTTGGAAACACGTTTTCAAAATGTTTTTTTCCCCCCCCCCCTTCCTGTCTGACATGTAGAAGACGATCTCTTCACTTGATTCTGGTGAGAAAAACTACCGTTGATGCAGTGGTTAGCACCCTCACCTCAGAGCAAGACAATATCTGCAGTTGAAGTTCAAGCTTGGAGGATGCTTTCTGTTTGCATATGGAGTGTGCATCACTTGCTCTCAATATACTGGTTTCTTCCCATGTCTTTTTTCCAGAAGCATGATGTTTCTATATATTGATCTGTGAGATTACACATTAAATGTGATACTTTATCACAATATTACATGAAACACAATGACAAATTATCACATTTTAGTGCTGACTGGAGGCTGGGCTGAAGACACTGAGGTTCTCATTGTTAGTGAACAGGATAAACCGGTTTAAAAATGTACAGATAAAAGTGTCAGCTCAGACTGTTGAGATAAAGTTAGAGAGGCCTGGTTGTTCATGTTTTGTTTTCCCTTTGAACCCCAAGATGTACATCTATCGCTCTTGACTTTACAGCACTGTGAATCGTTGTACTTGACAGTGTACTGATCCTGTATTTCTCTTTTTGCCATGAGGGCTCCAATCTTTGGCAGAATGACAGCTCACCTGCTTTGGAAGGACTTCCCGCCGACATTGTCCCTGTAGGAGTCAAACAGCACGTGATATTGGTCCCGGCTCCACTCCACCACCACCTGCACGGACAAAACATGTTCTCACGTTTCCAGATATAACCTGCGGCCCATGCCAGGCTCACACACCGAACCACAGCGACACTGCAGCAGCAGCAAAGGTCCTTCAGCGACACGGTGAAACAGGA
The DNA here is from genome assembly GCF_902148845.1 of Salarias fasciatus. Lineage (NCBI taxonomy): Eukaryota > Metazoa > Chordata > Actinopteri > Blenniiformes > Blenniidae > Salarias > Salarias fasciatus. The sequence continues at coordinate 6,585,790 of NC_043761.1, read as the reverse complement.
TGTTCACGTCACAAATAGCCAGCTGAAAAAAATCTGCAGCAACTGCATGGTGCTGTCCTAAATCTCTCAGGAATGTTTCCAGCATGTTGCTGAATCGATATAACAAAAGTTGTTCCAAAATGGTTCCAGCAAGATGTACCTGATAAACAGGTTAATTGTGGTTTCAAGTTCATACTGTAGACTTGAACCATTTCCTTGCACCATCTCCTTTAACACAACTAATTAGCTATTAATTCAGAGAAAGACTTATTAATTCAGAAATAAAGCAAATCAAAATCGAATTTTGTAATTGTGAAGTAATATAATGTGAACAAACATGGTAAGTTAGTAACTCAAACAGATGCAGCTTAAAATTAAAGAAAAAGAGATGGTGGTTAATTTGAAAATGAGCTGTTATTGTGCAGAAGGTGCATGAACAACATACAGATTCAAGATATGTCAGGATGAGAATTCCAGTAGCTGCCATACACATATCCCTTCAAACCAACAGATTTTTTTTTAAACTGAATTTAAATAAATAAAATTGTTTAGGTATTGCAGTATGCAGAATAATTTCTAAATCAATAGCACCTAAATTGTTAATCATATCAACAGATCTGGGCTGAACATTAAAATGAGCTTAAATGTTTACTGTGCAGAGGTTGGATGAACAACTCAAGAATTCACAAATTGTTATGATGATAGTTTCATAATTAAGTATATTTGAACCAGAAGGACATATGATACAATTGGCTTCCCTATACAAACTTCTGATTTGAAGTGAATCACACTTTATTGGGTTAAGTTAAAACTACTATTATGACCTAAATGCCAAACAATGGAGGCAATATATATATAAAAAAAATGTATTCTGCAAATACATTTTTATACTGGCCCTCTCTTCATGCATGCAGACAAATTGATTTGTTTCATTTCGTTTACAAAACCCTTGTTGCAAAAACTCCTTCATATCTACAATCGACTCTGAATGTCCACAGCACTATCGCAGTCTGCATTCTTTCTTTCTACATTTATTCCACTCTGTTCACAAATACCAAACAGCCCACAATGATCACTGAACTTGTTTTTAGCTTTAATCCACTTGTCTCCTAACATATAATCACTGCAAATACTACTTTATGTCTTTTCAGACTGCGAGTGTGCCATATAAACTTTAAAATGTTTGAAAAATGTCCACCTCTCCCTGCTAACGTGACAGTAAATAGCCAACAACTGTTCCACACCGTCAAAAGGAAACAAAGTGCAAGTTGTTGTATTTTATGACCCAGAAGCTCTCCGGAGCTGACTGATGATTGACGAGCGAGTTCGTCCCAAAAAGGACATTTTTCTGAATGGAGTCTGGCTGAGGAGTAAACAGGGTGTAAGAAGGGCTGTGTGGAGGGAGTAACGCTCCCTGGAGGGAGATAAAGAAAGCAGACTCACCTCTCCGAACTGGAAGGCGGAAACTATCATGAGCACGATGCCTCCGAAGCACAGGTAGAGCCCGTACCGGTGCGACAGGCAGGTGTAGGTCTGCCGCTGCAACAGCTTCAGCACCGAGTTCACCACCACCATGGTTCTCCAGGTCATCCGGCGAGCACACCTGAGCGCAGGTAGACGCGGCGCGTGGGGACGGTCAGCATGTCAGGAGGACGCGGATCCGTCAGCTGACCGGCCACACTGCACGACTCATGACAGCCATACATACAGCTCTTCTTCTGCGGCGCGGACGCTGCTGCTGCTGACGAAGCCGCCACTGCCGTGTGCGCGCGCTCTTTTGCCCTCTGGTGGCCAGGAGGGGAACTGCACCAGTCATTCTATTTATAGGCTTGTTTATTTCTGTAATTTTATGCAAATTTATGCTGACATGTTGGGATTATTGTTAATTAAAGTTCTCTTCTAAAATGCTTTTGTACTGCTTGGGCAGCCCTTAAAGCACTGTGAATCACATTCACACACATTCACACTCACACAAACCAATGGAGACAGCTGCCATTCAGGGCAAGTTGGTATTTGGTGTCTTGCTCAGCATCACTTTGAATAGGCCAGTCGTTTTAAATGTTTACATTTAAACACATTTTATTGGGTGTCTGATAAAGTTAAATTTTCCATATATATGTTTCTCACACAATTATTCTTTTTACTGACTAACATGGCATGATCATAATAGTGAACTAACTCTGTAACAACTAAATATCTAACAATTTTGCAACAAACTATGCATTATATTCAGATGTATCTTCAGTTTCGAACTCAATTTCTTGGTAATCTAACCATGAATACAGCATCTTTCATGTTTACAAGCTGTGTTATCTTCATTTTGATGGTGTGCTGAACTTTATCTGATGGATGTTGGCCAAAAGAGTTTTAGTGGCTCAGATGTGCCTCACTCAGGAATTTTCAACATGTGGGAGGATGAACCCGCCTCACTGAGACTGCTAATTTATCTCTAAATGACATACATCACCACAGGCAGAAAGAAATATATCTTGCAGTTGGATTCAATCAGGAATTTAGCAGGTGTCTGTATATAATCTGTAACACACTAGTGGCTTTACAGTAAAGCAGGGGTGTCTCGATAAGGCCTGTGGGCCGAAACCAGCCCACAAGAGGCTCCAACAAACAACAAAGCAAACTGTAAAAAAATTTAAAAAATCAGTGATTTTTTTAAAAATCTAATTTCTCCAGGGAGGCATCCAAAACACAACACTGAGCACTGAGCTGGGATTACAGTGATGCTGCCATCAAAGATAGCGATCTCATTGCTTAGTCATGTTGTGTCATGTTGTGTTTGTAAAAACAGGCAGAATGCAACAGCTAAAGAAGAGTTTTTGACATTTCAATTGCACCAGCAAGTATCATTATTAAAATAGAGTTTATGTTGAGACTTTCTGTTGTAAATGCCAGGCTTTGTGAAAACAGACATTTTCGTAGTGTATATGCTGTGCCACAACAGAGAAAAACGTTAAACTATTTGTATTTAGTTCAATCCGACTGTGAACATAGTTACAACTTTTATGCTTTACAGTAGAAGTTAATGAGCTTCATACACTTACACTGTTACTAAAACTCGGGTTCCTTGTTTTTTCCACTTTGTAAGGAAATATGAGTACTAAGAGGCAAAAGGAGGAGAACAATCCGTGTATCATTCGTTCAATTGATATTCAATTTAGAATCAAAAAACAAAATATTGAAAAATGAGTCGTTTTTCCTTTTTTCGTTTTTAAAATGAAAACAAATAAATGAAAATTGGTTCGTTTTTTAATATCCCGTTTGTTAAGACAGATCAAATAAAGGAAAGTTGAAATACGGCCACAGAGCAGACTTTAATGTGATTTTTCAATTTCTTCGATCTCCGTGACCCGGAAGTTCTATCGTCTGTGTTTTGGTTTTTTGCCGGCGGGAAACGTGGGCGGGTCACGTCAACCTGTAGTCCAGCACACACTACAGAAGGATCAGGCCGAATTTTGTCCCAATTTTCTCCTCCCTACCGAAGACAAGGTCCGGGAGTATGCTAATGAGTTCGGGTCCGATCTTCGTGTAGTGTTCGGGGGGTTCAGAGAGATGTTTTCCGGTCGGAGCCTCTCGGGAGGCGTCGGAAGGGGAGATCGTAAATAATGAACATGTTTAATATTTCTGATCGCAAATCCTGTGGTGCGTGGAGCTCTGAGAGGCGCTGATCAGCTCCGAGTAGAGCTGCCCACACCCTCGAAATAAAGCTCCCTGATTGGCTGGTGCTGCTGCTTAAAAAAAATCCCCTCTCAGCTGTCAGAGATGGAGACATATGTGAAATATATTCACTATATGACAGTGAAAGAGAAAAGTCAGAACTCCTAAACTCAGCAGTGCAGAAAGTGAGAGGTTAATCCTCAATAACTGGATCGCTCCTGGATAAACTGTATTTCCTCCATTCAGACCCAAACTCCGATCTGCATCGCAAGTCCTACATTAACCATCACGGAAGAATGAGGAAAAAAATAAATGAAAAAAAAAAACAACTTTAATATCCTGACTCCGTGCCTTCAGAGAGACGAGCGACGCATAATGAAATTTACCTAATCAAAGCTCAACGAGATTTTATTCTGGTGTAAACTATCCAATCCGGGGACAAAAAGAATGATTTAAGATATTTGGTGATTTAAAAAAGTAGCTTTGTCAGAGTCTGCTACTGCTCTTAAGCGATTAGGTAAATTTCATTATGCGTCGCTCCTCTCTCTGAAGGCAGGGAAAGTTGTTGTTTTTTTTTTTTTCCATGATGTTTAATAGTGGACATGAATTCAAACTTCGGGATTATTGCAGGACTGGCGATGCAGATGAATGAGCAGATCGGAGTTTGGGTCTGAATGGAGGAAATACAGTTTATCCAGGAGCGATACAGGTATTGAGGATTAACCTCTCACTTTCTGCACTGCTGAGTTTAGGAGTTCTGACTTTTCTCTTTCACTGTCATATAGTGAATATATTTCACATATGTCTCCATCTCTGACAGCTGGGAGGGGATTTTTTTAAGCAGCAGCACCAGCCAATCAGGGAGCTTTATTTCGAGGGAGTGGACAGCTCTACTCGGAGCTGATCAGCGCCTCTCAGAGCTCCACGCACCACAGGATTTGCGATCAGAAATATTAAACATGTTCATTATTTACGATCTCCCCTTCCGACGCCTCCCGAGAGGCTCCGACCGGAAAACATCTCTCTGAACCCCCCGAACACTACACGAAGATCGGACCCGAGCTCATTAGCATACTCCCGACAGTCGGACCTTGTCGGCTTCGGTCGGGAGGAGAAGATCGGGGCAAAATTCGGCCTGATCCTTCTGTAGTGTGTGCTGGCCTTAAACTGGCCCACAGGGTCCCGTGACCCGCCCACTTTCCCGCCGACAAAAACCAAAACACAGACGATAGAACTTCCGGGTCACGGAGATCGAAGAAATTGAAAAATCACATTAAAGTCTGCTCTGTGGCCGTATTTCAACTTTCCTTTATTTGATCTGTCTTAACAAACAGGATATTGAAAAACAAACCAATTTTCATTTATTTGTTTTCAGTTTAAAAACGAAAAAAGGAAAAACGACTCATTTTTCAATATTTTGTTTTTTGATTCTTAATTGAATATCAATTGAACGAATGATACACGGATTGAGAACTTTCTGGGTGGTTTTGTGTGCAGGGCCAGCCCACGCACACTTGCTTTGGGGAGGAGGTTACTGTAAGCAGACCACCATGTGACTGCCAGTAACAGTAGACATCACCATCACCCAGGAGGCAGCTTCTCTCCTTTATATTTGCACATTTCTGTGTTTTTCCTCTGTGTTCTGTGCTGGGAGCGGGGTTTGAGGAAGCTTCAGTGTCGGATATGTTCTGGTTCGAGCAGGGAATCTGCGTCCTCCCAGCGTTTCTGGTCGTCTGGTCCTCCTGCACGTTCATTATCTCCTACCTCATTGCGCTCTTCAGACACGATGTGGACGTGATTTTCCCGTTTATAAGGTAAATCCGGAATGGGTTGTTTTTTTTTTTTTTTTTTAAATGTGTTTGCAAAGTGGAGAAGTCGAGCCTTTGCTTTTCCTGTGTGATGCAGTTAAGTTTCGTTTTCTTGCGCTGTCGCTCCACCTGGCTGGACACCAAACTGCGCTTCACCCAGCTGCTGCTGCTGCTGCTGCGCAGCTCCTGGACACTGCAGCCTCTTTCACTTCTCTCATAATTATCACCTCCTCACTTTCAGAAACTTTCATCTGTAGCAAACCCAACCTATGGCACAGGCTCTGTTATTTATAATTGTTAAAAACACCTCGGTAAAAGTTTCAGTTCGCCTTATTCACTTACCCCTCTGACCAAAATAAGCCTAAAGTGATCATTTTAACTCTAAAGCGTGATTATATTTCTTGTCTTTTATTCACTATTACTTGTCAGTTGTGCAAGCAAAGTGCCATGTAACTGGCTAAAATCACCACTTCTTTTTAAAATGGAAGTACACATTCTAATAATAGATTGACAGTGCATGGTGAGTTCCTCTGTCCTGCAAATACTTTGTGTTTCACACAGAAAAAGTATAGCTTAAACACAAAACAGGCAAGATGACTGGCCTTGCACAGGGCTTGATCACTAAAGTCAACTTCTAAAAAAAACACATACAGTTATCTCAGTGAATGAATCTCTCAACCTGGAAATAGTAAGCTTTATTTTTTGCAATGACACCTTGCCTGTATCTTTATTTGAAGGGAAAGAAATCAGAAACAACAGGAAAGTCAAAGTCCAAATTGAAAGTAGGTAAATAGAGTTGATTTTGTTTGACATTCAACCATTTCTTCATTTGTTTACAAGTGAAATTGTGGCAGTGTATCATTCTGTGCTTTGTTTGTCTCATAAATCTGCTCTAAATGTAATTTACGCAGGTAAATTGAATTGAATTGACACTCAAAGTATCGTTGTACCCACTTTGGATTTGTGCTCTTTCTAACTCTTCATGTAAATAAGTAATACACATTCCATCTTTATTGACAGTGACACTGCAGCAAACCCTCCTGAGAGCTGCCTTTTTGGCCTGATGACATTCGTCTCTGCATGTGCAGGTAATTTTAAAGATTTGACACACCCGATTGAAAAGTGCGCATTAGCATTACATGTCATGTAAGAATATATTTTCATCTATTGTTTGAATCGAGGCACCTTGAAGTTACAGTTACAGCAGAATTATGTCATATACAAAGGTCAAGTGTAAACTGTGCATGTGACTTTTACTGAGTTTGTAGATGATGCTCATAAAATGGGAGAGGCCAGCTGTGACATTTCTGTCAGTATGTCAGACTGTATTTAGGCCAAAGATGGTAACAAGTTAAATAGGTTTATTAGGATTTTTTTTTTTTTTTTTTTTTTAGGAAACTTTGGGCTTTCCCAATAGAGGAATCACATTTTCCCACTTCCCTTTTTCCCTCTAACCTCAAGAAAATTAAATCGCTGGTGGTGGAGGAGTAGAGTTCAGCTAAGGTCACATATTTCTGGGAAATTCTCATCTTTGGCGCAGGAATCGCCACCGTATATGCCAGATACAAGTTTGTGGAGAAGCTGAATGAGGACACTGGAGTGGTGTGGCCTCGTCTCAACAAGGCGGCGCTGTGGCTGGGGATGCTGTCCTGTCTGGGAATGTGCATCGTGGCCACTTTTCAGGTACGTCTTCATGGATGTATTGAAATCACCCCCCCAAAAAAATAACATTTTCTCTGTTTTTTACAAGATAAATACTTGATTTTATACAAGCGGATGTAAAGAACTGACCTACAACGTTAATTCCGAGTCGATATATTAACAAAACAGTCTCAACATGGTGAGGAAGAAGGAGTAGGAGCGGTTTCAAAAAGTTCCACCTTGGGAGCCATTTTCTAAAAGCATATCAAGGTCAAATAGCATGAAAAATAGAAACGTTTCCCAGCTCGACTCTTTTCTCCCCTCCAGAAGCCCGATCCTCATGTAAAACATGCCTCACGCTTCCTGTGTTCAGTTTGCATGTTCTTCCAGGCGTGTTTCCTGCCCTCACACAGTCAGCTGGGGTTGACTGTGTGTGCCAACATTTTCAAATTGCTCCTACAGTGAATTTCGCCGCCTTTTGATTGCAGGAAACACTGGTGACCAAAGTTCACGATGCCGGAGCGCTGCTGTTCTTCATGTCGGGGATCTTGTACATCGTGCTCCAGTCGTGGATATCGTTCCGTGCCTATCCATACGGTCCTTCTTTGTGCGTGTGTAGGGTGCAAAGTGGCATCGCCCTCCTCGCTCTTTTGGCTTTTTTCCCCAGTATCCTTTCACAGATGCCAAAACTGGAAAAAAAACAAACAAACAAAAAAAAACACCCATAGACTATTTGTGTCAGGTTTCATGAAATGCTGACAGTGGAAGGCAGAGTTTTGATGTTTGAATCACACATTTCGTTGCATAAAAAAATCTGTATATATGTCAATTTTAAACCTGATACGTTGAAGTTTCCTCAACCAAATCCTCAGTGGTCGTTTGTGTAAGATTTGTCAACCAGACTAAAATGCACAGACAGAAAGATGACGAGGTGAGCTGCAGGTCTGTGGGGTGGATGGAGTGTTATGTACAAACACTCCAGTATCTTTTTCTGATCACTGCTTCTCTCCTGTGTAGGACTATCATTTTTTTCTGGCCAGCTCAGTGTGCGAGTGGATCGTCTCCTTCAGCTTCATCTGTTTCTTCTTCACCTACATCCACGACTTCAAGGTGAGCGCCGTCAAATGCTCCAAAATCTTCCTCTCTTTCGTTTGCTTGTGCGTTTTGAAACGTTTCGTCTCTGGTTTTCCTTCCCGCAGCGCTTCACTTTAAAGGTGAAAACAGAGTGCCAGAGGTAGCTGCTGCTGGAAGAATGACCACCAATATCTGGATTGTATGTCCACCCGAGCTGTTTCATCATAAACCTATTTTTATAGACACAATGAATTTTTTTTTTTTTTACATTGTCATTTATGTGTTATGGGCCTCGATCAAGTTCAGAACCTAAAAAAAACTTGGTGCTGTTTGTGACTTTTTACACATTTCCACCGTTGAGAGTGTCCTGATTGTGGCCTGTGTGGCAGTCCAGCCTCTCTTTGCACTTTGCTCTGCTGTTACCACACAGCGTGACGCCTCCCTAATAAGAGAAGTTCATCACACAGCGAACTCATGATCGCAGCACACCGGCGGTTTACCAGAACACTCTTCGCTGATGAGGAAATGTCCGTCCTGCTCTGAAATTGAATGAATCCTTACCCTGTAAACCCGTCTGATACTGTTCTTAAAACAGGTCAAGTGCTTCATGTGTGTTTTCAAACATCTTGAATTCTTGAATGTAGTGTTTAACGTCAACTTTTCACGTGTTGAAAATTCCCAGCAGCCACTGCTATGCGGCGATCGAGGTAATTTTTTTCTAGTTTGCTCTAGTCAGACATCAAATGTTAAAGCAATCAGGCTGTGAAGAAATAGAAAGTGAAACAGGATTTGGCATTTAGTGGAGCTGACAAGGTGTTTTGGGTTGACTTTCAAGCAAATATTTTGAGTTTCAGCCTTAAAGCAGTGGCTCCAGGCATATTAACAGTCGATTTATGTCAAATGAAACAAAACAACAGATGCATCCAGGATAAATTTAAAGAGATTAAATCAATAATTCTGTTCAGTCAAAGAAGGTAATTCAAAGGCAGCAGCTGCATTTGCAAACTCAAAATTTCTTCTGAATTTTCTCCCAAGTTTTCTTAATTGATTTTATTCTGCATGCGCTCTCAAAGGGAACCACTGCTTTAGCTGAAATGTCTAGTTATTCATTTCTATAATGATATTAATACGTGTTAATTTTTTACAAATTAAACAAAATTCAGCAATAAAACAGGTTAGGAATTCCAAATGGATGAGTTCATTATTTACCTAAAACTGGCAGAAAGGGACAAAAAGATGTGCTGCAATGGAAATGCAGTTTTATTGTAGAATATTTTCAGTGTTTTTTTTATGAATTCAACTCCTTTTGTACTTTTACATTTGATATTTTGTAAACATTTGTACATGCTGCTGAGCTGATGAATAAATACAAACTGCCATTTTTTAACCAAAATGCCGACTGTATTAGTGTTCTTTTCAGGTAAAATTACAGATGAAACAACTTTCTTGTCTTTAACATCTTGATAGATGCACATCACTTTTAAAACACTGTATCATTGTTACTGTCTGAAAGTAATTTTATACGCATCACTGGAATAATGAAAATAAGTGATGTTCTGTTGCAATCATGCAACAACAACCTTAAGATTTCATGTAAAAAATCTTTAACATATTTGTCACAAATGGGATAAAAGTCATATTTCTGCATTATTCGCGATACTTTATCAGTCCGACTGCTGTGCGTTGGGTGGTTGTGGCCGACTCGGAGGTCCAGTCTGTCACAGTTCAAGTCAGTTCCACTTCCTTCATGTAACCACATCATCAGAAGTACAGTCCTGTCTGTAGGGTTCATGTCTTCTTCTCTAACTGCGCTGTGGGCATACCAACACTAATACTGCTCTCTGTAGCCCCATGTGGTCGAAAGTGGTACTGCAAGACAAGATGGGCCAAGATAGCTAGTTTCTTCAGTTTAGTATTTATACATTTTCGTGATAATAGATGTACATATCTGATTGTTGCTTTTATTTTAATGTTCAAGGTTATATTATTTTTTGTAAAAAAAAAAAAGATGTGTGTTGGAAATATGAGTTCAATTGATTCGGTTTTAATCTCAGCTTGCCAAAAACACTGAATTCTCATTTAAAAAAACATTTCATTTTTCCATAAAGTAAGTTTATTAACAGAAAAATGACAAGTACTTCTGCTCGGAAGTTTTTTAGTATTTTAGAAACGAAATTAAACATGTTACAATAATTCAGTTCAATATCGGCAGTGAAAATATTCCTAAATACAAATGCTAATGCGACAAGCAGATTTGTGACAATGAACACATTCAAATATCCAGATTTATCATTCTGGAGTAAAATGAGCCACAAACTGAATGGCGTGTTTCCACAGGATTTGATTTTCTAGAAAAACTACTTGCTGCTGTCATCTTCTCATGACTTTTTTCTGCCATGAGGAAGAGGAAAAATTATTCCCTCGCTTTGAAAAGGAATAACAATCAATCAAAGATGCAAATCAGGCATCAAAATCAAGGTTTCTTCATGGAACAACAGAGACGTTTCAGCTCCTTTTTACACTGAAAATACAATCGCTTGCGCTGGATATTCAGACAATTCGATCTTCCTCCTGCCACAGATGGAGCATCGCAGTGAGGAGGAGGAGGAGGAGGAGGAAGGGGGCATATCAGTCACTGAACGATGATTCGCTGTCCGAGCTGGTGGCAGCCATGTCTTGGTCCTCGGTGCTTCCCGCCTCTCCGTTGGGAATCGGGGCGTCAGGCGTGCTGCCAAGTGCGAAAAAAACACAAATGAAGAGTCATTTTGATTGGGGGATTCATAAAAACTCACCCTCAGTGGTTTGAAATACTCACTCGAGGAGGTTGGGATCTAAACCATCCAGGACCATTTTATTCCTGATGGCCATCACAGGAACGCCCTGTTTGAGGAAGACGTGATATTTAAACACCAAACCGGCGATGTTTTTACAGGAGGGGATTTAATTTGAATAAAATAAATAAAAAGAAATTCACTCAAACAGCAAACACACTGTGTGCCAAACCATAAAGATCTTACCACTTGCACCATCTTCAGGTATCGAGCGTAACGAGGGTCTTTGGCCACCGTCATGACGTTTTCTGCAGGAGGCTCCGTTTTGTCCGTTGGTGCAGATTCAGGTGAACTCTGAACAGTCTGGAATATTAAAAATACGCAAAAATCGTCATATAATTGAAGGAATAAGAATATAATAAAATAATAATAAGATACGATGCATGTGTTTTTATTATTATGAATTATTACTATGATTATTATGAATTACAAAATCAGATTATGAAGAATAAACAAAACACACTCAAAATATTAAATATTGTGTTTTAAACTAAAGTAAAATTAATGTGTGTTGATGATGAAAACATTCCATGTAACTCAATTTAAATTACTCAAGGTGCCCCTCTGCATCTGTGTGAAGTAGCACCAGCATTCAAAGTGATAAGCATGCGTTGGTGTGTGGGTTTCATTAGAAACTGTTATGCTTTACTGGCTTACTGTCGACTGTTGAATTGATCGTTAGATGTTATTGTCGCGGTTGAAGGCTCATTTTGAGCTCACGGTCTGGGGCAACAAAGTAACACATATTTAAACAAATGGATGAAAAGACAACTCTCTAGCCAGGATAGTTTGTGAAGCTATTTTTTTGGTTAATCCGTATAGATTGCTGTGCAAAGCACTTCAAGTCGTATCAGTATGATTGTATTATATTTTAAAATGTTGGAATCTAATGCTATAACAGTAACACAAACTGTGATCGCACATTTTTGAAACATTTATTTGTTTTTTAAGTTGTTTTTCAATAGAGTTTGGTGTGAGGACTGAATGAATTCATATATAATATCTAACTCATCATTTTCGAGAATTTCCCTCTGGGATTAATAAAGTATTTCTATTTTATTCTAACTCTCTGTCAAGCTCTATATCTAATAAATCACAGGAAACAGGCTGAAAAAGAGAGGAAACAGCCATATCACAGCTTGTTTACAGATTGTTGGAAGGAATAGTTGTGTATATGTATAATTCTGCAAAAAAGCTTTGCTGAATAAAACAGTGTGGGAGCAGAAACACCTAAAACATGCAGGGCAGTGATCCTGGAGGAACAGGACTGGATGACAGGAATAACCACAGCTGATATTTCCTGTTAATTATGGAGCTGTGGGGGTGTTTTGCAACGTCTGCCTGACTGAAGGTTATTTTAAGATGATTCTCAGAGATTTATTGGGACTTCTGCAGCTCAGGATGGCAGAACAAAGCTGGGAGCATGCCTGGATCCTGCTCTGTGGCTGTACCTCTGGGGGAGGCAGCAGTCCTGCTGCTGGACCATCTGCTTGGCTCTGGCTGGCTGGCGTGGGTCCGTTGGTCTGTGCACTTTGCTGCTGACTGACTCCATCGATTGTGACGTCCTCCAGTCCGGGAATGGAGGACAACTGCTCCATGCATAATAGTGCTGAATTAATAAAACGTAAAGCTGCATGAAATAATCACACTATGAGGTAAAACTAGAGCTCACCTTCGCCTCCAGAATACACAGTGTGGTTTCGATCTGCTGAATGCGAAGAGAGATGTTGGAAAGTTTCTGTGGAAACAAGTGCAAACTGTCATTTAGGTGTGACAAGGAGCTTTTGTGTGATCCAGCAGAGAGGAAACAGTGACGAGAGAGTAAAATAAAGATGCACAAACCTCTTCACACACTGTGGAGAAGCGGTTAAGGAAGCGGACTGTGTGCACGACAAACTGATTCAGATAGGCAACAGTTCTTCTTTGCTGTATGGCGGGAACCTGGGGGAGAAGAAGATGTTGAAGAGTCACAATGACGAAGAGATGGACAAAGGAAATGATGCAACTTCCATCTTTCACACAGGCTTTAGAGCGAGGCAAGTCAAGGCAACGCATTTCTATTGCACCATTCAGACAGTGCTTTACAAGGAAATACATTTACACAAAGAGATTAAGAAAGGCATACAAATGAGACTAAATAAAGTTAAAAAAAATAAATTTTAGAAGGCTGCCTTTTAACTTTATAAAGTTAGAAAAGTATGGAGACGAATACTGAAAGGTCATTAAAGCATATGAAAAGATGCAAGATTACACAGTAAATAAGATTTAGTTTTTATTTAAAACATCAGATTAGTAATATTGCAAGTTTGAATGTAGCAATATGTCAGCGTGGAGGTTAATCTTTGCAGTGGTGACCAGCTGTTGTGTCTTCATTGACTTACATGAGCAGAATATTAATACATTTAGAAGACCAGGATCAGGAAGGAGGCTGACTACATTGTTAGAAAACGGAATCTACAACAAAAATAAACCAAAGAGCTGCAGATTTCGCTATAAATGTGAACATGGGTTGTGAAATGATGCTTTAGTCTCGCTGACAGCAGTTTATCTGACACAGTTTTAGCTCATTAGCTGCACCGAATGTTCGATTCTAACCTTGGTTAGATCCACTCCGGAGCCCACAATGGGCAGCCCGTCCTCGTCCATGGCGGAAATGTGAAGCTACCTGCAGATTAATACGCAGGTTTCCGGTTTTATTCACCGATAAAAGACACAAAAACGAAACATTGAGATTATTTACTGTAGATGTTTTCACGTGACGCTGCGCACCGTGACCTCGTTTTACGTCATGACGTCACCGACGAAGAGACGCATCGAAGTTCAGTGTTTTATTTTGAAGTTTATGTACAAGATGTAAACATCCGGGTTTTTTTTTAAGATTTCAGAATCAATCTAAAACATTTTGCAAAACGTTCACATAGAGTTTTTTTTTATGCTGAAACCTTTAAACGGTTAAATAAAGCCGACTGGATATAAATCCATGAACACGCTTCTCTAAATCAGGTTTGGTCAGGAATCCTTTTATTCTTGCAACATCTTCTTTTTCAACGTCAGAATGATTGTCAAAATCTGTAAATTGACCAGCTATACAAGTCTACCCAAAATTATTACGTGATTTACAGTCCAAAAACAGAGGTTGAGTTGTTTCAATGTCTTTGTCATAGAAAGAACAAATGTTGTGATCAAAA